>NW_027526460.1:26772194-27300486 GCF_048455015.1 Haemaphysalis longicornis | reverse complement strand
TATCGATAAGATTTAATACAAACCATAGAGTATGCCAAATACTTACTAAGTTCCCCCCCGAACTACCTGAATTACACGCTACAGGGATTTAAAACCAGCAGTCTGTTACACTGACACGCGGTTATGCTTGTTGCCCATGGGCGCCGAGCGTCACACGGTTAGATCACTTTAATAAACATTCGTTTTAGCAGTAAAACGATTCATATAGCTGCGTTACGCGATCCCAGGCACACAGACACTAACAAACAGAAAAACGTGTGACGAAGTGCGGCAAGACATACGTTCGACTCGGCATCGCTGACCCACCTGTACCACGCTACCTCGAGACGAATTTCGGCTTCACCACGGCCCAAAAAAGCCGTAAATTTAAACCATATCGCTTAAATGGGTCCTATGCAACAACTTTCCAGTTTAAAGTAAATCACGGGAGGAAGCGTAAAACGCGCCACAAAGAAAACTTCGCCGAGACGCAGCTGGCGCCCATACACCGCGGAGCAAACGCCAAGCCAGCAAATCGGCCAGCTACCAGAGGGCGCTGCGCATGCAAGATGGCGGTGCCCTCGTTGGAACAGTCAATAGAAAGTGATGCTTTAATGTTTCAGACAACACTTTATTCATCGGCGTGGTTAGAAGATTCACAAAATTCTAGCCTGGCTCCTAATATTCAAATACGAATTATCTGTTCAGATTTGAACTGGGCACATTAGCAGATGGCGGGCGTGCCAACGATGTTGTAACTGTCGAACAATATTTTAACAATGTTTCTTGCTCCGCCAACTCCCGCTGCTGCATGAGCCTCCACTAGCTATTTTGGACAGTACACATACGGGATTTGATAAAGGAATGCTTGGTAGCCCTACACTTCCCTAAAGAACGCATCAACCCGACGGACGGACTCCTGGAGATCAAAACCTGCTTTAATGCTTGCAAGTTGTCCCTTTTGAAATTGGGTCACGCACTCATACAGGCAGTGTTATCCCATGACCAGCGAATGAGGTCAGCTATTTTTAAAATATTTTATGAGAAGTACAGCTGACCTTACGGCAAGGTTTTCTTATCGCATTTAAGAAGTTCTTATTGATTGGGGTTGCGGTTTCGGGTGTTAAAAGCAAAAAAAAAAACAGTCAATTCGTTTTTCACATTTGCTTCACCTCTATGAGAGCCTGAGTGCCTGCAAAGGCAAGAAAGATCATCACTTTTCAGTATCGTTCATTTATCTACCACTCGGTGGAGCAAAAACGCTTCACGCTTCCTACACTAGCGGTATACGCTTGCCTCGAGAGAAGCGCTCTGCTATCGAGGGGATGCAGAAACATGTCGTGTGGGCGTCCAGCCGGAAGCCCGAAATGGGCGTAGGATCTTAGAGGGCGGGTCGCACAGAGCCTGGTGTTGGGACTTGACAACATACGACGCGGCCGCACTGTAGGCAATGAGCGTAACACGGAAGGACATCCATTTTATTTCACGTGTGTCATTTTCCCCCTTATGCTTCACCAGCTTTTGCTCAACTGTCACGCTTATTTCGAAATAGCCCCGTTACCTTGTTTGTCCGCGCAGAAGTGAAGCGACAAATCTTTGTTGTCACCTCACGCACCTCAAAGGCTAGCGAACGAGCGCGATGACAACCGCCGACATCTCCCTCCGTCTCTCGCAAAATGCGGCAACGGTATGTCAAAGAAAAAGAAAAAGCAGGCAATATAAATGATTACAGATGGTCACGGTAATCAGGCATGGGTTCGGTTGGGCGTGTACAGAACATGTGTTTCGAGAGTGAGCGTGACGCTGTTAGACATGGCTCGGAAGCGCTTTTTTACCAGGGTGCCATTTCGCACTCGCGTTTATCTTACACTTTTGTATATTTTTAAAACTTTTCGGCCCCTTTAAAACGCTTGTCACCGCGTCCAAAGCTTGCAGTTGGCTACGTGTGGAGGTAGGATTTCTTTTTTTTTCTTTCTGTACAGCCTTTCACATTTCTCAGAGGATATGCTGAATGAATACAGATGACACGTTTTTGCTTTCAGAAAACAGCGGGACAGCGTGTACGGTGGTAAACCTGCTCTTCCCGTATTCCAAGCTCCGTGTCGTCGCAATTCGTCCATTCTTTTGCAGAAAAGCGGGTTCAACAAAGCATTTGTTTCCTGAGCGCTTTCAGACGTGATTTGCACACGTCGCTTACCCTTGCATGTACAGATATGCGCTGTGGGCGGAAATGGGGCGCCAACCCAGGGACACGTTTTCGCTATGACGGGCCACAAAGTTTTCGCAGTGAAGGCCTGCAAGAGTGTCAGTTTAATGGCATTTGGAAAATCACCGAATACATCCGACGAAAACGACACCTGGAGGGTTTTAAGTAGATCGAGGCCCAAAGGATGCGCAGACACATTCCCATTTCTATAACGCACCAAAGAATGCATGTGATCCTAAAAGTTGACGAATACTGTTTTTATACTCTGTTAAGCACTCAGATCGCTGGGGTGGAAACAGAAACTGAAACTGCATCAATACCCATGGGCAAAGTGAATTTCTATTCGTTAGCGACTGCATGCTTTGAAGCTACTATGTGATTTTGCTTCAAAAGAAATGTAGACTAGTCCCTGGGTGAACTTCGCTTATCAAAGCAATTTTGCTCTGAGAGGCGAACGACTAGTGTTAGCCAGCAAAAACCTGCTACGTTTGTTAGCCCACAGTGCACACACATGCCGTATGGTTGAATAACCCTATGTAGTGTAAGGCTGCGTCGCTGCTTTAAACCCAGAGTGCACAGGTGTGCCTTACGGTTGATTAACCCAATGTTTAGGTAGTGTAAGGGTTAATGGCTGCTTTAGGCAACCTGAAGAACCGCGGGGTTCCTGTTAACTTTGTCATTATTTTGTCGGAGCTTAAAATATTTGAAACGTTACGTTGCACTTTTATGTAAATTCACTCGGCAGCCAGTTGGGGCAATGTAGTGTCACTACGCCCTATGAAAAAAAAATCATTACTCAAAGAAGATAATGGCAATTTATGAACAGGTATGACGTTCGTGACAGGAACAGAAACTTCATGACATGGTCTACCTCTCATGAGGACGTAAAAGCACTTCACTGCGTCTTCATCGTTGAAAAATTCATATGGGCAAATTCGGACGCCTGCCATTTGTAATAGAAAAAGAATTCTGATGCGTAGGTATAGAGCAGTCTATCGAGCGCAGTTTAACATATTCAGCAATGCGCTTTTAGTGCTCCTAAAACTCTGATAAAAGACAACATTTCTTAGACAGGTGTCAGTTCTTGACGCACGTCCAACGAAATGGCGCACAAGATCTCGTCTTTTCAACGGACAAGAGTACTAGCTAGGGCTTCCCCTTCGCTGCTTGGTTCATGTACTTCGTATATTATTATCCCATTGCATAATTCACACTACACAGTGTCCGTTTTTACAGGTAAAACCAAAGTGGCTGCATTTAGTATGGTAAGGGCGACCATGGCACGCCCTGCCATTTTAGCCGCATCCTGATAATCGTGCTTCCTGGCAGCAAGGATGTGTGTGGGGCGAAGCCAGCCTCGGAATGTGGGCACCTTAAAGTAGGCTAAGCGAGGATACCCCGAGCTCACAAAACGTAACGCACAACAAAAATATAGTAGCATAGTTAAAATTCCGGCACGGTGAATACTCCTGACTGTACGAACAAACAAAAAAAAAACGCTCACAAAAAGGGAGAAAAAAACGACGGGTGCGCAGAACAAAAAATCCCGGACCATCTTCACTACCGTGAAACCTGGGGAGGGGCGAAGCATGCAGTGTATAAGTGTATTCTTGGCGCCTTGGCGTTTTTTCTCACCGAGATGAAACCGTTGGGGGGTAGAGGTATACAGGTTTTCTGTAAAATCCTCCCGTCTTCGAAGCCCGAAGCGTTCTAGCGCGAGGCGTTGGAACGCGAGTGCCCTGTTGTGTTCCTTTAGCACGCGTTTTTCCCACGGAAATAAAACGTTCTAGCGCGACGCGTGTTAAAACGAGTGTCCCGGTGTGTTCTTTTAGTACGCGTTACGTTCCAGCGCGAGGTGTTTAAAAACGAGTGTCGCGGTGTTTTAGCATCGGGACTACATGATACTACGACGACATGAGACGACGACAGCCCGAGCTGTCGGGGCTTCGCCCCTAAAAGTAATCCCCCGGGGCTGTCAACGTTAAGTTTGCAAGAAGATAGGAATGACGTTCTTGTTATAGCGCGCAGGTTATTAAGAAGCACGAACACCCTGAAGTGGATTGTTGAGTGAGTGATTTGTACTGGATGCTCTCGACTTTGACATGACAGCGCGACAACAACGTCGGACGTCGGAGATAAAGCGCCGGAGGAAGATTGACGTGGTCGTTGGTTCCTCGCTAGGAACCACGCCGAGATTATGTTCGTTATTCATTAGAAGAGCTGCTAGAATGATGGGTTTGGAAAAAATAGAGCATGAAGAAAAGTACAGTACGTAAATACGCGACGAGAGCAATCTCTCGCCCCCGTCTTATCTGTTTTTTTTTCGCAGTTCTGATCATTTTTTTTCTTTTGACTCTTGTCCCTTTGTCATAGCTGGGACGTTAAATGAATGAGATGTTCCTTTGCGAAGGATGGGGACGAAGCCTGGTGGCTGTGCGCTTGGCTCTGTAGGGCATTGGGTGGCCGAGCTGATGGATGAATTGTGCACGCTTCCGGAGCTTATCTCCGATACCGTTGCATGAAAGATAATGTGCCTCTGGAACGGTAACCGAAAATTTGTAAGTGGTCGTTCGTCACGGATCTTGCTTTTTCTTTATCGGAGTTGTGCAATATGCACAATAAAACGCGTAGTCGTATGACAAAAAAAAATAAGGCAGCTTGCACAGGTGATGCAAGTCTGGAGAAACAGCAGAGCTCGCGGCCTCTCTCCCTCCGTCCGATGATGATGTTTCGAGTTTAATGGCGCAAGGCCGACTAAGGGCAAAGAGCGCCAAACAATAGTGATTACATGAAAGTGGCATGGAAGTAAAAGTAGAACAATTCAGTATAAATAAACAAAGTAAAACACAACGTAATGAAGATGACTGGTGTAAAGGGCCAGGTTGTCAACATGCATGATAAGAAATGAGATGTACAAATTTTACGTCGGTAAGAAACTCGAAAACGCGTTTGATTGAAAACATGGCTTCATCTCCTAAGAAGTATGACGGGTGTGGTGGAATATGTCGCGTGTGTAGTTGTGGGAAGTATTTGTGTCGTGTAATGTCGAGTGCCTTACATTGTATGAGGATGTGGATCACGGATAGGGCCTCTCCGCACCTGCTACACAGAGGTCTTGGAGACCCCGTGAGAAGGTGCGAGTGCGTTGCATGAGTGTTGCCCTATCCGTAATCTAGCCAAGGCGACTTCAGTGTATCTATTACGTGTGTCGGTGGTGTATGGTCCCAAGTGTGGTTTTATTACGTGTAACTTGTTGTCTGTTTGTTCACTCTAGTGTGTTTGCCATGTTTTGCGAAGTTGTTGTCTGATGTGTGGTTTCACGTCGGTGTAGGGTAATGTGGTTATGTCTACTGTATTCGAGAGTGTAGCAGCAGCAGCCATTCGGTCCGCTGCTTCGTTCCCGGCTATACCACTGTGGCCAGGGACCCAGCAAAGAACCAGTTCAAATTTGCGTACATACACCGACATAATACCCTTGACTATTAGATTTACAACGTGATTTTTTGAAGACTTTTTTGACGACAACGCCCGCACGACACTGAGGGAGTCTGTATATATAATGGATTGTGGGATGTGACTTTGAAGGATATGATTAACAACAAGAAGTACACCATAAGCCTCTGCCGTAAAGATACTGGTATTACTGTTAAGAGTTCTAGTGACATTAAGGCCGGGCCCATGCGCCGCGCAGGACACAGAGGTGGCAGTTTTAGAGGCGTCCGTATAAAATTCAGAAAATTGATACTTCTGCTGCAAATACAAGAAGTGCTGCAGAATTGCACATGTGGGAGCTCGGTTTTTGTCTACATGTGTGAAGGATGTGTCGCATGATACAGGGCGGAGATGCCATGGTGCTATAAAATCTGTTTGAGAACTTTGTATGGTATCTAAAAAGGAGACAGCAAGCTCTGACGCTTCCTCTCTAACTCTGTAAGAGAAGGGCGCAGATAAAGATGGTCGATTTAAAAGGAGTTGGGATTGAGACACCATCGAGTTTGATGTCTGGATCCGGCCGAATGCCGCGCCTTTTCGAAAACAAAACACAAGTACACTTCACTGGATTAAATTTAAAACCGTTGCTATCTGCCCAGCCAGCTAGCTTGTTAACACCAAGCTGGACTTGGCGCTCGCAGATAGACAGGTTACAAGACTTAAAGGATAATTGCACGTCGTCTACATAGATTGAGCAGGAAATGGTTGGTGGCAGAGCCTTCCGAAGAGAGTTCATTTTTACTATAAACAACGTGCAACTCAAAACTCCACCTTGCGGAACACCGTTTTCCTGCACATGAACTCTAGAGAGTGCAGTTCCAACTCGCACGCGAAACGTTCTTTCAGAGAGGTAACTGGCAAGCGTGTTCCACATGTTACCCGACATACCAAAGGACTTCAAATCGCTGAGGATGCCGTACCGCCAAGCAGTGTCGTACGCCTTTTCAAGATCAAAGAATACTGTCATACAGTACTGCTTATGCAGGAAAGCATCTTTAATATATGACTCTAACGCAACGAGTTGATCGTTCGTAGATCGCCCCGCCCTAAAGCCTGCCTGACAGCTCTCGAGAAGACCGTTGTACTCTAAGAAGTACACGAGTCTCCTGTTTATCATCTTCTCGAAGAGCTTACACAGGCAGCTTGTCAGGGCAATGGGGCGATAACTGGCGGGAGAGGAAGGGTCCTTCCCTTCCTTTAGGAAAGCCACTACTATGGCCTCCATCCAAGAGCGTGGGAAGTGCCCCGAAAGAAATATTTTATTGTAGAGGTGAAGAAGTGTTTCAAGTGTGTCTGCATGTAAGTGTTGTATCATTGTGTATGAAATCCTGTCTGCACCTGGAGCTGAAGGTTTACAAGTACCGAGTGCGACCTTCAGCTCATGAAGTGAAAAGGGGGTGTTATAGGATGAGTTCGACTTATTAGTGTCTCGCAAGGACTTCTTCTCACATGATGCTTTGTGTTTAATGAAAGTGTTGGTGTAGTGTGCTGAACTGGACACGTGTTCGAAGTGTTGTGCAAGTGTGTTAGCCTGGTCTTCCAGTGTGTCCCCTGTTGTACTAACCAGGGGCAGGCTGTGTGTCTGT
Organism: Haemaphysalis longicornis; assembly: GCF_048455015.1. Lineage (NCBI taxonomy): Eukaryota > Metazoa > Arthropoda > Arachnida > Ixodida > Ixodidae > Haemaphysalis > Haemaphysalis longicornis. Next base: position 27,293,223 of record NW_027526460.1, on the reverse strand, counting down.
TGTCCTTTTAGTTTTCGTATTCGTGTCCAGACTTTGTGTGTGTCAGTGTATGAGTTGATGGAAGTGAGGAAGGTGCGCCAACTCTCCCTTTTCGCCTCACGACGCACTCGCTTCCCAAAAGCCTTTGCCCGTTTAAAAGAAATGAGGTTATGTGACGTGGGGTACCGGCGAAGGACACCCCACGCCTTGTTCTGGGCCTCTCGCGCCCGCCTGCAGTCCTCGTTCCACCAGGGCCTCCTTGGGGTGCGGGACCCACTGGAGGCCTGGGGAATGGACTTTTCGGCAGCGTCGAGGATGTGCGCCGTGACGAGTTGGGCGGCTTCCTCCACGTGTAGGTGTTTTATGGATGTGTGGTGTAGTTGAGATGTTTGTGTGAATGTGCTCCAGTTTGCTTTTGATTCATTAAACCTTTTATGGGAAGATGGACTGCTCGGGCCTATACCTATATACGTTAATGAAGTGTGGAAATGGTCACTACCATATGGGTCCGTGCCCACACCCCACTCAAGACATGGAAAGAGAACTGCGGAACCAATAGCCAAGTCAAGATGCGAGTATGTATTGTGTCCTAAGTTATGGTATGTAGGCTGTTTTTTGTTGAAAAGGCATGCTCCGGAGGATGTAAGAAACTTCTCTATCAGGCGACCTCGGGCATTCGTTCTAGAGGAGCCCCAAAGAGAGTTGTGCGCATTAAGGTCGCCTGTTATGATGTATGGTTCGGGCAGCTGGTCGACCAGCGCCTCGAAGTCAGAGCTCAGAAGTGCAAAATCAGGAGAGATGTAAATGGAGCATACCGTTATTAACCTATTAAATATTATCGTACGGATTGCTACAGCCTCAAGGACAGTGTTCAGAGTGACAGGGTGGCAGGCTAAGGATTTCCGGGCGACAATTGCCACACCGCCTGAAGAGTGTGTGCAGCCAACACTGTCCTTTCTGAATACCATGTACCTATTTAAGAAATTTGTTTGTTTAGAATTGAGGTGGGTTTCCTGGAGACACATGATACTTGGCTGACTGGCATGCAGAATCTCATACACATCGTCAAGATTTTTAAGGAGGCCTCTGCAGTTCCATTGGATGATGTTTTCTGTTCCCATTATTTAAGTTTAAGAATAACTGGAGTGTGTGTGTGTGTATGTGTGTTTGTTCATGTGTCGTCTTTCGGGGCTATTATTCTGGGATTTTTAGGCTTTTCTGTCTGCTTGGACATCGGAGGCCGCTCCTTGCGCTGCGTAGCAGGCAGGAACGGCGTGACATCCATCTCCTCGTCGGATGCCAGAAGGGTGCCCGGCGGACCAGGCCCCCCGGACTTGGCCTCCTTTCGGGAGCCCTTCGTTTGAGCCGCCACCGCCGAGGGCGTCCGGGGCACCAGAGGTGGCACGGGAGGGGCGGTGGCGGCGGGAGCCGATGCGGGGCCCCCGGTGTCCATCCGGTCGGCAACCTCCAACGCACTGGAGGACGGGGAGGCAGAGGCGGGAGCGGCACCGGTCCCCACAGAAGAGGTTGTCACCACAACCGCTGCTGCCTTAGCAAGCGGCGTGGCAACGGATTGGGCTGCCTGAGGCACCCCAGGGGGGGGGGGGGCGGAGGAGGGACCAGGTCAGACTCGCTGAACTGGGTCCCTGTGGACACCAGACGCCGCTCCGCCCCCCGGCGAGCCGCGTCGGCGTACCTCCCCAGGGGGAAAGAGGCGAACCTCTTTCGCGCCTCTGGGAAGGTGATGTTTTCAGTGACCTTGATGTTAATGATTTTCTTTTCTAATTGGAACTTTTCACATTTTCTGGAGTAGGCCGCATGTGGGCCCTGGCAGTTTACGCAAAGAAGTTGTTGAACGTTACAGTTGTCGGACGGGTGGTCGTGCTGGGCGCATTTTGCGCAGGTCAGTCGGCCGCGACGGGAGTTTGTGCCGTGCCCGAACCGTTGGCACTTGAAACAGCGCCGCGGGTTCGGGATGTACGGCCGGACTGAACATCGGATGTAACCTGCGTTGATGAATTCTGGAAGGATGGACTTGTCAAAGGTTAAGATGAGGTGCTTTGTCGGTATTTGTTTATCATCTCTGCGGATGGTTATGCGCCTGACCGCTGTTACGCCCTGACTACGAAGGCCCTCCAGCAGGTCAGCTTCAGATTCATTTAGTAGGTCATACTCGGAAATCACGCCCTGGGAGCTGTTTAGGCTGTGGTGGGGCGTGACTCGGATTGGCAGATCGGCGATGCTGGTTTGAGCAAGAAGTTTATTGGCCTGATCCTGGCTACTGACCTCGACAAGAATTTCACCGGTTCGATGTTTTTTGGCCTTATACGACCCTCCAACAATACCGTCAAGAAACTTTGAAACGAGAAATACAGACTGTGAAGCAAGAGGTTTTGATTGGTCTACAGATTCCATCATGATGAAGCGAGGATAGTTGTTTGGTTTCGGAGGACTCAAGTTAGCAAGTGGTGGAAAAGAAACTTCGGTGCGGCCCCTTTTCGGGGGCCGATCACGTCTGGGGGGGGGGGGGGGGGGTTGATTTATCCATATGGCATAGGAAAAAGCAGGGAGACGGGGGTACTTTCTTCTTTGACCTTACCCTGGTAGCCAAAGAGGTCCCGGAGCTCCCTGCCTGGTAGACAGACAGGGAGCCCATCCGCCGGAGCTTGACCTGGGCTCCGACGGCCACCGTTCGTGGTTTCTAACCCTCCACCTATAAACACATCGCCACGGTTGGATCCAGCTTATGTTTGGGGGCTCGGGGTCCGCGGTATCGCCAGTACCGTCACCAAGATTGCTCAAGGTGCCCCGTGCGGGGATCTGAAATTTCTGCTTCGTGTTCAGAGTGGGATGCCAATGGTCTTTTAATATAAAATGATGCTTCGTTTGCAATCAGTCCACTCCGTTGAGAAGGTCCCCACATAATAGACATTTTGGATGTTGTCGTTTACCATTGTCTGCTGAACTCGATATTTCCGCTTGATGTAATGCGATTTGGGATATCTCTCGGTGAAACGTTATTTTTTCCAAGCGATTTTCATAATACCGGAACATCGATGTTGCTTTTTTAGCACATATTCATTTAAACCGCGACATGAACAGAAAAATATTTGTCGTGCAGCTGCTTAATTCGCGTACATATCGAGACTATGACTTCCCCTACGTAAGTTATCCTTGATTATCCTTTCCGAAACGCATTTTGCACGCATGTACTTGCTTATAGACTTATTCAAACTGCTCATCCATGCAAGTGGAGCAGGCAAGTACAAATCATAAACAGCAACAAAAAACCAGAAAAAAAGGTCTGTAAGTATGATGCCGCTGAACCGTAAGTGCTCGGCAGTCATTCTACATTGGACATGCAAGCTAAGAGCGTGATGACCGAGCTCGCAGCGCCGTATACACGAGCACAGGTTTTACGACGTGCCTACGTTCCCTCCACACTGTGCGGCCCCAAATATAATGCCGTGCAACGAGTCCCGAACGCCTCATAACGCACGCCCCTGAGGCAACGACGACGGATCTGTTTGGAAGCGAGGACAGCGGCAGCGAACGACAACGACAGCGGGCATTCCACACAATGATCTCGGTAACGTCGTCATCCTCGAAGAGGCAGTCCACAGTTCTCGTGGGCGTCCTACCATCGCATCGAATCGCGGTCCCTGGGGGCCAAATAAAAGCCAGTCTCTCCGGGCAGACATGATGCGGTTTTCCAAGTGCTACATCCACGGTAAACCCCGTCATTTGCTTTGCACTCGATTTCCTCCGGGCGGGCAATAATGGATAGAAAGGGAGAAAGAGGGGAAGTAAGGGGGACTGGAAGGAGGAGAAGTTCGAGAAGGGAGGCGAAATTAAATAGGGGAGGGAGAAAGGGAAGCGAAGGAAAGAGTAAAATCCTACTTGTACCCCGCTATGCGTTTTGTACTTGCTCCATTTCTGCCTTCCCACGGCGTATTTGCGGTGGACATCCAGTGCAACCTGAAAGCAAGAAAAAGAAATGAGAGCAAAATGATGATGAAAAAAAAAAAATAAAGCCCAATGTAGTAGCCGCGAGGAACGATAAAGTGCACACATTCAGCAAAAAAAAAAAAAACAATGAAAAGGAAGTGACTGTAAGGTTCCGCATACCTCCTGAAAGAATTGAAGGTGAGAAAAGGACCTTGTGTAAAATCAATACAATAAAAGCATGGGGAAGGGGGCGGGAGGCACCGAGAACAACAGCAAAATTCAAAGGCTGGCTTCCTGAATCGTTGCCAGAGGCGAGACAGCGGTTTGAACAATAAAACACGAGGCTTAGGTAAACGTTTGCACAGTAATCGAACCCAGCGCGCCGAGTATAAAGCCGCCGGAAACAGGGAGGGTTGTGTACCCGCAGTGGAAAAAAGACAAAGGAGGGTTTTTTTCTATCTCGCTGGTGCGTGGATAACACTAGAAAGACAAAATATTGCTTCCACATTCTAAAAAAGGACAAGAGCAATAAAAAGGAGAGGTAACATTGTGTAACAAATAAGTATCGACTTGTTTGTTAGTTTTATGGTTTTTTGTTATTTTAGTAGGGTTTGTAGGCATACAGCATTTTGTATTCAGTAACGAAAAGTGATACCTACGTGAAATGTGAAGAAATAATTTCTGTAAATGTGTTTCGTGTCAAGAAGTCAACGCTTCATCCTACAATTTCAGAAGACTAGAAACATTTACTGTAAACATTTCAGCTTGCAATAAAGCACATCGAAGCCTTTGAGAAACAAAGTATACCCCCCGTAAACAGTGTCACATATCAATGCTTATTTTTACCAAAGTAAAGGATTTAGGCATAAGTACAAGAAGTTAGGACAAACCACTCCATGACGTAAAGTTCGCTAATCCTCATACTAGAAAGTTCACTTCAGAGGTGATGCGTGCGTGGTCGTTTAAATGCTATGTAATATATTACGTGAGTGTCCACAATACAGCTGAAATACAGAGAAACAGAGTATATCGAACGTTGAGCAATTTATTCTACACTGCGAGGTAGCAACGTAGAAGAGAAGGATTCTAGTATATGCAACAGAAATAAAAGAATTGAATATTTATTGAACACCAACTTATTCAACAAGCATTGCATCGCTGTGATGCATAAACTGCCTGCCCTTTCTTAAAGGAACAACGAACTTATTTGTTGAACAAATTGGTGGCTGTCGCAATGTCCTTTCTGGCTCGTCTTGAATTTGCGCTTCACCTTCCGCTTTTTAGTTACAAGGCTAATTAACTTGGGTGAAGTCCAATCCAACAATAAATATTATAATCCCCAATTTCTTATTCACCCCGAAACTGGTCCATATTCGGCCAATTATTCCAAAAGATAATGAACCCTTCCATGTAGCCGAAATGTTTTACTGTAATGTGCAGTAGAATTAAATTTGTTTTCTTTCCGCTCTTGCCTTTATTCTTCCCTTTTCCAAAAAAGAACTAGAAAACAGACATGCTGGACGCAGCTAAAGGGACAGAATGCGGTGAAGGTACGCCACAAACGAAACAAAAGTACAAAACAGGTGAGTGTAGAAAACAAGAAAGCGAACACGGATTGCAGATATATGATCCACTTCTCCCGATTGGCGAGCATCGTCGTGGCGGTTCATTTTATTGCGGACAAAAGTGAGCCATCAAAGCCTGTGCCTCGGCCGACTCCTTCCGGCGTCCCGCCGACCCGATTCACCTAAATAGTTTTCTCCACTTAAGTAATGTTAAGTGCAGAGCACTTTAGGGTCCTGCGTTGTCGTCGTAGTTCATTCGCTGTCACGATGTCTAGCCACCGCCGCAATCAGGTGAAGTAGCGACACAACGGACCCAAACAGAGCCCCACGGGGTAAGGGCGTAACAAAGAAGCTTCGGACAACAAGTGGTTTTTGTAGTCATAACTATTCGAAACTACTGGACCGCTGGCCCTTGTCATTTTTACCGCAAAGAAGACTGGAGGTGCATAAATTAACCGGCAGCACCCACGTTAATTTTGTTAGGAACGCTCGTTGGGTTGGCTTTTAAGTGAAAACAATGGCCTCCTGTTTGCTCTTCTCGTTGCAAATGTCGACGAAAGACGATAGTTGACTGGCACCCCTGCCAAGTAAATGCCTCCCTTCTGTTTCCCGCTCACCTCTCATACTGTTCCTTTCCCGTCTCGTTCCTCCCAAGATAACACGCAAGAGGTTTGCTCAAGTCAAATTAAATTTACCGCGTTCCACTGCCCCAAGTCGGGTGCCTCGATTCCAGCGCTGCCGTACGGCGGAGACGCGCGGGAATCGAGGCCCCCTACTATCCACGTTCGCCTACTCCACGAACGTTCCAAACGGAGCGTGGAACCTATATAGTGGAACCTTTCGTTACTGTTGCCGTTTGATTATTTAAATGCCGCCAGGAGCTATAGTATCGCGGGCAATCGCAGGCGACGATGTTTTGCAGTTGATGTAGTATTACATTTGCTATCGCAAAAACCAAGCATAAATGATTTTTAAATAAAGGAACAGTGCAAATATCACTTATGTATTGATGTTCTGCCTTATCTTTGCGTAATGTCTTGTTCTTGTTCAGCAATGTTGGCAAGTATGGACATTGACACCGGCCTTGGACGTTCAGATTTGGGTTTGGATATATAAGACTATTGCGCAGCTTCTGTTTCAATATGGCCGAGTCGCTGAATCGAGTCACAGACAGACATACAGACAGACCAAAATTTCTGCGTTTAAGCAGCCAAAGAAAGGCTATCATCTTTAAAAGTCGCCGCAGAAGACACGCGTTCACAACTGCGCAGTAAGGCTCCGGCACGTGTGAGATCAAAGCAAGTGCAAAAAGAACAGAACTCCCGCTGGGGCTGTTCCTAACAGAGGTGGCGCTAGCACTGCGAAGGCGGGCAATTTGAAATGCGTTGAACAAATCTCTGTTCAATTCATCAACCGAGGAAGGCATCCGTCTGGCTAATCACTGCTCTGCACTTCCGACAGATTTTACGTTGAGTGGAGCTGCTTTAATTTCAATATTTGAGTAGGTTTCTATACGCAGGTCGTGAGGACGACAAACTAAGACAAGGCGTCCGGCGCCCACTCATGCAAGCGTTATCTAACTTTGTTGCTGCCATGAGTGAAAAGAGCGCACGCTGCCATGTTCCTATATTTTTTTACTTCGTGCTGAGCGCCCAACAGACGATAGAAAGGTTGGTCACGAACTTTCTTAACTTCTTCGCACTGCGCAAACGCGGCCCGTCGCCAGGATGCGTGGCATGTACAGCCGATAAAGCGCTTGTCTATAATAGCGACTTCAACTTCAACCAGCTACATCCGAAAACTGCCGAAACATACTCGTTCCAAACATGTCGGAGGCAAAAGCGAAGGGCTAAGACTTCAGAATTCCGGAGTAGTTTTATTCAAATCCCGCTCCGGCGGGGCAGGATAGGGCTGAGAGTACGAACACTGTGTTATAGACAAGCCTTTTACCGGCTGTACTGACAGCCACGCCCTCCGTTGTTCGTATTTCAATTTATCACGATAGTACATAGCGTTTAGTAGGGTGTTACGGGGATACGAATTGGTTTGCAGGCGCCGGAAAGTGGATTCTTCTGATGGTGGTTTCATGAGGTGGTGGAAAGTGACGGCGGTCGTTTATGTAGTGGGATAAAATTTCGGTGTATGCGTGGAGTGGTGCCGGCTTTGAGGCAGTTCGGTCGATGGTTTCTCCCTCCGAAATAACGGGCCGGTGTGTATGAGCACAGGCAGCGGCGTGTGCCGCCTCGTTCCCTTCGAGGGACTGGTGGCCGGGTGACTGGATGATATCAAGTTTTGGTAGTCTTTTTACTTGACGGAGAACGTACGGTGCGGGTTGAGAAATGCGGCCAATTAGAAAGTTTCTATCAACAGCAGAGAGGTTATTTCCGGCGTGAAGCGTTACCACAAAACTCAGCCCAGCTGAGCGCTCGTGAGCGAGTGCCTAGTGAGGAGCGCCCGGCGCCGTCTAGGCTTGCGCGTGGGCTTGCGCCACGTGAGAGCTCGCAAAAAAAAAAAAACACAAAGAAAAAAAGGAGCGCGACAGCGTGCTGCTCCTCAGGAGCGCCTGGCGTCGGCCAGCTCGACCTTCGAGAACACTCTGCGCAAGTTCGTGGCGTAATCTCTCCCGATTCGCTGATTGTCGACGCTCAAAATTTTCGAGCCAAATAAAGTCTTTTCTCTCTCTCTCTTTTGCGTGCTGTTCTGTTCGCCAGTTCACGTGCGTTTCCGGTTGAAGTTGGGACCACGACGCCGAGTTTACATGCAGACGCCGGGTTCGCGGATCCGGTTGCCGCGGGCTCTAGCGCGTGCTAACGCGGTCCACTTTGGGAGAGATGTGGAAGGCTGCGAGGAAACAATCCGGGCCTGCCAGTCATGGAGAACTTTCAGCGGCAAGTTCGGAAACCCATGTGAGGTGCAACAGCCGGGTCTCCGACGAAGGGAGAGGGGCGCTAGCTCTAGTGTTTCTCCAGCCTTGCACCACTGGTGCAAGCTGCCCGTATTTATTTTTTGTATTGAAGCTAGCCTGCACACTCCGTTACCTGCTCCATATCTACGAGCGGGACGTGAAGGAGGGGAGGAGGAATAAACTTTATTGCAGTATGCAATTTAGGGGTGGGTGGCGACCACTGGGCGCAGCCCAGCGGTGACTTCGGCAGCACGTTCCACCAAGGCTTTCTGGACCCCGGGGTCAGAGCCGCCCAACGCCGCCTCCCATTGATCAACAGAGGGGATTAGGGGTAAGGGGTTTCGAGGGCACGCCCACATAGCGTGGCAGATGCTGTCGACATCTCCGCAGTGGGGGCATAGGGGTGATGGGTACTGATCGGGGTATATGCGATAAAGCCTGGCGTTGCATGGAAAGGTATTAGTTTGAACCGGTGCAAGCGGGACGTGAAGGCTGCACTGCAGCTATGCTCTGTTACAAAGCCTGTGCGAAGGAGCCCAGCCCTGAGGCTCCAGCAATCAACATTGTTACGTTCGAAAGAATTCGCCACTTCTTGTCACTACGAAAGAGAAAATTTCCCCTTTACTCAAATTCAGAAATGTTTGGTTCTGAACCACTGCAAATGTTTCTGTAAGTAACCTGTAACACAATCAGCCTCGCAAACTATTTTATATGCATTCCTGTTGTCCTCTGCGCACAGTTCCTCTGAAGCAGACGCAGGAAGCCCTTCGAAATAAGTTTCTAGGGCCCCAATGTCGCGTGTGGAGGTGGGTTTTCCAGGTTCATTGTACAATAAGTTGTAGTGCCGCACTTGTTTCTGTTTGCCTGTTTGGTAAGCTCGACTTGACGATGCGATTTTTGCGAGTAGCTAAGGAAATAGAATATAGATACATAAACACGATGCAGCATACGAGTTATGTGGACTTTAACAAAAAGCACGTTAGTATCAATAGTTTGGGTAAATCTAGGCTAGCTGGTATCAAAGCTTCGGGAAAGCGAACTGATCGCAACGCAAAGCATTTAATTACAGGAGGACAATTAGGCTGAAGTAACTAACGCGAGTAAGGCAGATGTATGAAAGCTGACAACGACTATGGATAACACTAAAAAATGACTTCTTATCTAAATTGTGTTAATATAATTTAAGTAATTTATTCTTAACATAGTAAAATATCACGTTTAAGTAATTTGTTGCGTGAAATTGCCCCCCAAAAGCGATTAAAATTACTCCATTTCCGCGTGTTAGCGCGTTAGAAAACGGAGGGTTATCTCTACGCCGCCAAACTACCGTCATAAGGCTGTCAAAATACGCAGAAGTACGAATCAAGTAAGACGCTAAGGCCATAATTCCTGAGCAGGCAAGTTTTTTATTTGATTGTAGGGTTTAACGCACTGACGCAACGCAGGCGATGAGGCGCGCCGTAGTGGAGGGCTCCGGATTAATTTTGATCACCTGGGGATCTTTAACGTGCGCCGAAATCTCGTGCACACGGGCGTTCTTGCTTTTCGCCTCCATCAGAAAAGCGGCCGCCGCCGCCGGGATTCGAACCCGCTACCTCGGGCTAAGCAGCGCAACGCCTTAGCCACTGAGCCACCGCGGCGGGTCACAGGCAAGTCTACCGCATAGATGAAAGGCTCTAAGCCATGCCTAAAACACTAAATTGAGTTGAACAAACAATAAACTAAAATGGGCTCGACAAAGCAGCACATGGGTGAAAAATGCGGAAGAAGCAATTAATTGCTCTTGCAGAAGAATCGATTAGTTCGTGACCGGGCATAGTTTATCTCCCAATCTCCGATCCGTCTACGGAAGTAAAACTTCGCCGGGCAGAGTAAACGTTGGCTTGAGTGGCGTTTTGCTCGCACAATATTCGCGCTTGAACGGAGCGTATGTTCAGTGGGGACCTTGAGTGCATGCCGGCGTAAAAGCTGTTCGGGAAGGAGATTTGGATTCTACTTTCTCCTTTCAATTTCTTGGTCCCTTCCAGAGTTGCCTATTTTGCCCAGACTTTTCTTGCGCAATATTTTTTAATATCGTTTTCTGTTTGTTCGTTTTGTTATTTCTTACAGGCTAGTCTTCTTCAGATTCAACCATTCACGCGTTATCTCTCAGACGTTCTACTGGTACAAGATGTGCGTACACGGCCCGCAGCTTGCAGTATTTTTGCTGCCTCTGATCCACTTCGTTTAAAGTTCAGTCCTTTTATTGAAATCTATTTTCCTGCGAGGTAGGTTCCTTTTTTTAAGATCCCGCTCGGTGCACTCTCTAAGGCGACGCTCTTTCGCGAGAACTAAGAAGCCCCGGAAGTGGATCGAACTATGTCTTTCCGACTCAAACAACCTCCATCCTTAGTGGATGAAAGCGTGGTTATTTATTTTTCCTTCCGTACTTCTACAAATGCATATTTGATAAAGGTATCTGCCAGGACAGGACCCCTCGCAATTCGATTACCAACAGCACCTAGGTCTGCGAGGTGGCTCCGGATCGTTGCACACCATTTTCCTTCCATACATCTTTCCGTCTCCTGTTTCTTGTCTGTTGCTTGTTTAGTCATCTTGACATTTTCCGCCATTTCATTGACAGCGAAGGAAAAAAAAGGCAAGATAATCTCCACAAGTCATGATAGAATGCAGCGTAATACGCACATTTATGTATTAACTGTGACGCCGCACGAGTTCTACGATATCTTCTTTGTATTCGAGTTTTACATTTTATTTATAGCTTGAAATCGATCGGATATTCCTGTTTCGGAGGCCTCCTTCGACGGTCGCTTCGCTTGCATGTGAGCTCTGGCGCAACTTCACTCGCAGAGGCTGCATTTTTCATGAACCCCCGGGCTCCTGTCACGTAGCGGAGCCTGCTACACTTTGCACATGGCAGTGTGTGCATCGAAGTTTCACTGATGACCTACGCAAGAAAGAAAAAAAACACACTAAAGCTACAAGCCTTGTTTTTCGTACCTCCTATTTGCCGAAAGGGGACACGGGTGACACAAACGCACATCTTTGGAAGCACAATGCTGAGCAAAAGTTAAATGCAGATTCTATTAAGAGCTAATCAACATAGCGAGGCGGGAGAATGGTGTCGGCAGAAGTCGTCTGCTTTTTCCTAAACTTTCGCTTTCAACTCGTTTCTTAAGCTAACGTAGTCTTAAGGTAACGAAAAAGCAAAGTTAAACGCCTACGGAGAGAGAGAGAGAGAGAGAGAGAGAGAGAGAGAGAGAGAGAGAGAGAGAGAGAGAGAGAGAGAGAGAGAGAGAGAGAGAGAGAGAGAGAGAGAATACCTTTCTCACAGAAACCTTGCGAATATTTGTCGCCATTTTTGTGAGCACAGCTTCGATTTTTCAAGCATATTTCTAACAAATACGAAAATATCGCACGCGAAGAAGAGTGTTTAGGCTTCGTAACAAGCCACACAGTATTTCTGAAGCAACTGTGTCCGCTCAGTTTTGTTAACGCCTGTACTCAAGCAAATGCGAAAACATAGAATGTGAGTAATATGGGTGGTTCTGTTAGCCTTTGAACTCTTTTGAGGCAGAAAGAGTGAAAATATTGTAGCGTAGATACCAGGACAATCTCCTTCGCGGGTATGTACAAGGATCGTGCATCCGTACCTCGCACCAGAGTGAGTCAGCCGTCTTCGCTTAAACCCGCCGTCCGAACACCCTTGCTTTCTGGCTTTTCCTAGTTAAGCGCCACGCCTACCAAATAGGTGAAGCGACACTCTGTGGTCTGCCCTTGCGTCTACTAGGCGCAACTGCTAAGCGTCTACTAGTGTTGCGTTCTGGTACAGGCGAGTGTAGCCCTTTCAGTCACGAATTATTATATTCACAGCAGAAAAATTCTATACTTGGAGGTTTAGCAGTGTCAAGTGTCTAGAGGTAAGAAAAAAAGTTCAGTCTCTATAGAATACTTATTACGCAAATGACGTCGCGCCTTCACACGGAGACACCATTACTCAATCCTGCTTTTCCCTACAAAAATAATAAATATCCTGAGGCAGTTTACAAACAAGGAGGTGAAATAATAATTTCTGCACATGAAAGAGGTGTTTTTAGCCTTTATAAATGATTAAATTATAAATTATAAAAACTTGGTGGCGTCTATTTTGAAACGATGTTTATGAGTCCGGATCCGCCATTCCATATCACATGCTGCTACCTTTCACTTCTCTAGGTTTAGAACATCAGCCGCACTGCTCTGCAGCATGAACTCTTTTCGTTTTCACGGTGAAAACGACGAAGAAAGTCACGTCTCCATATGGAGACACGGTGACTGAAAGGGGTAGACAGCAGGGTGGCGATGGAGTGGCGATGGTGATGGTGGTAGGGTGGAGCCACGGGCGCAGGATCCTCGTACATACCCACGAAGGAAATTGTCCTGGTATCTACGCTACAGTATCAACAACAGTGAATGCGCATGAGCAGCAAGGTTTACGCTCTAAGGTTGTTTTAGAGAAAGCCCTAACACTTTACATATCTTTCACGGTCCTTGACGGCGTCTGAAGCTACCTGAAGTAGGAGCACCGCCGCTGCGGTACCCCGTCACTAGACGAGTGTGAAACGGCTGCTTCGCAGAAGCTTGGTTTCTCAGTCTCTTACCATCGACGGTGCACGAGCTGGGCTGCCCTTGCGTGCCCTTCAGCGCAAGCGAAAGGATGAATCCAGTCATTCAGCAGATATATATAAACGGCAGGCTGCCAAATAAATATCTAAGGCAAAGTTTCACGGAACACTGTGTGCTTAGTGTTTGCTTTTGCTCATGATAACAACGTTGAGAAGTGTGAAACCGAAGTGATTTTTAAATTTTAGATATGTGCAGTTATTTTGAATCAAGCATACTGGCGCTCAAAGGCATGCTGTGCTTCTTTAAAGACAAACTTTTTCTTTGGAATACGTTGTTTGGCCAGAGAGACATTGATCATATGGAATATTTACACATTCTAAAATGCAGGCTGGATCCAAGCTTCGACTTAATATTAAACTAAAATGTCATGGTGTGGTGTTCAGAGACCAGTGTTGCCGTATATGCAGTGTTTCGAGCTGATGGCACCAATAAGCGAAATTTTTGTGCGCAGAACTTAAACGTAGAAACTGTGGTTTAGCAGATTTGTCGGCCTCATAACTGGGCGAAGCAAAGAAACGCCCTAGACAGAACGAAAACGCAGGAGCAAAGTGTGAGAGGGAGGGCGATATGCCGAGGCGGCGCCACAGAACCCCAGCGCGCGCTGCGTGATGCAGGTGCATAAAACCTCGGGTGTTTTCCTCGTTGCTCTGTTCTCTTCCTACAAAGTAACTTTCTTTCTCCTCGACGTTGCGTGGCTCATCGGAACCACGTGAAATTGGCGCGGGAGGTTCAAACACGATTTACAGTAACACGTTCGGCGGCGGCGACGCGCCGCGAGATAACGGCACAGTGGCACGCGCCGCCGTGCGTGCGCTCATCACGCGATCACTTCCCGAAACGCAGCAGCTATTCGCGGTGACCGAGAAGGCTTTTTCTCGCTGTGCACAAATTTCTCATTAGGGATTACAGTAATCGCCAGGCATTTGTTTTGTTTTCGTTTATTTTTGTTCTATATGATTTTATTAGGAAACATTTTCTTCAAAACCAGTCACACATAATAGTTTTTCAGTTATTTGTTGAATTCGCTACATTTACGATGCACAATAATGAAATAACAAGCTCGCATAAAACGTGTTTTTTCTTTCGATGCTTTGGCCTTTTGCATTTCTAGATAAACCTAGGTTTTAAATTACTACGACAATACCGATCTTCTTAAGGTGACGGTCTCCATCCAATTTAAAAAGTATTTACTTCAGCGTGCCTACCTAACATCGTAGTGCATTACACCCTTGTTCTTGTAGCTTCTTCATCAGTTAAGGCTAATAGACGCGTGCGGCTCTATCAGAGAAACATGCCTGTGCAGCTGTGCAAGTAAATCAATTGGGTGGGCATACGGCAGCCACCGGTCTAGCGATCTGTCTAAATGGTAGGCAACACCCGCTCGTGAGGAGGATGGACTCATTTGTCTTCCACGCCCGTGTACGCCTCCCTTAGCTCGCATAAGCGTTCAGACCGTCCGACAGATGGCTGGTACACGGCCTCTGCAGGAAGCCCAAACCAAGCATGCCATGATCTACGGCGCAAAACGACGACTAGAGCAATTCATTACCCGCGGTGTTCATAATCTCTGGAGGAAAATGAAGAGGGTGTTCGTAATAATTAAAGGTAACAAACGTGATGAGAGTTCCGTGGCTACGATTTCGTTGTTCATCTGTTTCGTCCTCTCTCCCTGTCCGGCCGATTTCTCTCCAAGTAAATCATTTGACGTTCGATGCATTCACGTATGCATCTACAGTAGTAAAACGGTGCAACTCCGAACCAGTACTCTTGCTTTGTTAGGGCTATGCACGTTGTAGGAACGTTGCCCGAATCAATTGATCACAGTACCTGCTAAGTTTGTCATGCCAGATGAAACCTTTTAGGCGAAAGCCTTAAGTGCTCCATTCTGCGAAAAAGGGCACCGTTACAAAGAGTACAAAAATAAAAGCATGTTTTTATCTTTGCACAGCCCATACTTCCAATTATATATCCACTAGGGATATGAGAAACTATGCACGCCGAAAAGCTATCGCTTCTGCACGATCTACTGTCGTTTATTTTTGTACATGTAGAAATTGCTCCCTTAAAGTTAAATCTATCAAACAACAGTTTCACATAATCATCAATAAAGCGCTACTAAGAAAGAACCTCCCAGGCATGCCTACGCAATGCCTTGGTCAGCAAGGAGTGCACTGTGAAGGGTCTGTGCACGCTGCTCCAACGTGGGAGCGACCCGTAGGTTGTTAACGCCACCCTGGAGGGTGGCACACCCAATGTCCAACAAGAAGACGATGAGCGCAGGGAGCAGAAAAGCTTGACGCCGAGGCGATAGAAATATTTTAAGCATGCCCGATAAAGCGTTGCTCTGTATAAACACTACAGTCACGAGAAGTGTTACCTTCTCGTAGCACGCATGCTCCCAGGAGCAGCACTCAAGGGGCTTGGTGTGGCAGGGGGAACGTAGGAACCTGTGCGCCGGAATTGAGGCGATTTTCGAGGCAACCGTGGTGCGGGAACAGGTTCAAGACGTAGCACCGACGGTCCGAAGTGCTCGGTCCTCGCCATTCGTAGGAAGACTTCAAGGCCCGGCCACTCCTACTGCGGCCGATGGGGCCAATAGCGTGATCTTCGGTGTGGTGGCCGCACTTTTGTCTTCGTCCCTCCAACTGCGACGGTGTTCCGCATCGCACTCGGGGTAATCATCGCCGTTGCCGCCGTTGGGTCAGCTACTGTGACCACCGTACCTGGTCGCCGAGCTGCTCAGTGGAGCGGTTCCTCCTCGCTTACGTTCGGCTTCTGACAGTGAAACTTGAGCGCCTCTCAAACTGCAACCTGAGAAACCTACTGGCCAGTTCGAAGGAGATGAAGTGGTTAGCATCACCACATTGATGGGTGGCGTGTCAGCGCGAAGAAGAGAGGTGGTGGTGCTGGCCCGAAAAATGACGCATACCCACTTAAACGGATTGGCCAAGAAGAGTTATTTTTCCATTGCAAGCAATCATGCGAGGCAAAAAGAATTTGGTCTAGGTTAAAGAGAGAGAGAGAAAAAAACACGAAAAATAAAACAACAGAGAGAAGAGTAGGAAAACTATAGTAAAAATCAGCCCAATCGGAATGTTTTTAACACTGAAGACTAGCTGTCTCCAAAATGAAGGAGTGGATGGCGTTGCACACGTACCTATGGCATCGGCCCAGCCTAGTCCCCCCAAACGACAAAAGCACCGGTACAGTCAAATGCAGTCCAAGACGTAGCAGGGGAATCTCCAGCAGCCTTCTCCGATGGGTAGAAAATCGGCGGCAAAAAAGAAAGAAATGCTCTTCGGATTCAATTTCTTGGCAAAATTGGCAGAAGGGGGAGGTTATCAGATTTGCCCTATATAAATACCGATTAAGTGGCGTCACACCACAACGAAAACAAGTCAGCAATATTTCGCACAAGCGACTTTGGCATAAACTTCTCAGCAGTACCTGAGGTGTTGAAGTTCAGGAGAAGTGTGTGTGAGTGCGCCTTGTGGTGGTGGCCCGAAAAATGGCGCATACCCACTTAGGGGGATTGGCCAAGAAGAGTTTTGTTTCCATTACAATCAATCATGCGAGGCAAAATAATGGAGCAGAACAAAGAATTTGGTCTAGGTTAATGAGAGAGAAAAAAAAACACGAAAAATACATCAGAGAGAAGAGTAGGAAAACTATAGTAAAAATCAGCCTAACCAGAATGTTTTTAACACTGCAGACGAGCTGTCTCCGAAATGAAGGAGTGGATGGCGTTGCACACGTACCTATGGCATCGGCCCAGCCTAGTCCCCCCAAACGACAAAAGCACCGGTACAGTCAAATGCAGTCCAAGACGTAGCAGGGGAATCTCCAGCAGCCTTCTCCGATGGGTAGAAAATCGGCGGCAAAAAAGAAAGAAATGCTCTTCGGATTCAATTTCTTGGCAAAATTGGCAGAAGGGGGAGGTTATCAGATTTGCCCTATATAAATACCGATTAAGTGGCGTCACACCACAACGAAAACAAGTCAGCAATATTTCGCACAAGCGACTTTGGCATAAACTTCTCAGCAGTACCTGAGGTGTTGAAGTTCAGGAGAAGTGTGTGTGAGTGCGCCTTGTGGTGGTGGCCCGAAAAATGGCGCATACCCACTTAGGGGGATTGGCCAAGAAGAGTTTTGTTTCCATTACAATCAATCATGCGAGGCAAAATAATGGAGCAGAACAAAGAATTTGGTCTAGGTTAATGAGAGAGAAAAAAAAACACGAAAAATACATCAGAGAGAAGAGTAGGAAAACTATAGTAAAAATCAGCCTAACCAGAATGTTTTTAACACTGCAGACGAGCTGTCTCCGAAATGAAGGAGTGGATGGCGTTGCACACGTACCTATGGCATCGGCCCAGCCTAGTCCCCCCAAACGACAAAAGCACCGGTACAGTCAAATGCAGTCCAAGACGTAGCAGGGGAATCTCCAGCAGCCTTCTCCGATGGGTAGAAAATCGGCGGCAAAAAAGAAAGAAATGCTCTTCGGATTCAATTTCTTGGCAAAATTGGCAGAAGGGGGAGGTTATCAGATTTGCCCTATATAAATACCGATTAAGTGGCGTCACACCACAACGAAAACAAGTCAGCAATATTTCGCACAAGCGACTTTGGCATAAACTTCTCAGCAGTACCTGAGGTGTTGAAGTTCAGGAGAAGTGTGTGTGAGTGCGCCTTGTGGTGGTGGCCCGAAAAATGGCGCATACCCACTTAGGGGGATTGGCCAAGAAGAGTTTTGTTTCCATTACAATCAATCATGCGAGGCAAAATAATGGAGCAGAACAAAGAATTTGGTCTAGGTTAATGAGAGAGAAAAAAAAAACACGAAAAATACATCAGAGAGAAGAGTAGGAAAACTATAGTAAAAATCAGCCTAACCAGAATGTTTTTAACACTGCAGACGAGCTGTCTCCGAAATGAAGGAGTGGATGGCGTTGCACACGTACCTATGGCATCGGCCCAGCCTAGTCCCCCCAAACGACAAAAGCACCGGTACAGTCAAATGCAGTCCAAGACGTAGCAGGGGAATCTCCAGCAGCCTTCTCCGATGGGTAGAAAATCGGCGGCAAAAAAGAAAGAAATGCTCTTCGGATTCAATTTCTTGGCAAAATTGGCAGAAGGGGGAGGTTATCAGATTTGCCCTATATAAATACCGATTAAGTGGCGTCACACCACAACGAAAACAAGTCAGCAATATTTCGCACAAGCGACTTTGGCATAAACTTCTCAGCAGTACCTGAGGTGTTGAAGTTCAGGAGAAGTGTGTGTGAGTGCGCCTTGTGGTGGTGGCCCGAAAAATGGCGCATACCCACTTAGGGGGATTGGCCAAGAAGAGTTTTGTTTCCATTACAATCAATCATGCGAGGCAAAATAATGGAGCAGAACAAAGAATTTGGTCTAGGTTAATGAGAGAGAAAAAAAAAACACGAAAAATACATCAGAGAGAAGAGTAGGAAAACTATAGTAAAAATCAGCCTAACCAGAATGTTTTTAACACTGCAGACGAGCTGTCTCCGAAATGAAGGAGTGGATGGCGTTGCACACGTACCTATGGCATCGGCCCAGCCTAGTCCCCCCAAACGACAAAAGCACCGGTACAGTCAAATGCAGTCCAAGACGTAGCAGGGGAATCTCCAGCAGCCTTCTCCGATGGGTAGAAAATCGGCGGCAAAAAAGAAAGAAATGCTCTTCGGATTCAATTTCTTGGCAAAATTGGCAGAAGGGGGAGGTTATCAGATTTGCCCTATATAAATACCGATTAAGTGGCGTCACACCACAACGAAAACAAGTCAGCAATATTTCGCACAAGCGACTTTGGCATAAACTTCTCAGCAGTACCTGAGGTGTTGAAGTTCAGGAGAAGTGTGTGTGAGTGCGCCTTGTGGTGGTGGCCCGAAAAATGGCGCATACCCACTTAGGGGGATTGGCCAAGAAGAGTTTTGTTTCCATTACAATCAATCATGCGAGGCAAAATAATGGAGCAGAACAAAGAATTTGGTCTAGGTTAATGAGAGAGAAAAAAAAAACACGAAAAATACATCAGAGAGAAGAGTAGGAAAACTATAGTAAAAATCAGCCTAACCAGAATGTTTTTAACACTGCAGACGAGCTGTCTCCGAAATGAAGGAGTGGATGGCGTTGCACACGTACCTATGGCATCGGCCCAGCCTAGTCCCCCCAAACGACAAAAGCACCGGTACAGTCAAATGCAGTCCAAGACGTAGCAGGGGAATCTCCAGCAGCCTTCTCCGATGGGTAGAAAATCGGCGGCAAAAAAGAAAGAAATGCTCTTCGGATTCAATTTCTTGGCAAAATTGGCAGAAGGGGGAGGTTATCAGATTTGCCCTATATAAATACCGATTAAGTGGCGTCACACCACAACGAAAACAAGTCAGCAATATTTCGCACAAGCGACTTTGGCATAAACTTCTCAGCAGTACCTGAGGTGTTGAAGTTCAGGAGAAGTGTGTGTGAGTGCGCCTTGTGGTGGTGGCCCGAAAAATGGCGCATACCCACTTAGGGGGATTGGCCAAGAAGAGTTTTGTTTCCATTACAATCAATCATGCGAGGCAAAATAATGGAGCAGAACAAAGAATTTGGTCTAGGTTAATGAGAGAGAAAAAAAAAACACGAAAAATACATCAGAGAGAAGAGTAGGAAAACTATAGTAAAAATCAGCCTAACCAGAATGTTTTTAACACTGCAGACGAGCTGTCTCCGAAATGAAGGAGTGGATGGCGTTGCACACGTACCTATGGCATCGGCCCAGCCTAGTCCCCCCAAACGACAAAAGCACCGGTACAGTCAAATGCAGTCCAAGACGTAGCAGGGGAATCTCCAGCAGCCTTCTCCGATGGGTAGAAAATCGGCGGCAAAAAAGAAAGAAATGCTCTTCGGATTCAATTTCTTGGCAAAATTGGCAGAAGGGGGAGGTTATCAGATTTGCCCTATATAAATACCGATTAAGTGGCGTCACACCACAACGAAAACAAGTCAGCAATATTTCGCACAAGCGAC
The DNA here is from genome assembly GCF_048455015.1 of Haemaphysalis longicornis. NCBI lineage: Eukaryota > Metazoa > Arthropoda > Arachnida > Ixodida > Ixodidae > Haemaphysalis > Haemaphysalis longicornis. Next base: position 27,273,129 of record NW_027526460.1, on the reverse strand, counting down.
TTTGGCATAAACTTCTCAGCAGTACCTGAGGTGTTGAAGTTCAGGAGAAGTGTGTGTGAGTGCGCCTTGTGGTGGTGGCCCGAAAAATGGCGCATACCCACTTAGGGGGATTGGCCAAGAAGAGTTTTGTTTCCATTACAATCAATCATGCGAGGCAAAATAATGGAGCAGAACAAAGAATTTGGTCTAGGTTAATGAGAGAGAAAAAAAAAACACGAAAAATACATCAGAGAGAAGAGTAGGAAAACTATAGTAAAAATCAGCCTAACCAGAATGTTTTTAACACTGCAGACGAGCTGTCTCCGAAATGAAGGAGTGGATGGCGTTGCACACGTACCTATGGCATCGGCCCAGCCTAGTCCCCCCAAACGACAAAAGCACCGGTACAGTCAAATGCAGTCCAAGACGTAGCAGGGGAATCTCCAGCAGCCTTCTCCGATGGGTAGAAAATCGGCGGCAAAAAAGAAAGAAATGCTCTTCGGATTCAATTTCTTGGCAAAATTGGCAGAAGGGGGAGGTTATCAGATTTGCCCTATATAAATACCGATTAAGTGGCGTCACACCACAACGAAAACAAGTCAGCAATATTTCGCACAAGCGACTTTGGCATAAACTTCTCAGCAGTACCTGAGGTGTTGAAGTTCAGGAGAAGTGTGTGTGAGTGCGCCTTGTGGTGGTGGCCCGAAAAATGGCGCATACCCACTTAGGGGGATTGGCCAAGAAGAGTTTTGTTTCCATTACAATCAATCATGCGAGGCAAAATAATGGAGCAGAACAAAGAATTTGGTCTAGGTTAATGAGAGAGAAAAAAAAAACACGAAAAATACATCAGAGAGAAGAGTAGGAAAACTATAGTAAAAATCAGCCTAACCAGAATGTTTTTAACACTGCAGACGAGCTGTCTCCGAAATGAAGGAGTGGATGGCGTTGCACACGTACCTATGGCATCGGCCCAGCCTAGTCCCCCCAAACGACAAAAGCACCGGTACAGTCAAATGCAGTCCAAGACGTAGCAGGGGAATCTCCAGCAGCCTTCTCCGATGGGTAGAAAATCGGCGGCAAAAAAGAAAGAAATGCTCTTCGGATTCAATTTCTTGGCAAAATTGGCAGAAGGGGGAGGTTATCAGATTTGCCCTATATAAATACCGATTAAGTGGCGTCACACCACAACGAAAACAAGTCAGCAATATTTCGCACAAGCGACTTTGGCATAAACTTCTCAGCAGTACCTGAGGTGTTGAAGTTCAGGAGAAGTGTGTGTGAGTGCGCCTTGTGGTGGTGGCCCGAAAAATGGCGCATACCCACTTAGGGGGATTGGCCAAGAAGAGTTTTGTTTCCATTACAATCAATCATGCGAGGCAAAATAATGGAGCAGAACAAAGAATTTGGTCTAGGTTAATGAGAGAGAAAAAAAAAACACGAAAAATACATCAGAGAGAAGAGTAGGAAAACTATAGTAAAAATCAGCCTAACCAGAATGTTTTTAACACTGCAGACGAGCTGTCTCCGAAATGAAGGAGTGGATGGCGTTGCACACGTACCTATGGCATCGGCCCAGCCTAGTCCCCCCAAACGACAAAAGCACCGGTACAGTCAAATGCAGTCCAAGACGTAGCAGGGGAATCTCCAGCAGCCTTCTCCGATGGGTAGAAAATCGGCGGCAAAAAAGAAAGAAATGCTCTTCGGATTCAATTTCTTGGCAAAATTGGCAGAAGGGGGAGGTTATCAGATTTGCCCTATATAAATACCGATTAAGTGGCGTCACACCACAACGAAAACAAGTCAGCAATATTTCGCACAAGCGACTTTGGCATAAACTTCTCAGCAGTACCTGAGGTGTTGAAGTTCAGGAGAAGTGTGTGTGAGTGCGCCTTGTGGTGGTGGCCCGAAAAATGGCGCATACCCACTTAGGGGGATTGGCCAAGAAGAGTTTTGTTTCCATTACAATCAATCATGCGAGGCAAAATAATGGAGCAGAACAAAGAATTTGGTCTAGGTTAATGAGAGAGAAAAAAAAAACACGAAAAATACATCAGAGAGAAGAGTAGGAAAACTATAGTAAAAATCAGCCTAACCAGAATGTTTTTAACACTGCAGACGAGCTGTCTCCGAAATGAAGGAGTGGATGGCGTTGCACACGTACCTATGGCATCGGCCCAGCCTAGTCCCCCCAAACGACAAAAGCATCGGTACAGTCAAAGGCAGTCCAAGACGTAGCAGGGGAATCTCCAGCAGCCTTCTCCGATGGTAAGAAAATCAGCGGCAAAAAAGAAAGAAATGCTTTTCGGATTCCATTTCTTGGCAAAAGTGGCACAAGGGGGGGGGGGGGGGTATGAGATTTGCCCTATATAAATACCAATCAACTGGCGGCACACCACAACGAAAAGAAGTCAGCAATACTTTGCACAAGCGACTTTGGCATACGCTTCTCTTCCAGCGGTACCTGAGGTGTTCAAATTCAGGAGAAGTGTTCAGACCATGATAAGAGGCATCTTGATTTGAACAGGTATTGGCGATAACGTGCCAAGAACACGCAAGAAAACGGGGGAAGAACCTCGACGATCGGTAAAGCCAAAGCTGTTTTAGCTAATATGTCAGCAATTTTATTGAGGGTTAACCCACAGTGGCCGGGCAGCCAAACGAGCCGAATCTCCCGCATGTGAGTGTGGACGCAGGAATAAAATGTTTCGAGAAGAGGATGTAAAGTTTCTGGGGAGAGAGCCATGCACACGGACAAGGAGTCGGTGAGTAACATCAGGAAAGAATTCGCCGAATCAAGTTTCAGGATTGCAAGGAGTAGAGCAAGAAATTTTGCATAAAAAATCGGGATGAAATCTGGTAATCGCAATGAAAAAGACCAGTTCAATGTCGTAGAGAAAATACCCACCCCAACCTTTTGTCTTTTTTCGAAGCGTCAGTTGCAATGACCACGTGGGATGGGTATTCGGACTGGTGAGCCAAGAGAATGTTGGTGGGTGGAGGTAACACGCATTTATTTTATGTACAAGGAATACAAAGACGCCATGTTACGCTTTAGCGAATTTTGGTGTCTAGGGGAGAGGGATTAGGTAATGGGAGTTGGGGAAAAAGTAGGATACATCCAATGGTACACCCAATCGGGCGTGGAATTAAAGGAAATGGTGAAGACCAGAGTCCTCGACGAAGTTTCGTAGAGCGACGAGCAGGCGCCGTTCTTCGCTCTGATTGGAACTGCCTGGATAAAGCCAATCATTAAGGCTCGGTGGGATTGCCAATGTTATTAATTATGTTAGGCGGGATAAGCTCAGCGTTTTTGGGGAAAATATTATCAAATGAAGTCGTTACTACTGTGGATGGTAACTGCAAAGCGGGAACTGAAAGGAGGGTCGTGTTTAATGGAGTAAGCAAGGAATTGGCAAAAATGAGCTGTGGGCGCCGGAGACAAGACCAATAGGAACCAAAAAACAACACGGAAAGCGTATCTCGTGATGGCCGCTTTGCTGTCTTCGGCACACAAAAAGAAAAAAAAACGCGCGTACCCGTTCGGGGAGATTGTACAAGACCAACTTGAGTTACTCAATCAGGGAACCTAATCAAACAACATCAAAACAGGAGGCAACAATAGCTATAAAGGGAAACAGTAAATAAGGGGGAAACGGGTAGAAAGGTAAAAAATGCACTGACGATTACTATACTCCGTAACGTGGAATTTGTGCGCACCGCGAACTGCAATCTTTTCAGTCCCGGCGCATACCTGCAGCGGTTCAGAAGTGATCGCGTGATCAACGCGCACTCGCCGGCGCGCGCTACTCCACCGTTATGTCGCAGCGCATCTCCGCTGCCGAGCACGATGTTGTAGATCGTTTTAAATGCGGAGCATTTCTTAGGCTCGCCTGTTCCTCCGTAGTTGATGGCGGCGCCGTCCACACGCTCACTGCGCATGCGCAACTCTCCTCCTTACACCCACAGCTCCGCGATACTACACTATAAAAAAGAAATAGTTAGCGGCGCCCGGTTTTGATCCCACGACTCTCTGGCCGCAACGGGAGGTACGCGGTGCTCTTCCCACTACCCTACAAATCCGGGACAGGAGCAAGTGCTACGAACGCGCCTGATGTCCTTGACTCATTCAAACTACGTCAAGAAGCTACTGATACAACGAAGGCACGCGAAGCTGAACGTCAACGGAAACGACGAACTGAAAACTTTAGAGGGGGATGCTGAATTTCCCGTGGGAAAGCTGTGGCGGGAAGCGCCACGTGCCTTGCAGCTCAACCAGCCCCGTCCGCAGCGCCTCTGATGCTGATAGTGGCAGGATGCCCCTAGGGATTGGCCAACCAAAAAATCCATCACGAGATAGGTTCGCGTTCAACCACCGTCGTCATCTCCCCGTAGGGGAACCGCCGAAGAAGAAGAAGAACGAGAAGACAAAGCTGCGAAGAGGAGGGCGTGTACATTGCTCTCAGCCGGTGCACCAATGTCAACAACTTTTACCTCACCAAAGCTGACGGAGACTACCGATTCTACCACAGAGACAACATCGACAAGAACATGATGGACGAGTTTCGGCGCCTCGAGAACCACCGCCTACTCACCGTAACACGACAGCACTTGCGTGCCTTTGCCACCGGTGTGGACCCGGTCGCAGAATTCCCTCTGGCGTTGGTAAAAACCAGATCACTCAACATAACGGCAACACAATGGAACCACACGGAACCGCCACGATGCTTCGCATTCTCATCAGGGTTCCCCACGGGAAGATGGTGTAATTTTTTTTAACCTTCTGCGCAAATGTCACGTGGTTCGGATGAGCCACAAATGGAGGAGGAGCGTCTGGCGAAAGTGTGATTGCGTAGCAGTGAGACGTAATGAGCCATGGCCACGCCCTGGGAGATGCCGCCTTAGTAGCGCGCGCCGCCCTCCCCCTCACACTTTCTCCAGGCGCTGCTCCTCCGTTTTCTTTCCGACTGGGGTGTCTCACTCACTCGCTCGGTTACGCGGACATCGCCTTCGCCTTCACCGCCGCCGCTGACGCCGCCAAACCCTTATATCGGGTGCTGCCCACTAAAAGACAAACCTGGCCGGAATAGGTCTAGCACAGCAAACCAGTAGAACGGCAATGAATGGATCGCGGGGCACTCACCCTGATGTCAGTGGCCGAACTTTCTGGCCGGAAAGACGAAATCAAGGAAGAGTCAATAGCAGCGCAAGGCGTCGCGAGGGAATCCCTAGTCCTGAAAAATAGAACCGGATGTATTGATGGAAGAAATGTCCGAATAAATTTCTTAATAGAAGTGGCACTGCGTAGAGGTGGTCAGATCCTTAGCAAGGCTGACGATGACATTCTTCAGTGTTGCTTCCTCTTCTTCCTCCTCAATTCAAAAAGCGCGTTTCCACCTTGTTTCTTAATTCGGATCTTCCCGTGCGCTTCACACCCCAAGAATGGCTGTCAGCTGCGAAGCCGGTAACTCGCTCATGGCTCGGTAATTGTCATCGAATATTTTTAAGCGAAGCTTTTAGGTGCGAAGAACCTTAGGACCTCGCTTTGTCCGTACCTTGGCGTCCGCGTACACAGTGTTATAAACCGAATATGGGTATGTCAGCCCACGTAAAAGGTTTTACGATTGGATTTAATCGCATTTGGATTGGATTGGATTGAAACGGATTGTATTTGGATTGAATTAACTTGAATTGTATGGGATTTGATTAGGATTGTATATACTGCACACAAGCGTTGTTACTCATTTACATGGGGGAGTGGGCAATGCCACGGGTGATTTACGCTAAGAACGGTCGCCAGTGTTTTGCCCACTCGCCATGATTTACTTCGTGGAGATGCGTGATTTTTATTTTGCCCTCTCCCGGATTTTCGTGGAGGTGTTGCTGCTGTTGGCATTCTCGCCCGGCGCGCCGCCGGGATCTACCTTACACCAGATGGCGCTGGCATTCCCGTACCGCGACCGATGGGGCGGCCGGGGAAGCGATAGGGGAAGATCCCGCGGGGCAGCCCCATTTCCTGCGTCTATAACATCCTCTGGCCTTGCCACTGCTGGGGCCTTCGCCACAGATAACGAGGCGTTGAACGTTTCTCTTAGGTCCCTATTTCTCGAAGCACTCGCCACTGCCCACCGTGCGGAAAAATCAACTACGCCGAGCGCCGTAACACTGTCAGAAAAGGACACACGCAGGTTCATTTTAACCCTGGTATGACACAATGAAAGCTTCGTGTTACGTCGATTCTCACCTATGGGTGGGATGGGATCCACATATTTTTATCGTGCCCATTTTCCGCTTCGTACTAACGGAAATGCAGAAAGGGGTTGAGAAAAGGCAGCGTGAAAAGACGTTAATAGCTGCTAAGTAGCCCATTGCTAAGTAAAAGATGAGTCGATGTCCCATGGGCCGTAATCCCGCATCGGGAGCTTCTTTTTTACAATTTGTTTGTTTTACTAACAAAATGCAAATGAGCTCTTAAAAAAGCAATTCAAATACAATCTGCGTTCAAAAGCACAAGTGCGCTGCCAATAACTGCCATTTGAGACACATAATGCGGTAATAGAGATTTAAAGAAGGAATATATTGTAAGTGGAAGAAACTCTTGAATGAGTCTGTGGTAATGTTAAGATCTTAAAAACATCTGCGTCAGCTATCTGGGTAGACCGATGCTCTTGGAGTACAAGGATATACCGCGATTGGAACGTTACCAGGGAGACGTGATATGGCTAACTGCCGCCCACTTACGCGAATGAGGTTCCCGTGTTTCCCGTTTGCGTTTGCGACATGTAGTCGTGGTTCTGTGCCTGGTATCATTGCTAATATCGTTTTTATTTTGTTCAAAACAATGTTAGCCTCCATCACCGCAGTAATCGCGGGCAGTGGTAATTAATGATCCGGCCCCGATTCTACTCAGATGTTGCAAAAATTGCTCTCAAGGGATGTAGGGAGCCACGATTGTTTTCCCGCATAGAAAACACGCTCTCGCCAGGGTGCGGTTAGCCAGGAGCCCATTCCCAAGCACTTGAACACGTTCCCGCGTAGCAGCGTGGCGTTCTATTTAGTGTTTTCATGACCAGGCAATGCTTATTTGTCATTCTTTCTACTGGGATGTCTGGGCTGGACCAATATACAAATGGCCCTTTTTGCTTTTACATGTTATACATGTTACATGTAATAAAGACTTTCTTTCCATTTGGCCTTCGCCTTTTTTTTATTTTGTCTTTTTCTATTCAACACACCAAAATTTGGCAGCCCTCGTAAGGCAGCTCTCTTAAGGCAGACTCTTCAAGCAATTGTTTTTTAGATAAGCCTCACGCAGTTTTAGTGCTTTATTGCTCTAAAAATGCTCTGTTTTAACGTTTAACAAAATCTCCAACTCCACTCGATCCTCACCTTCCATTACAATAACTACAGTAAACATTGACGCTTTAAAACAAGCAGTCCTAAACAGCACACCACTGCCCTTTATGACGACCTGGAGCCTGTTCGTATTCATAAAACAGCGTGCAAATCATGTCTCTGCCCTCATTTGTCGCCTCAAAGGTGACAGCTCTCTAAACATTTGACAAAACTCTTTTACAGGTGTTTTTTGAAGAGGGTATCCTGTAACATCGGCTTTCGATGGCACCACTACTTAAGGCGATGACGGCGCTCATACACGTTATTTGAGCGATGAGCTTTGCAAAATACTAGTGGCATTCCCGGCGCTTAAATTTCCAGAGCTTTATTTGTGGGAATGGCACCTTGCGCGGTTATTTTTCCTCTCGGCCTTTTTTTTTCCGCCTCTACTTATGCTCATTTTACCCTTTACCAGTGTAAAAAAACAAACGAGGTTCCGGCCTTTAAGCATCCCTCATTTTTTACACTTTCGTATTGCGTGCGCGACAATGAATAATAAAACATCTTCTAGTTAACTTATTCTTTTTTTCAAACACCCGAATTTAACCTCAAGTTACCGCATTCCAAGGAAAATTTATTGGTCACGGTTTTTGCGCTTATCAGCACAAACTGAAAGCACAAAAGAGAAAAGCGTATTGTTTAAACGAGAGAGACAGCAATTACGGAACGCCTATACTGACAACATATTACGGACGCCCTGATTGGATGCTCCTTCCACACGGTTGCAGAAACCAAGAAGAAAAAGAGGAGATTGAAGTTGTCACGCTACACAAAAAAGAATGAGAAAACGTGAACACTTTTCCGTCAGCCCAAAAAGCGGCAGAGAGCAACTTCCAGCTCCAAGTTATATAGAAAAGTTGGGATCAATTAAGAGACTGCAAGGGATTTATTGCACCCGTAGGATGCCCTTTCGCGTCATAGCGGGGTGAGTTATTTTGTGCGAAGACTACAAAAAACACGTGCCAAAGGAAACTGTTCCATTGCCACAGTGAGAGAAGGATGTGGCAGCTTACGAAACGCAGAGCCATGGCGCGTTAGCGCACGCATTTGCAATTAACGGTGCGTCCTTTAATTACCGCCTACCGTTCTCCTTTTGCCGCCCAGGCTGAGCTACGCGGCAGCACGCTGCAGACCTTTGTCTCATCGGAGGCGTCGTCGTTACGCCGGCCAGACATGACTAATGAAAGGAAATATTGTTGGGGTCTTTGCTTGCTCTATCAAACACAAAGGCCACAGGTCCCCTTTCAGGTCTCGCCGTTCTTGTATTTTATTTTTCCCCATGACAAGGGTGATATATACGTATGCATGATTGAGTGACTTTACGCTCAGTAAGCAGGAACGAATACATTTTAATGCTCAAAGCTTGTTACAGCTACGGCGTTGGGCTATGGGATCGTTATCACGCCACATGAGCCGATAATTACATCCTACATGAGAAAAAGGAAAGTTAATATGTGGCCTTCTTGTGGTGTGTGCGGTTGTTAAGCAGTGGTTCAGTGAGTTGGTGGTAACACTATTGGGGCGTGCGCGGGCAAATCGCAACTCTTTTTTGGAGCAGATGTGCAAAGGAAGTGACTGTATTTTCTAAGGCGGTGTTAGCGCAGACTAAGCGAGTGGACAAGACCTTATAGCACAACCTGTCAATGACGAGGCTGAAACGGACGCTATAGGGCAACTGATATAAATCTAAACAGACAGGCAACCTGATGTGCTTTCAACGCGGAATATGTTTGCCCACGCTTACCAACGAGAAAAACCGTGAGATCAGATCTTCACATTCACGCCTTCGGCAAACAGATTCCACACCCGGTGTAAAAGCCCAAGTATAAGAATATCTTATACCCGTGGGCTTCTTACGGAAGGCAAGGATGCTGGCGTTTCGGCAGCCTCAATTGTGTACAGGTTGCGTGCTTTTGGGGGTGGCGTCAACGAATATGCAGCTCCGGCGTACCGAAGGGAGTCGTTCTCGAGGGGTACTGATGTCCAGAAGTTGATGAAACTCATCCTCATAATCAGCAGCAGCCTGGTTGTATCCACTGCGGAACGAAGGCATCTCCCAAAGACTTCGAGGCACGTCTATCGAGGGCTAGCCGAGTCCATCCTTTCCCCCTAAATATTTCTTAGCTCATCCCTCTATCGAGTTTTTGGCCAACCCCTACTGGGTTTACAGTCTCTTGGCAGCTATTCCGTCAAATGAATGGTCCACCTGTTGCCCCTCATGCGCATGACGTTACCCGCCCATAACCATTTTCTTCGTTGATAAAATTATTTTCACTGATTTATTTTCGCTGATTATCTTCGCTCACAAAAACATTTCATGAAGTTAAACGAATATAAATTTCCGATTTCCGAAAAATTCCCTAAAGTTGTGAGATCTTTTTGCCATGACTTCGCAGGCATCCGTAGGTAAAAAAACTTACGGCATCCCTAGCACCTTATGGGCGAAACATTTTGTACTGCGACTGTGAGTACAGCGACGTAGCGTTAGTTGTACGTGTCGTGCGAGGGCGAATAGTGCGAGTAGTCCGAGCTTGCATTTGCTAACGTTTATTTCGCCACCGTAACACCTATTGTGTGGTGGTGCATCCTTGCAGTGGTGGTGGCAGGAGGAAAAAGCGATCCACGATTAGGTCATTGGAATCGGGATCAGCAGGCAAAGAATGATCCGCATCAGGCGATGCGTATGCATATTTGTAGGCGGTAATGGCCGGCTGTCTATTGCTTAGTACTGTAAGGGCCAGGAATTTCTATAGTGAGTGAAATCGCAATCCTAAATCAAAGATGCCATAGATGTCTTTCATCAAAGAAGCGAAAGAAAAAAAATCCAAAGAAAACAGTCTACCGAAATTGTGGGAGGCTTCAATTTCGAACGCTTTCTTCGTGCCAGTGGTCTGAATATAAGCGTGTTTAGGAGTCTTTGAGGAGCGCAAAAATTAAAATGAATTTCAGAAAGGAGAAGGGAGGAAAGAAGCAGGTCAAAAGAAAGCACGAATGAGAGCCAATCCGTCTATTGGCACTTTGCTCAGTGCAGCTAACGAAGCACTCTCGATCCGCGAAAACGTGACTCCACCGCTTTTCTGATGGAGGCGAAAAGCGAAAACGCCCGTGTGTACGAGATTTCGGCGCACGATAAAGATCCCCAGGTGGTCAAAATTAATCCGGAGCCCTCCACTACGGCGCGCCTCATCGCCTGCGTTGCGTCGGCGCGTTAAACCCTACAATCAATCAATCAAAACGTGACTCCAGCTAAGGTTCTTCGCGGCGCTGGAAAAGGGCAGGAGAGCGTAAAATCGTGTGAAAAAATAAATGAGATCGCCGAGAGGCGTCGGTTTTGACACGTGGTCAAAAAGGCATGAACGGAAGATAAAAAAAGTGCGACAAAGGAAATAAAAATTTAGAAGAATATACCCCGGTCAGTCGCAAGAAAAAGTTCCAACCACAAATCAGCGCCATTATCAACGCGAAACTTCTGGCACGCAGAGGCCACCTAAGTGGCCCCTTTAGTGCTTCCGTTGAGTCAGAGCCAGCTTCCAACTGATTAATGATTAACAAAACCATGTGTAAAATGAGTGGAAAGAGAAAAGGCTGCGCGATAAAAATGACAACGGAATGGTCCTCCTTGGCGGAGGAAGTGGCGGCCAGTTTACTTTGCTTGCTTCCTGTGCCAGGTTAGTCTGTTCATTATGTTGGGGGAGAGACCCGTCATGAATTTTAATAACACGAGTATTGGAACGCCTTAAGTTAGCTGAACCTCTCTCAGAGAAAGACCTCCTTGCCTTACGATTTGCCGTTACGTAAGACAGCTCATCCCCTACCAGATTCAATTTCAATTCTAACGAGGCGGAACTGTCGCTTGTAGTCTAGCACAAGTGTTTGTTTTTGAGAATTTTCATCAGGATGCCAAACGCAAACTGTATTTATGGCGTACCAGAGTTTGCCCGCTGAAAGCGTGCGTGCTTATTTAAAACTATGCGCAAAATTTAACAATGAACACTTTCCTCGTTCTTCAAAAACAAAAGGATATATGCACGACGTTTCCCGCCTCCGCCAGAAGCGACTGTACATCCGCGCGACCAGCTTAGTTTCAGCAATTTAAGGTAGTCATTTAATGCGCCGCTTGTCTACCCCAAGAAAGAGATCCGGGGCAAAATAGGGTTTGGCTGGGGAGCACTGGGCAAGCACTCACAAATAACTAAAAGTAAGATGCCTCTATCATAAAAAGAAAATCAATCAACCCATGCATTCTACCGGTTATGATTTCTGGAGCGGAAACTTGCTGTCTTACTAAACAACTGGAAAGCAAACTTAGGTTGGCACAACAAGCCATGGAGCGAACAATGATAGAAGTAACACTTAGGGACTGGAAACGAGCATCCTGGATCAAGGAGCAAACTGGAGTTGAAGATAGCGTAGTTCAGATTAAGAAGAAATCGACTCGGGCTGGCCTTATATTAGATGAACTGACGACAGGTAGGACCACGAGGATAACAGGATGGATGCCGAGAGACGGGACTAGATGCTGGAAAAGACCAATAACTCGATAGAGAGACCAAATAGGTGAATTCGGAGGCAAAGATTGAACTCGGAAAGCGCAGGACAGGAGCGGGTGGAGGTCAATGCGAGAGGCCTTCATGCTGCAATGGACCTAATAGGCTGTTGTTGTTGGTGAGGATGGTTGTCTGAAGCGGCTTAAGGCGTACCGTTATACCATAGCGTCTAAGAGTTGTTCCTAAAAGTACATCAGATTAAAAGATTTGACTTAGAAATGTTTCAAAAGCGCAAAGAATAATAATAATCACTGGATAAATCATTTATTAATGTGCCCAGGAACAGCCGTGGGGCCTTTGTGCTGGCGCACGAAAAAAAACAAAAAAACACGCAAGGTATGATACCTACACCTCACAAGTAATGCAATTAAGGGACAGCGCTGCTAACGCACACACAAAAATTACACGTTGTCGTTTTCCTTAACAAAAGCATCACCAACAGTGCCTACACGCCCTCTGCTGCGCGGAAATGGTACCATCCGAATCGGCACCCACGACAGTATTGCCCTTATTACCAAAGAAACGTACCGTCTGACCTTCACCACCTCACGTGTGGGTGCAGTCATTTCGTGCTCCAAAGACAGGACTTGTTCCGTCACGACCCTCCAGACACAGACATTCTACACCTTCATAATCACATCGATTTTCTGCAAGCACTGGGCAGTTGTGTTATACAGAGTGGCCTTGCGAGATTAGTGTAGCGTGGGGGTGACTACCCATCCTGAGAAGATCCTTATGAACATCATGGACGCAAAATGAGTGCTCAAAGAAGGGACATTCAATTGTGTGACGAAGGCCTTTTCTACCCCCCCATCCCTTCACTTCCCATTCCCCCAGGCATGGCCTCCGGGCCTCCCCTTTCCTCCAATAAAGGTAATCAATCAATCAATCACTGTCGTACACCTGAATATACGTGCACCCATAAAAACACACGCGAACATACTCATACCCTGTCTTCTATGGCTCTGGCTGTCGAGAATGCTCAAATGTTTCACGAAAGAAGTGCTATCCACCGTAACAAACGTTACCGAGGCACAAATCCGGTCAAAAACAAATTGAGGGTGGACAGCCGTCCGGAGCCGTGTGGTGGCGCCATGTAGGAGGACTGACAGCAAACAAGGTGTTCCGCCGTTCGTTGCAGAGTGCTTTCACTGGGTCGCGCGCACAACCATGCCCAATCGGCGTGAACGATGTCGTGCGAACATCACTAAGTAATCTGGAACATCACCATCCCTGCGCTTCGCACCAAATTTGATAGTTGATGTTTTTTTGCTCCACCAGGTGATTAGAAGTTTTAAAACAGGGCGCCGAATCGCACCGCCTGAGTGGCAGTTTTGTTGCCTAAAACGGGCTTGATTTCTCAAGAGCCTGCGAATTCTGCGATCTACAGTAATGGAAAGGAAAATTTGCGGCGTGTTTGAGCTGCAGAAGTTGGAGAAAACCCGTAGTCCTACAGTGACAAACGGTTTTTGCATTGGGACAGGTGTTATATTGCACAGCGCACACTCTCAAGTTCCGAGCTGATGCATAAGCACAGTATAAAGTTGGCATGCATCAAATTGATATATGCCGCATATGGCTACTCTATCGTATGCATAGATAAGAACATTCCAACATAGAAATATCTGTGCTGGAGGACTCATAAAATTCAACTGTAAATTTGAGGCGCTTTAACTAAATCAATTATTACAACTTAGCCTCACGCCGAAATTTTCAGCACCTCGGTGTAGTCGTGTGCATTTACAGCCAGGGCAGTAAAAAAAAACCATTCACAGAAATGGGTTGGCCAATGCTTGTAATAAGGCGAATGAAATACGCTTGTTCGAGCAATATATTATTTTTAATTAGCACTTCCCATAATTGAATAAATAAAAGAAAAAAAAACATCCTGAACTGTACATTCTTACGGCGCTGCAGTCATACTTTTAGCACAAAAGACGCAAAGGCGGAGGGTAGAATTAATGGCGGAGAGTACAGGCCAAACTAACTGCTCGGTTTCAATGCAGGAATCAGCAGTTCAATGAAGCTCCTTTCTGTCGTGTACACCAATGAGAATGTTGTAGCAAATCTCTCCAAATCTTTCCTGTGGCGTTTACTGAGCGAAATACCTAACATGGCAACCGAGCAAAAGATTCCCTTAACTGATGTGCGATGACTCAATCAATTTGTTTTAGCCAAAATAGGAGAATGGGGGAAGCGAAGCAATACTAGAAACCCACAGACACTAAAAATAAAAAAATACAACCGAAATCATTGCTCCCACTGGGGAATCGTTCCCGACAGGAAACAGAGATAACCATAAAAGGACCGCATATTCAAAAATATAGGATGCGCGTATTTCTCTGAAAGCAGCTACCGCCTGCTTCTAGGCTACCTGTCTATTTTGACAGGCCATTAAAAAATGGAATTCGATGCGAATCACACGAGAACGGCAGATTTTGGAGCTGCTATGAAAATTGGGTATGCTTTTCCATCTTCTGTCTGAGACAACAACCCGCCGCACTGGGTGGGCAACTTTCAATCCAACTTGACGTTAGCGTTGCGCGCTGCATAGCCTTTTGTTTCCAGCGCAACGCTTCAGCTTGATACAAAATATTGTGAGGTATTCGGTTTTCTGTTAGTCTCTGAAGGAGCATCGACAAGTAGAGGTTAGCTTGCATGCGAAATTCTATCCCTCCAAAATTGAATAAGAAAAATGAGCTGAACTAGCCGTGTTACAATCTGTCAAATCAAAGAAAAAAGAGCTCAAGCCTTAGAGCAACAAATACCACGCAACAAAGACGATATACGAATACTAGTAAACAAGACGACGTAAACTAGTAGAAAAAAGTGGCTATGCTATCCCTGGCCGCGGCGAAAATAGGATTGTTTCATGCCAGCTTTAAACATGGCGGGAATATGGCGGGAAAAATGGCCCCGTTTAGGTTCGAGGAAAAATGACGTGGTGGTAAGAGGGGAAGGACTATCTAAAGGGGGTAAGAGGAATATAGGAATGGTAAACTAAAGTGAAACAGGCTTGGTCCGTTTATGTTGTTGATAAAGTTACTAGTGCTATTTGAAAATAAACTAATAAACTGGAGGGAAACAATATAGTCTGAGCTTAAACGAAGCGAACGCAAGCAGCCCGGCAGGATAGGCAGATCCTTAGAAAACTTTGAGGTGGAGGGGTGAAGCAGAAACGCTTGAATCCAAGCTCAGCTAACATCACTAGACACATTAAAGATCATTCTCTCTCGTTGACTGTCGTGAACAGTATATCATGGTTAGAATATTTTATTAGAAAGCTTAGGGCGCATGTACCGGCTTTACGACGTAGTAGCAGCGCATTCTATATGTACCATGAGTTCAGAGAATTGACACACATACCCAGCGATGCCACAGATCCATCCGTCTGTCCGTCCGCCCGTCCACCGGCCCGCACGCACGCAAGCACGCACACAAAAGAGATCTAGTAAACCTCTTGAACGTCGTAGAAAAAGCTGCTTTACAGCCTAATCTGTCAAAAGAGCTTCACCATGAAACGATGCATTTCGCTCTCAAAGCAGTCCGCCCCCCAAGTGCACGCTGCATTAGGCTTATTGATGAAGCGTTTACAAAAGCGCCTCGGTTTTAATCGTTTTTAACGGGCAATGTCGCCAAGTCGAACCTGCGCCATCTAGAGGCACTTTCCCCGGAAGGAAGTTTGTTATGCAGCCTGAGACATTTCTTCCGAACAAAACGCACTGGTTCCTTCTTTTTGCTCAGTCCTAAGAAGAAGCGCTCTATAGTACTATTCCCTCCGCGTCAATCGTTGAGTCGAAAGTGCGCGGATATGAATCCCAATAATTGCTCTTCTTTACTCCTTATGTCACGAGGCGGGGAAAGGCAACTCAAAGGTAACATCACACATGCTCGAGCGCAAAAAGCCCGCTGCGAGTCGGATAGTTTATCCTCACGAGTGTATTGTTTTTTCTTCCTCGAGAAGAACCCCGGGGAAAGAACTCTCACTTCCCGCTAACTGCGATGCCCCAAGAAAACACGTCGACTAATGACACCTTTAGTACAGAAGGCAGGGACTTCGTTCGTTCTTCTCGCACAAAGGAGCTCAGTTTATACCTTTCGCAAGAACGGGCATTCACAGGAAGTTACAACAAGCTGCAAAATGGAGCACACCCAAAAGAAAGGAAGAAAACGTGCATGGGATAACATAGCGAAAACTCTATTCTCTTCCCCCTACTCTACATGAACGGCTGACAGCACAGGGCTTTTTCGGTGCACACCCGAAATTAGGTGTGCAGTAACTTCGATGACAGGGGGGAGATTCTCGCCAAATGTTACATCGGAAGAAAGCGAGACGAAAAAGATAAGGGAGTTGGATGCCACCCGTAGTCACCACTCCGAGCTAGTGGTTGTTAAAGATTATTATGATAATTACAAACATTATTGTAACCATTGTCGAATAGGACATAACTCATAAAAAATCCCTGAATAATTAAAGTATTGTTTTATTTGCTGTGTTTTTGTCGTCGCCTCTTTTTAGTACGGTTCTAATCGTGTTGGTTTTCCGACGTGGGGATTTAAGAAATTCTAGGCTTCGATGGAGTGTCGTCTTCGCCTCCTGGCGGTGCCAATTTGATGGGTATCATGGATTACCTGTTAAACGTGTTTATATATCAGCCGCACTGCGACAAGTATGGTTCAATCGCTCCATCTCCGGTTGGAGCACTCCCCTGACGCTTCAGAACATGCATGACTCAAATAAGGTATTATGTATTACATCTTCCTACAATTAACAAGCTTTCTGGACGAAATAATTACTACCGGAAAAGAAATACCGCTGTTATTTTTTCTTTAAAGTCCACGCAATAAATAACGTCAAGGGCCATTAATGGGGTTGGTTCGAAAGCAATTCATCAGCGTTAGTTCTCTGCTTTGTCTATTCTGAAAACTTTAATTTGCGTGGAATGTTCAGACTGGCACGGAATGTTAGTTTGAACTGAATCCACCAGCAAGGGCATCGCCAAACAGATTTGGCTTCTCTCGTCAAAAAAAGGTTGCACGTCTTTATCTCGGAATTCTTCCTTCACCGCTCCAAAAACGTCTGAATAAATACGTGGCCATCTCTCACCACCCAGCTCATACCCGAGGTGCAGCAATGGAGCGTGAAGGCCCACATCGATATTTACGAAAGAGAGAGAACAATCTTTATTCAGCGGCTAAATTCCGTGCCGCTGCGTTATTGTGGGTTCTCGGAGGAAGAGAGTGCTTCACGGTCTTTCGACAGTGGCGGGCTTGGCGGAGTGTTACAATCTGGGCAATCTACAGGTACCACATGGCGGCCCGCAGGTACTCGGGGGGAGCGCCCAGCTTGACCACCAGTACGGAATATCAGGGGGAAAGCATTGGTGGAAAGAAATGTGGGAGATGAGGAGGCCCGTGCACATCCCCAATGCGCGTGCTCACCATCCCGATAGCCACCGCATACCTTGCAGTGCGTACGGCCTGGATACTTGTGTATTTAATAGTGAAAGGGACAGCAGGTGAGGGACAATGCCTGCGTCTGTATGATACACGTAGCGTGCCTGCGTGACATTATTTTCGATTGGGAGGAACGTAGCGTGCTACTTCGGCTATCGGTACAAATACTTGCTTTAATAATTCCCAGAACCATTCAATCAAGTTGCCTTATGGGCTGAACTGAACTGAGGTTGCCGAGATGTTCGCGGCGCTGTTGAAGATGCATCGCTTTATCCTCCCTAAGAGCTCTCAGCAGCAAGTTTCGAAGTTTCACGATGTCTCTAAATGATATAAAGAGCATGGTGAAGAGACTTTTAGTCCAAAGAGTTTTCTCTCCAACATCATTTGGCTATCGTTGGTCTTATTACACTCGGGAACCGGATGACAGTTAAATGCAGAATAGATTCACCGGCGATCATTCACAAGAACGGCACAGCGAATGCTGAACATCGCACCCCATTGAGGGCCGACTGCGCCTACTTTTTTTCGTTCATGGAGATAATTAGTAGCAATTGTAGAGCCACTCGATTCATATATTTTGAGACGGCGCAAAAATCTAAATAAGCTAAGTCGGTCCCAACGCAACTGCGACATTGTTCTTGGACAACAGTTTCGTATAGGTGGCTTCTGTTCCGCGTAAGAGCAAGAAGTCTTTAAAAGTTACGAACATGAAAGCGGAAGTTGTAATTTGCGACCTCAGAAACAGCAACAGCCCGGACCATGTGTTTCTGAATATCGGGCTTTATTAGGCTAATTAGGGACTCCATGACGGAACTCATTTGTACACAGGCGAAGCGCTATCTCTAACAAAGTGCGTCCGTTGGACCAGGAAAGCACCACTCTGTTCGAGCCACTGTCAAGCATTTTATGAAGTGCTTCTTAAATCTGAGGGGCCTTACAAAGCCGTTTTAAACCACTCTGTAGGGCTATGCCACATGGCTCACCTAATGCGTATACAGGTCACTTCTACCACGACAGGTCGTATTGGAAATCTCAAATATGGTTTGAAAATTCCCGCACGCTTCCTGAAATAAAATTTGTTATTGGGCGTGTCAGAGTTTTGTTAATGCCACCTGGGCTTCTTGCGCAAAAATCATGCTGCCGGGCTGTAGTTAAAGCAACGCTCAAAGTATATTAAACTAAAGGGTAAACTTGGGGTAGTTGGTACGCAATAATTAAGAGGGAAACAGCGCAAGGATGAGGACTACTGAAGGAGCGCGGCACACACGACACTAAATATCAACTGACGAGTTTTTTTTTTCGAAGAAAGAGCATAAATAGCTCTTTTAAGAAAGTAACAACCAAAAGGCCTAGAATATCAATGGTTTCTGCTGATGCTCTACCTATTGATTCATCGCGATTCAACCCCTGATATTCTGCTACCCCGCACGGTTGTTTTCTCTGGGAACAGAATATTCCCTGCATCAGACGGATAACTCGAGCGACAGGCTTACGCTTTTCTTTCCTTTCAAGACCCCCGTAAACACCTATGAAAATTGGATCCGCCAGCCAATGAGCTCACAAACCATTCCTCTTCTTGCATTTTTCGTCTTTCTTACAACAGTTGATCCGAGCTCCAAACTAACCTTATTCTTTTTTTTTTCATCTCCCATCGATACGACGGCCGCAAGCGTTGCCCGGGAGTCCCAATCAGATTTCAGAGTCATTTCAATTTGCTTCCGGCTCCCCCGAGGCACAGATCTCCCTTTAATGTGATATCACCGACGCCTTCGCTCGGCCTACCCCTGGAAGTTAGGCGTAACTCCCAAGAGTAACATGCAGAACCCTTCGCGCGATGGTGATGGCCCTTCTCACGCGAAGCCCTTCATTAAAGCCTGCATCAAGCCATGGATTCAAACATCACTGACGATAAGGTTTAACAGCCCGCCACCATGAACCAAAATAATGATTTCATTTAGGTCGTATCGTGATCTCAACGCCAAAGCCAACGCGGCGCCAACGTGGCACCATCACGCCACCAGCAACTTCAGTAGGCCTACCACAAGCCCAAACGCAAGCAGCTAGCACACTGGAGATGAGTAAGCCGCCTTTTCGCCCAGTACCGCTTTCCCGGGATGACTTTAAGCTGGTCCTACGTCCGCAAGGTAGCGTACGGCTCGGAGACGTAGAATACACGGAAATATTACTATCTTTACTGAACGTGACTAACGCTACGTGGCGTCAAGACAACCTAAAGCTTCGCATTGACTCGACACAGAATATGCCACCATCAGCACTAAATCTGCGGAAGCTGCTTGGGCCTTGGTTTAAGTCAAGAAGATAACCCTCAGCGCTGACATTAATTCAGTCTCCCTTTAAAGGCTCCCAATGATGTCGCGAAAAGCGTAATCCACCAGGTTCACCTCCACCTCACAGAAACGACATTATTCACAACCTGGACCAGACTGAGAACGAAATCTACGCTGACCATGGCTTTAGACATACCACGACCGTGTTCCCGACCTTTGCAGGACCGAAGGTCCCGTACTTTGTAGGTCTCTTCGGGGCCGAATAGTCGTCCTCATTACATAAAAAGACAATCCCAGTTTGCACCACCTGCCACAATGTAGGGCAACGGTTCACGGCATGCCTTCAGCCAAACATTCAAATGCGTCACAACTGGGGCGTCCGAGACCTGCTCCAAGCCATCCCTGGTCCCTTGCCTGCGGCCTGGGTGGGGGACCTTACCTATCGGGCTCCCTTTGGTGCACGAAATGCTATGCTAAACCTTACGTCCTCCGGCAACGGTTGTTCCGGCAAGCAAACGGGACCATCCGGCAGACAGCTCGAGACGCGACCCCTCCACGTTGCTGGAGAAGAGAGAGCTCTACCACTCCAAGTTTTCGACACCGGTACAGATCCAAAAGCAAGGAGCCTGGCGGTGCAACCACTGGGCAGGCTGTACTCGAGAGTGACTTAAAAGACTCCCGGTTCTCAACCACGGCCTGGAGTGGCAAACCGCCACGCGGCAGTTCGAGATCTCAAGCAAAGAGAACGCCCCAGTCGGCATAACCCCGGGAGACAGAAAGGAAGCTGGGTACCAAAGCCATCTACCATTTTTGTTGAGTGCCAAAGCCAATTTCCCCCCTTAGGACAGAATACACAAAACCAATGTACGAATGCAATAAGTTACAGTCGCTTAGAAAACAGCAATCAGCGCAGATAACAAAGCAGGCTGAACTAGTCGCCTCTTTACAAGCTCACCTGGAGGCACTGGAGCAGTACCAACCACGCGACACTTCTGGCAAGCGCAATAAGGCAAAGAAAGAAGGTCAGGATGACCATTCAGCCCTTCCTGACAATCAGTCGCAACACCAAGAAGACATGGAAACAGCTGTGCCCTCCGATCTCACGTCAGCACAGAACAAACCGAAATAGGATATAAGTAAACAACTTGCCGAAGGACGCAGGTTCAAGCTCCCGAGTTGGTCAATATTAATCTGGAGCCCTCCACTACGGCGCGCGGCATCGCTTGTGTAGCGTCGGCGCGTTAAACCTCATAATCATCAATCAATATAATAAACAAGTTCAAGAAGCGGTTGTGCGCATCGCTGAGAGCGGGGAAGCAATTTTGAAAGCCATTCTGGAGAAAAAAACAGAAGCAAGCCGCTAGGTTTGGCACGTAGAAAGCTAATATAAATGAAGCTCTACTAACTCATCGCTCAACCTGACGCGCCACCCCGTACGCCAAAACAAACTCAGACGCCTGGGCACCCAGCGCTACTTATTCCCATGATGCCCCCTCCCCCCCAATACACAAACGCACCTAACAACACTCCTACAATGGAATTGTCGTGGGTTCAAAGCGGAGGTGGGAGAACTTAAGCAATATATCAGAACTTTAGTCCCGCAACCAGATATAATAGCCCAGCAGGAGATCAATGGCAAAACTCGCCTTCTCGGCTATGTACCCTACGCAGACCTTTCAGGCAAGGCAACAGCTACCTTAATCAAGAATAACATCGCAGCAACGCAACAACTCACGGTTCACAAAGGCTGTGAGAACACTCTGGTAGAAATTCATTCCTGTGTGACAAAAACGTAATGCAATATCTTTATCTCGAACGTGTATCGCCGACCTTCTGCTAAAGAGACCGGCCTTCAAGACACCATCCAAGAAACCATCAATATAATCCCAGAGCAACCAGTTCTCAATCTTGGGGACTTTATTGCCCCTCAACAGATGCGGGGCTGCATGTATAATTAAAACCGAGGACGAGAGATAGCACTTATCACGAATCACAACGGGATTACGTTATTCAACGATCCCCAACTCCCCATCAGACTCGACACCAGTACGGCAAGAGACACAACCCCAAACCTCTCACTACTGGCTGGGTCCCTCGACGTCACTTTGGTCAACCCGAACCCCACTCTTGGCTCTGACGACAACATCCTTAAACTAACTATAAAAGGGCAAAACTATGAGGCTCATATTGGCTAGACTTCTCAACTGAGACCAATTTAGGGAAGCTGAAGCCACAAAATAAACTAATCCAGAAACCACCTATGACTCCTGCGTCCCGGAAACAATGGAAGACCACAAAAGGCTTACTCAAACAGTCGCCACCACATAATCCACTCCCTATGTAGACTTTCCCCTACCACACCTTTGGGAAGCCAGGCGTAGCCTCACAAAACGCTGAAAAAAACGTTGACTTAAACGAAAGCTACTCAAACAGACAGTTAAGATCAACCAGCAAGCACCGGAATATGCTGTCATTGTGTAAGGAGAACTGGATTCAACTATGCGATGGCTTACATGGAATTCTGTCTACCCGAAAGACTTGGATGCTCCTTTATTATCTCATCGGCCCCTTGACAAGGAAGAGTGAGACCAGTCACAACATGGCCCTCACTCTCGACGACTGCCCAGGAAGCACCGATCTGCTTCTAAGAGACCTACAGACCAGATATCTGAAAATGGACCATACCTTCCGTCCTGCGCCCCACACTGGTAGGACTAACACAACTTTAGACCAACCAATTGAACGTCATGAGCTACGGTCAGCAATACGGAAAGAAAGAAAAACAGTGCCCCTGGATTGGGCGGCATCAGCTATAAGCTACTTAACCTGCGTGACCAAGCTCTCGAAAGTCGACTTCAGCACTTCAACGAATTTCGGGTTACAGGGAAGCTCCTCCTCCAGTGGATGGCAGTGGAAGTAAGATATATCCCGAAACCAGGCTAGTCACCTCATATAGGCCACTTGCGTACAATCTCTCTCTCTTCCTGCATGAAGAAGATCATGGAACGAATAGCACAAAAGCGCCTGCAAAATATCTAGACCAATCCAAGCAAATTCCCAACACAATGTTTGTTGTCCGCAAACTTCCAGCACTCCAGACATTCTTCTGCAACTTAATCAACCACCGACAACAACAACGGAGGAGGACGATGATCCGCTCCCACCAAGCGTGAGGGACGCGGTCACCAGCGTCAACTACGAACTCCAAAAGATGGCTGCCGAGCTCGCGCTCGCGGCCATCGAACGCCAGCGGCCGAAAGTGCGACTTTCCACCACCCCTTGCACGGGGTCCGGCGAGTAGGGCCAGTAGGTAACCCACCGGGTTTACGCAGGCATGAATAAATGTTGTTTCTCTCTCTCTTCTGCAACTTAATGAAGAAGTTCTCAGCCAAGCCATGCAATACTCCCCTAGAGTGGTACTAGCTCTTCACCTAAAACCTTCATCCGGCAATTTTGCCCACGAGACCTTTCTCAAGAACCTCAACGATACAGGGTATGGCGGTTCCTCTCAGAATGCACTGCGACACTCCAAATAGATGACGTCACCTCCTGTCCTATCACCCTAGCGAGTTGGGGTACACCCCAAGGATCTGTCTTCTCCCCTCTCTTATTTCATATCGCTATAATTGGTTTTCCTCAGCAACTGGCCAGCATACCTAAGATAAGCGATACCCTATATGCCGATGATATAACCCTCTGGACGTGCACGGACTTGTTCGGAAGGCTACTGAACACACTACGACATGCAACAGATGCCGTCAGCCAATATGCGGAAAAGTATGCCCTCACCTGCTCACCAGAAAAGCCTGAACAATCGGTTGTGAAGCCTCGAAGTAACGAGAAGTCATAGGACATCTACCTCGTTTTGATGAACAAGAACTTAAGCATAAGAAATGGGCATGGCCAGGCCATATGATGCGAAGGCAAGATAACGGTTCGTCATTAAGGGCAGCAGAGTAGATCCCTAGAGAAGGCAAGCGTGGCAGGGGGTGGCAGAAAGTTAGGTGGCCATATGATATTGTCACGAAGACAAGGACGAAGCAGTTGTCTTGAATGAGAAATACGTTTATTGGAGCGAACTTGTGCTCCTCTAACAACTCAAAAGAATGCAGAGGCGGCGAAGCAGCGGTCAACAAAGTGACTTGCACAGGCGAGTGTCGTCGAATCGAATGCCCCGGCGTCCGCACTGTAGGCTTTTTATCTTTCGGCGCGCGTAGTTCTCGAAACGTCGATTCGCATCGAGAACATAGTAGATCCAAGAAGATTATTCTGGGCTGTTCACGTTAGATCGGAATGCTCTCCCTATCACAACAGATAACACATGCGGCACAGAAAGAAAGAATGGAACACGCACTTCCCTTGGCGCAGAGATAACGCAGACCGGCGCAGCCGGGCGGTAAAAGCAAAACACAAATAAACAAACCCAATGTATGGTTCGCGGCATTACCCCCCCTCTAAGAGTGCATCGACCCGATGCTAACATAACCGACAGTCCGAACAAGTGAAAATAAAAGTTCGTCATCGTCCGTAGAAAGGTTTTAGGCGAACCACGTGGACGACTTCAGGCCGCCTGCGTTGTCGTGATGTGCCGGAGTCACCATCAGGAATCACTTCGTAGGTTAGTTGGCCAACACGTCGTAGAATCTGGTAGGGTCCGAAATAGCGTCACAGGAGCTTCTCACTGAGTCCGCGTCGTCGGATGGGAGTCCAAACCCATACACGATCCCCTGGTTGGTACTCGGCGTCTCGGCGTCGGAGGTTGTAGCAGCCCGCATCCACCAGCTGCTGGTCCGTTATACGAACTCGAGCGAGCTGGCGGGCCTCCTCCGCACGTTGAAGATATCCGTGGACGTCGGCGTTGAGGTCATCGTCTTCTACGTGCGGAAGCATGGCGTCGAGCATCGTAGTCGGCCTTCTACCGTAGACAAGCTCGAACGGCGTCAGCTGCGTCGTCTCCTGGATAGCCGTGTTGTACGCAAACGTGACATACGGGAGCACGTCGTCCCAAGTCTTATGTTCAACGTCAACGTACATTGACAGCATATCTGCGATTGTCTTGTTCAGACGTTCTGTTAGTCCGTTCGTTTGGGGGTGGTACGCCGTCGTTCTTCGGTGATCCGTGTTGCTGTAGCGTAATACCCCTTGCATCAGCTCCGCAGTAAATGCCGTTCCGCGGTCTGTGATTAGGACTTCCGGGGCTCCATGTCGCAGCACAACTTGGCTTATAAAGAACTTTGCCACTTCTTGTGCAGTCCCCCTCGGAAGAGCGGCGGTCTCTGCGTAGCGCGTCATGTAGTCTGTCGCTACGACAATCCACTTGTTCTGTGATCGTGACGTAGGGAACGAGCCTAAAAGGTCCATTCCAATCTGTTGAAATGGTCTCGATGGGACGGCGATCGGTTGCAGAAGTCCGGCGGGTCTTGTCGGCGGCGTTTTTCGTCGCTGGCAGTCACGGCAGCTCCGGACGTAGTGGGTGACGTCAGAGGTAAGGCCGGGCCAGTAGTACCTCGCCTTGATTTTTCCAATAGTGCGGGCTGTGCCCAGATGTCCGGAAGACGGGACGTCGTGGCACGCTTCCAAAATTTCGTCACGAAGGTCCGCGGGGATGACGAGAAGGTAATTCGCTCTTGTTCCGGGGCTGAAATTCTTTTTCACGAGGACGGAGTTTCTCAGGCTGAAGGCTGGTAAGCGGCGTTTGAAGGTCCTAGGAACGGCAACGTTGCATCCCTCGAGGTACTCGATTATGACGCGTAAGTCGGGGTCGGCACGCTGCTGGGCGGCTAGGTCGCTCTCCGTCACGATCCCGAAGAACGCGCTGTCTTCATCAGAGTCTTGTGGTGGTGGGTCGACGGGGGCGCGGGACAGGCAGTCGGCGTCGGAGTGTTTCCTGCCGGATTTATAAACGACTGTAACGTCGAACTCCTGCAGGCGCAAGCTTCACCGCCCAAGACGGCCAGAGGGGTCCTTCAAATTGGCGAGCCAACACAGCGCATGGTGGTCTGTTACAACCTTGAATGGCCTTCCATACACGTATGGGCGAAATTTTGAAATCGCCCATATAATAGCCAGGCACTCTTTCTCAGAGGCAGAATAGTTTTTCTCCTCCTTCGACAGACCACGGCTGGCATAGGCGATTACCCTTTTGCAGCCGCTTTGCTTTTGGACAAGGACGGCACCCAAGCCTATATCACTGGCGTCCGTGTGCATTTCCGTTTCGGCATTTTCGTCGAAATGAGCGGGCACGGGCGGGCTTTGCAGGCGTTTTTGCAGCTCGCAGAATGCTTTTTCTTGGTCGTTTTCCCAGCTGAAAGGGGTGCTGTCTTTCGTCAAGCGCGTGAGTGGCTCTGCAATGCGTGCGAATTCGTTTGCGACGAAGCGCCGGTAGTATGCGCACAGCCCGAGAAATCTTTGCACGCCCTTCTTGTATTTCGGCCTAGGGAAGTTCGCGATAGCTGAAGTTTTTTCCGGGTCAAGTAGGACTCCCGCGGCGTTGACGACGTGGCCCAAGAACTTGAGTTCCTCGTATGCGAAACGGCACTTTTCAGGCTTCAGCGTCAACCCCGACGTACGAATGGCCTCGAGTACAGACTCCAACCTTGCAAGGTGTTCGTCGAAAGTCCGGGCGAATACCACTACGTCGTCGAGGTATACGAGGTAGGTGTGCCACTTAAGGCCAGCTAGCACTGTGTCCATGACTCTTTGAAACGTCGCTGGTGCTGTGCACAGCCCAAACGGCATCACCTTGAACTCGTATAGGCCGTCTGGGGTTATAAATGCAGTCTTCTCTCGGTCTCTCTCGTCCACTTCAATTTGCCAGTAGCCGGTCTTCAGGTCCATCGATGAGAAGTACTTCGCGTGGCAGAGGTGGTCGAGGGCGTCGTCGATTCGGGGGAGGGGGTACACGTCCTTTTTCCTGATTTTGTTCAGTCGCCGGTAGTCAACGCAAAACCTTAGTGTGCCGTCTTTTTTCTTTACGAGTACGACGGGCGCAGCCCAGGGGCTTTTCGATGGCTGTATAATGTCGTCGCTGAGCATGTCGTCGACTTGAGTCCGGATGGCTTCCCGTTCGTGTGAAGAGACGCGGTACGGTGACTGTCGGGTAGGTCGGGCTCCATCTTCGGTTATTATTCGGTGCTTCGCTAGAGGGGTCTGACGTAGTTTTGCGCTCGACGAAAAACATTCGCTATAGCGACGCAGCAAAGCCAATAATTTGTTCCGTTGTTCTTGCGGTAGCGCCGGATTCACGTCGAAGGGCTGCGGGAGCTTGAAGGTTTCTACGGGGGTGCGTTCAAAGTCGGCGACCGCGATCACGTCACTTGCTTCTTGCGTTTCTTCGAGGAATGCAATTGCCGCGCCCTTGTTTAAATGCTGGTACTCCTCGGTGAAATTAGTAACCAAAATGTGGGATTGGTGTTCCTTGAAGCGCGCAATGCCTCTTGCGACAGACACACCGCGGTCGAGAAGCAACCTTTGGTCACTCTCCACGATAGCGTCAACGTCAGGAGCAGCACCTTCACAGTAGACGGTGATCATCAAACTTGAGCGGGGTGGCAGGGTGACATAATCATCGACTATCCTTACAGCTGCACGGTGTTCGGGGTTTGGTTCCGGCGTAATGGAGTGATCGGGGGAAAAAGTTATCGACTTGGTCTGCAGATCAATTATTGCGCCGTTGTCCGTCAAAAAGTCCATTCCGAGAATTACGTCGCGGGAGCAGTTAGGCAAGATGACGAACGCAACAGGGTACGTCGTGCCGTCTATGGTGACGCGCGATGTGCACGTTCCACTTGGCGTCACGAGGTGGCCTCCTGCTGTGCGTATATGCGGACCGCCCCATCTGGTCATAACTTTCTTCAGTTTAGACGCAAATGGTCCGCTCATTATCGAATAGTCAGCTCCCGTGTCTACGAGGGCGACTACGTCAAAGCCGTCGATGGACACCTTGACGTCAGATGCAGTCTTCCTCGAGTTCCGGGTTCGTCGGGGCGTCGTATCTCTGCTTGTACGTGTTGACGGTCGGGCACTGTGCATCGTCGTTGTCGTCGTCTTCTCAACGGACGTCCCGGTCAGGTCGAGTACGCGTCGCGCCGTGTAGCTGTCGTCGTGTTCAGGAGTCTCGTCAGGGCTGGGTCGGGTCGTCGGAATGAGGGCATGTCGTGAATCACTGTTTTCGGCGCGTCCTTGCGTCGTTGGAGGGTTTCCAGTATTTCGCCGTAGAGCAACTTCACCTCCAGAAGTTGCTGCTTTTAGTTTCCCCCGCGTGGGCTGGGGGACCTTCCACGTGCGAAATCAGCATTGCTACGGCGGTTAGGCGACTGGTATGGGTGGGGCGATGACGATCGGTGTGAGCGGGCTGGTCCTCGGTTGGTGTTGGACAGATATTCGTCGATCTCAGTAGGGCGCTGGCCGGGTCGGGGGCGTGGGGCGTCGACGGAGAAACCACGCAGTCCGAGTCTCCTGTACGGGCAGCGACGATAGATGTGATCGGCCTCCCCGCAATGGTAGCACAGCGGACGATGATCTGGCGTTCGCCAAACGTCAGTCTTCCTCGGCGTTTGGGTTTGGGCTGTGTACGGCGGTACGGTCGACGGCGGCGAGAGTGGGGACGGCGGCGAGAGTGGACGGCGGTACGGTGGAGCTTCTTGTAGACGGGTTGGAGCAGGGCGGGGTCGACGAACAGCCGCAGAGTAGGTCATCGCCTGTGGCTCGCGGGGTGCCTCGGATGGCATAGAAGTGCATAAAGCGTGCTGAACCTCTTCGCGGATGACGTCAGTCAGGGAAGCCACTTGAGGTTGCGGCGTCGTCGGAAAAAGCTTCCGAGGCTCCTCCCTGACCACTGCTCGGATGGGCTCACGCAGTGTGTCGGAGCTTGTAGCCCCGGCACCGATCGTCTCGGACACCGTCACGTTGACCGGGCGATCGTACTGCCTCGTTCGAACTTCCAGCGTCTTCTCCATCGCGGCCGCCTCAGACGCGAATACGGCCACCGTCTTGGGAGGATTGCGGACAAGGCAAGCAAAAAGCTCCTGCTTTACCCCTCGCATGAGAAACCTTAGTTTCTTTTCTGCTGTCATCTCCGGATCCGCACGTCGAAACAACCTCTTCATCTCCTCAACAAAGATCACTACCCCTTCGTTGGGGTGCTGCGTTCTTTTCTGACCACGGTAGTGAAGGTCTTAGTGAACTCGCTTTTGAACTGAGCCCAGTTTGTCAAGGAGCTCTCGTGGTTCTCGAACCAAGTGCGAGCCGAATCTTCCAAGTAAAAGAAAACGTGCCGGAACGTTTCTGCGTCGTCCCACCTGTTGAATTTTCGGACGCGCTCCAGTTTTTCCAACCATTCTTCCGGGTCTTCTGCGGGGGCTCCTCGGAATGATGGCGGTACCCGTGGCTGCTGCAGAACGACAGGAGGATTGGCTTGGTTGAGCATGGTGCTGGTTGCGACGTCTTTCTTCTTCGTCTTCTTCGGTAGTAGACCGAACTCGGGTGGTAAATCTTGCACGCGGAGGCTGGCTCTTGTTGGACTGGCTTGGCGGCTTCCAGAGGTTGCAGTGGGCATGAAGGGTGCGTACCCAGCACCTCTACCAGATGTCACGAAGACAAGGACGAAGTAGTTGTCTTTAATGAGAAATACGTTTATTGGAGCGAACTTGTGCTCCTCTAACAACTCAAAAGAATACAGAGGCGGCGAAGCAGCGGTCAACAAAGTGACTTGCACAGGCGAGTGTCGTCGAATCGAATGCCCCGGCGTCCGCACTGTAGGCTTTTAAGTGCGAATGCACTTTATAAGCGACCCCAAACCTTCCACCGCCGGCGGCGGCGGCGGCGGCGGCGGCGGCGTCCGCAGTCCTCGGCTCCCTAGCAACGGCGTGGAGCGGAGAAGAGCGTCGGTAGCAACGGCGCGGTGACGTCACTTCACCACGTGACCGCGCTCGCTCCGCCTCCTCGCCGTGGCTGCGCGGGTGCGCGCCGCTCCCCGCACCGCTCCTCGCGCCGTGACGTCATGGTATGACGTCACAGCGCGCCTCCTCTCCCCAGCAGCTGCCGCGCGCCTCTCTCTCCACCATGACGTCACACTCTCTCCTCTCCCCCTCGCTCGGCTGCAGCTGCCGTGCGCCGCTGTCCCTCTCCCCTTGCGCTCGCCTCCTCTCTCAGCCACCTGGCTCGGCGCGGCGTACCCCCCTATATATGCAGCGATAAACTGCCAGACCTCCGTGGGTCGGCTCGCGCGCGCTCACGGGCGAATGCCAACGGATTTTAACTTTACTCCCCCTCATAGCACCACCCCGTGCATTCGCACTTAACCATGTTCACCCTCGGGGAAATGCTTGGGATTTTTATCTTTCGGCGCGCGTAGTTCTCGAAACGTCGATTCGCATCGAGAACATAGTAGATCCAAGAAGATTATTCTGGGCTGTTCACGTTAGATCGGAATGCTCTCCCTATCACAACAGATAACACATGCGGCACAGAAAGAAAAAATGGAACACGCACTTCCCTTGGCGCAGAGATAACGTAGACCGGCGCAGCCGGGCGGTAAAAGCAAAACACAAATAAACAAACCCAATGTATGGTTCGCGGCAATATCAAGAAGTTTGCGGGGATAAATTGGTCGCAGTTATCACAGGACCGGGATAATTTGAGATCTATGGTAGATGCCTTTGCCCTGCAGTGGGGGTAGACAGGCTGCTGCTACTGCAGTTCATGATGATGACAATCAAGCCTTGCCGATACCTTCGAGCACTTGGTCCCCACATACAAGGTGCTGGTAAAATAACGTCGCGCTAGAACGATTGACGAAAACCACTTAACAGGTCATTTACATGATACGCAGAGTGGCCAATAGACTCGGCACTAAAGGAAACACATCCTTTGCCTCATTCAGGTGTTTGTGCGCTCTAGAATCACCTGCATCATACCGCATTTGATTTTAAGCGATAAAGGCACCTATGAAGTTAACACTCTCGTACGGGAAGCAACAAAGGGCGCCCTAAGCATTCCGATGAGTGTGTACACCGTGGGCTGCTGAGAATCGGCCTGCGCAATATGGTAGACGGGCTAGTGAAAGGCCATCTCTCAAACTAAAAGTCAAGACTAGCCGAGACTCAGGCGGGAAGAAAAGTCCCCGAGAAGACCAAGTGTATTGCCGACACTGAAATCCAAGCCTTAGAAGTTCCTGACCAATGGAGAGCGCAAGTCACTCTTCGTCCTCTACCCAGGAATATGCATCCCGTCCCCTACAAAGGCCGGCGGGAGGCGAGAGATAATGTTTTGAACAAGGCGTATGGAGCAGACCAAAACATGGTCTACACTGACGCAACAGTTCTCCCTACACTTACAGCCAATACAGTAGTAGTGACGACCAAGCAAGATCTATCT
The DNA here is from genome assembly GCF_048455015.1 of Haemaphysalis longicornis. Taxonomy (NCBI): domain Eukaryota; kingdom Metazoa; phylum Arthropoda; class Arachnida; order Ixodida; family Ixodidae; genus Haemaphysalis; species Haemaphysalis longicornis. The sequence goes on along the minus strand of NW_027526460.1, from coordinate 27,242,087 downwards.
CGTCGCAAGCGCGACCGTAACAAGTTCTCCTAAAGAAGAGGAAAAAAATAGCCATCGCGCTGCCGCTAACAATGACCACAGCCTGTACAATCATCACGGACTCTCAGAAAGCGTTTCGAAGTTACCAGTCGGGATGGGTTGCCCCTGTAGCACATCGAATATTTTCAAGTTGATCTCCCAACTGAAAGGTACAAATCGTTTGAACGCCCGCCCACGCCTCCATGGAGTGCAACAAGTTTGTTCAGCAACAGGCCCCCCTACTCACAAACCCGGCCTTCTAGAGTTCGGTAGAGCTTACCCCACTCACTAGATTTCAAGAGAGCAAGACCCGTTTTGACGAAAGGCTGAAGCTCCTCATTTTTGTCACCCATTGTCCTTGCTCTCAAAACAGCAAAAATATGTATAGATGTCGTTACTTGGTGTTACACTATAAATGAGCCTTTCTATATGACGTTAACAAAAAACTACCATTTTGTTTGAGCTTGCACAAAGCTCTCGTTTTGCGGTGTATTTTTCAAGGCAATATCAACTACAGCGTTTACAAGGCTTATTGTATAATCAAATGAAATGATTTTGATTGTCCACAAACATGGCCGATATAATAGAAAAAAATAAACTTTGCAGAACGGTGGTTACAATTATCACAAGTAAAACGAAGAAATTTGCTTCTGTGAAGCATATCCTTTTGGCTCAGACAGGTGGTGTTGCTATTAAACCACATTCATTTGCGTACTAATATTACATATACTAATCTAAACAAATAACGATTATTCCCGCCGCTACCGACCGTTATATTCTGGCGTATAACCAATGTTTTTAACACGAAAGTGTTCTATGCCGGCGTCCACCAAGATCTAACTGACATCATATCCGTCAAAGAAATGACATCGCCAGAAAAACTTCAATTGACACGGCTGCGCCGGGATTCGACCCAGGAACTCTATCCCCGCAGCGAGGGGTACGAAACGCGCTCCCGACAGACGAGTGAATAGGACGACAAACGAGCCTTATATCATTTCTTTCAAATGTTGCTGCCATCTAGGAGAGGCGAAACGAAGTAGTGCATCGTGACGCTAATGAGCGCCGACAGTTGGCGCCTCGACGCCAGCGCTTACGTGTACGGGGGACGCGGAGCGTAAGCTGTGGAGAAGCCAACTTGCGGATGTCGCGCTCGTGACCCGGTCTGCTGCTCTTTTCGCTGCAGCGGACTGTGTATTCACCAAACGATTCGCTGACAACCCGTTTGATTTCATTCGCACGGACGGTTTGAGAGCGCCAGTGGTTTCAGTCGGACTTACGCAATGCTCCGGCGCGTCCAACCCAGTGTCTAACGTTGATGCGTATAGTGGTGTCATACCGACGAAATATAAATAGCGATGTGCAAGTTCATATCGATGCACAGTAAACATTCAACTGCTCCTGTGAAGGCACATTTCACTTTCGTATTTTACCGGTTCCTATGGAAGAGGGAACAACCACATTTTTGGGTGGAAATGAGCGCTCCCTAAGAAGGCGCTCACGTTCACTCGCTTCTATTATCTCTTGAAAAACAAATGCAAACACTAGGTATCGGCTTACACAGTTTTCTTCCGAAATTTCTCACCACGAGCAAACTGCGATATTGTCGGCTCTGTTCCCCACACTGTTTTCTCAGCTCGAAAGCGCGGCGCAAGTCCGGCGGTGTCGGTTCGGCGGAGGCACAATCTTTGCTCAAGCGCTTTCCACGAGACCGCAAATATTGACGCAACTCCGCCTTGAAATTGCGCCAATACAGCTGAGACTCGGTGCAGAGAAAGAACAATGAAGCGACGATTTTCGTACTGCTACGGCACACGTGAAAACATTGAACCTTTGTTTTCGCATACTGATCTGTTGTGCGAAAACAATACGCAGAGCGCAATATGTTTACCCTCTGCCAAATATGGTTATTTGGAAGGAAGAATCAGAATCAGCAAAGTGCTGTTGAAGAAGTGGGAGAACATTTAATTTCTCTAAGAATGTTACAAGTAACAGAAGACGATCTTCTTGCTGTTTTTGTTCTTGTTCATGTACGGAGTGGTTTTTAGGCTTTCAAAACATTACCGATGTTTCCAGACCTTGGCACCATCATTTCTAGTGAAAAAAAAAAAACAGGGTAACTGGCTACGCGGCATGATTTAGGCTAATCAGCTACGTGTGTCTTTTCCATAGTGGTAGTCAGCAGCGAAACACGCAGGCGGGGTCTTTGCTACACCAGAAAAGATTCAATTTCGTTGTTATACTTTACGCCCAAGGGAAGGCCTGTCAAATATTGGTTACGTTGCTAGAACGATCCTTGTGTTTTGAGTCATTTTCCATCACTCATAATTCTGTTCTGCGCGTGTTCAATGGCACCGGCTTCACTGCCTATAAGCTTGCGGCGGTTGTTGCACCACACCGTAGGCAACTGCACTTCACCAAACAATTTCTGGCGCAATAATGCATCACACTTCAGAAGATATACGAAAAAAGGAAACGTTCGCAATGCCCGTCTGTAAGGCCGTCCCGGGTGAGAACCGACGTTGCCGTTCAAGCGCCCGTATTTGATATAGCGGCGGCTTCGGGCGCCATATAGGTAGGTACTACTCGGATGGCTTAGGCAAAAAAGCTAGTCTTGTGTCTAAGGTAAGCATCCGATCTGACACTTTCGCCAATGAGGAACTTTTTCCCTGGTTCTATACTTGTGCGGCCTTGCTTAAGTGCAAGCGCCGAGTGGCGTGCTGCCGTGTTGCCAAAGGAATCATGTTCCAAGAGAATATTTGGCAGTCACACAGGAGCGCAGTCGCAACGGCGCTCCTGTGAGACGTCCTGTAAGACTTCGTCCGGGAAAAAGGGGCGTCTTCATTGGCGAAACAAAAGGGCAAAGCTGAGCCGGAAAGCGTTTTATGAAACTAACAATCACAAATGCATGTTGTTTGAATAACCTAGAGATATGTGAATGTTTATTCAACGTCACGACAAACGTTAAAGGCACCTAGCTCTGCAGATGATGCTTGGAAATTCTGCAATAAGTCGGGGAAGAGCTTGCTCTTAGCCTATGTATACATACACATGCCTTGTCGACTAATCCAGTAACCTTCGTAGGAGCTTGGCTGTGAAGCACTGAATCCTCCATTTTCAGTGATAGTAGGTTCAGCAGAACGAAAAAAACGTTTTGTATGCTGTCTATACGGAACTAGTAAGTAAGCTAATTATGATGGCTCTTCTCGAAAAATTCGGTTGCATTAGACCTACCTCACACCGAGGTGTTTAGTATGAAAATAGCGTTTCTCAATTTCAACTGGCCTCCCTGAGATTTCATTGTGTACGAACAGTGTGGCACAAATTCACGGAGGGGATTTATCGAGGATTGATGTATGAACGAATGAATGAATGAATGAATATAATGTGCTGCTCGTAGAGCTCGAGCCCGGCGGAGGAGATCCTCAGTCAGGGATCCCCTCAGTTCTCAGTCAGAGATCCTCAGTCAGGGATCCCCAGGGATCCGCTGGCTGCGGAAGTCCTGTTCACCAGGTCAAGCTGGATCTTTGCTGGCTTGATAAAATTTGCAAACACGGAAGTTTCAACCAATATAGAAAGTGTTTTACAGCTTTGCCTCTCGGTGCTAAGTGATCTCATTCGTATCGCGGGGTCTGGATAGGGCGACAACTCAAGGGATTTACAAGCGTTTGATAATTCAAAATAAGATTAATAGGATCTGTGAAATATCATCAGTGAACAAAAATTTCCCTAAATAAAACTACGCGTTCTTTATTTCAAAAAAAAAAAGAATAGGATTTTCGCACAGATGGAGGCTGAGTACCTTAGCAGCCCATCTGTCTAGCAGAGTGCATTCCCTCTGATCGAATTAATTGCCAAGGTTTGATTCAAGGGCGAGTGAGGTAAATACTGTCAATCAATTATTTACAAAACCATTTTAGTATATATCAATAAACCTCAGCATAACGGTAAAGCGCCAACATGCCCATGCCAGATAAATTATCCAAGTATTTACTGCACGATCCTGCGAATAACTGAACATAATGAAGCGCCACGCTGACTTGTGCGCCATGATTTGGGAAGCTAAGAGATCAGAAATTTTTTAAGATTTTAGGTCGTGACACAAAAATTCAACGTCAAACCTCAGCCTGCTACGAGTTCATACTTCATAAGTATCTTCTGGTATGCTACTGAACAAAGATCTGATATAGTATAGCACAGGAAATATTAGATGCTAGACTGGCTGACCTCACCTGCTCATTAAAGGAGCCATGAAGAGAAAACAAAAGTTTGTTTTATTCGAAAGATTAGGTGTTTCATAGTACCCCAAGCGCTTTCCCGGAAGCAAATGATGCTTTATTCACTGAGAAATAAGACAATTTAAGCCAAAATTTTAAATCTCCCGCTAAAATTGCACATTTGGTGACGTGAGCAATGGTGTCACACGGGCCGGTCCATGAAACAGATACTTAGTATGTCGACTCCATATAGCACCCACACGCGGGAGTCGACCGAGACGGCGGCCATTTTAAAAATGCTAGTAAAACCTAGTGCACCCGCAGCCCTAGTCATGGAATCGCCTGATCCGGAGAACAAAACTCTCGCCGAGGAGCTCGGGCTTGCATTTAACAACCTCACACCACTTGAACGCTCAACGCTTCTAAGTGCACGAGCGGCAAGAGTTGTGGGATACGCGGTGGACGGAAAAGCGACCATTCCGCGATAGCCACAACAGACGAACGCCCTGCCGTCGGCACCGCTGCCTCGTCAGCGCCGTCGCCACGGACGAATACAGACTGGTACGTATGTGGCGTATTTTTATTACGGTTAATAATAGTTCAACTTCAGTAGCAGTATCGCTTATGCCAGTTGGCCGGTGTCGTGTATGGAAAGCCGTTCGCGCGAGCTCTCTGCTTCGACCAGAAAGATACGAGCGTCAATGCGCGGTGTTTACGGCATTTTTCCTCCAAGGTCAGAGCGCCTCGCGACGGCGAGATGTCGAGCTCGGCCAGGCGGTTGTTTCGTACGCATTGGCGCACACGCTTGCGTGTTCGTTCGGAACTTCAACCGTTTACTCCACCGTTCTTTGTCATAAAAAGAATGTGCAGTATGTTTCACGGGCATTTAGCTCGCTATGCAAACTGTAAGCCCTGCCTAACATGCGTTTGCTTTTGCCGGCCTCCGCCAATCGCAGAGCTTAGCCCATGTGACGGCATAGGTTCTGTTGCGGGAAATGAGCTGGTGGGTCGCATGACCATTCCCGTTTTTCCTAATTATGTAGCTTATTTGAGCGAAGTTTGCGTTATAAGTGGTGTCGTTATGGTTCTAACGAGGCAATCTTTCGAATGAACCAAACTTGTGTTTTCTCTTCATGGCTCCTTTAAAGATCTCCCCTCCTCTCTCTCCTGTTACATCTGAATAATCAAACAGTTCTTCCCAAGATACAATTGAACGTAAATGTGGGAGAGTCACTAAAGGGACACTTCGGTTCAAATATAAAACGTAATATTTTTATTAACTATAGTCTGTTTTACCGATTATAGATCATTCTGAAGAGAGCATTCTCAACGATATACTACTTCTCAGAATAGGGGCGCCTATGTTGCCATCAATATTTTCGGTTACAGTGAGTCAACGAAGGAGAAGACTGTATTCTTACCCTTATTTGGTTCTGTGCATTGTTTCTACTAACCTTGGTCTGTCATGCTGCACTTTCACTCTTCCTTCCTTTCTTTCTTTCCTTCTTTCTTTCTTTACTTCTTTCTTTATTTCTTTCTTTTCTTTCATTCTTTCTTTCTTCCTTTCTTCCTTTCTTCCTTTCTTCCTTTCTTTCTTTCTTTCTTTCTGTCGTTCTTTCGGTCTGTCTGTCTGTCTGTCTGTCTGTCTGTCTGTCTGTCTGTCGTTCATTTTATCGTTCGTTTTTTACTTCTTCCTTTCTTGTGTTATTTGTTTCTTCCGTTATTGCGTTCGATCTTTCGTTCGTTCGTTACTTCTTCCTCTCTCTTTTTCCTTTCTTTCTTTTGCTCGATTGTTAGTTGCTTCGTTCGCTCGTTCACTCGTTCGCGTGTTCGTTCGATCGTTTGTTCGTTCACTCATTCGTTCATTTGTCCGTCCATCCATCCATCCGTTCCTTCGTTCGTTCGTTCGTCCGTCCGTCCATACGTTCGTTCGTTTTTTTTTGTTCTTTCGTTCTTTTGTTCATTCTTCTGTTTCTGGCTTACTTTTGTTCTTTCCTGCTGTCTGGGCAGCCCTTTCCACCGCACCTATAACTGCCCACCAGCACGCGTGTCTCGCGCGGTATACGCCGTGCCACACAGAGCGCTACCCGTCCGAATCGATCTACGACTCCGACCAAACGGCGAAAGAGAGGTGATGGCCCGAACTCAGCGTGCACGCCCGTAGCCGATGTGGGCACGCAGATGGGTCGGTTTTCCTGGCGCTGTTCGTCGACGGGCGGACATAGTGGAGTGGCTTTATTTCGCCTCCCTCCACAGGACGTATCTCCTTTCGCAGCATTTCCTCCCATGGCTCTTGCATGCCGGAATGCGCCATTCCAAGTTTTAACGCTCAGTGTTGCCTGCTTGACGACAACACGACGTTCCACGTGATAGCCGCTTCGTTCTTCACTACTGGTAAAATGCGGCGAATATCAAAAAGGTGCGGTACGGTTCGGTCGAGCCAACGTTTCGCAGTGGAATAAGCAAATCCATGTGACAAGCACTATGCGAAACAAAGTGAGACTTGCGATAGAATAAACGTTCTTGCACGAAGCTTCTACATGCGGAAAGGTTTTTTTTTTTTTTTTTGCGGTCTTTGAATTCCGAATGTGGCTGTGCTGTATAAGGGACAGGGACCCCGTCATTCACGCTGGCTTCACCTCTTCTAGCTACTGGTAGTGAATCCCGACACTAATAATTGAAAAATACGCATTCGTTACAGCTGCTTGGATAACCTTGTGAACTGAACAAATTCGCAAAACTCTGATGATCTAAAAATATTAATTTTTACTTCTGACGCACCGCCCTGCTGCAAGCCACATGAAACATCGCAGCCAATGAAAGTTCTGTTTTTTTATGTTGAAGTCAGTTTCTTTTCTTTTTTTTTTTGTTCAATGAGCGAACTTCTATGCTTTCGAATAAGAACCATCCTGCACACAGCATGGATTTGCTCCACAGTCAGCCGCCGGCAGCAAAGCAAGGGAAAATTCGTAAGCGCCTTGTGGGATGGAGACAGGTCCTGCGTGCCAAGCACGCCGTCGACGTCGAGCAGCGCGAACCGCATCACGTCGCCCTCGTTCGAGTAAACGACGCGACGGCTAAGGGGATAAAGACATGGGCTTTACCCAAGTGACAGCAGCGGCGATAAACAAGATTTTCTTTCATCCGGGCAGATAAATTGGCCATTCCGGCTGTTAGGCCCCCCGCCACTGTGTCCCCCGGAAATCGCCGCTCTACCACGTTCGCTTACTTGAAGACTCCCTCAACCTCCTTACTTTCGCTTCTCCGCCTTCAGTGTCGCCACCTGGGGTCTTTGGTTCCTTTTTTTTTCATTTCCCGCGTCTCTTTCTCGTAATACGTTACCAAGCATGAACTGTCGTTCTGCATTGCCAGCGGGGTAATCAAGGTGGGAAGATCATGTATTTTTTTATTCATATAAATTCTAGAATGGCACTGTATATATGAGGATGCTGAGAAGGCATGCTGCCAGATTGGAGCGTCTCCGAAACATAGATTTGCCCCTACATTACGATTTGCCAAAGAGCTTCGTTTTAAAAAAAGAAGAAGCGCTATCTCTCCATGGCGCAATTCAAGATATGATATTGTCACGAAGCCAAAGAAGACGCAGTTCTCTTGGAGACAAAAACAAGTTTATTGAAGCGAACTTGTGCTCCCTTAACAACTAATACACAGGCGGCGAAGCAGCAGTCAACAAAGCGACGTGCGCAGGCGAGTGTCGGCGAATCGAATACCGCGGCCTCTGCTCTCTGGCCTTTATCTCTCGGCGCGAGTGTTTCTCGAGCTGTCGAATTGCATCCAGAACACTGTAGATCGAAGAAGATTATTATAGGCAGGTGCCCTTAGTTCGAAACACTCTCCCTATCAAAGGAGATAACACGTGCGTCATAAAGAAGGGAACACGGGCTTAGCTAAGTACAGGGATGACACAGATAACACAGCCCGGCGCAGCCGGTCGGCAAAAACAAATCATAAAAAAACAAACCCAATGCATGGTTCGCGGCAAAATTAGGATCGATTTTTTTTTCTTGAGCGTGACTGACATGGCCCCGTCATACGTGCAGTTGCCATGACAACGAGAACAGCACGCACCAGTATTTTCACCGCGACGGCAGGACCGTTACTACAGGGATAAAAGGAAGATCACGTAATTTCAGGGAATTGCGCCCGCATAAATAACCAAGCGCGTTCGAAAGGGGTACGAAAAATGTAATTACAGTAGACTCACACACCGCGATCACGAGAAAATCACTTCCGATGGCTCCTGGTTACACGTCATGGGGCAAATCATAATTTTACCCCATGTAAGAAGTACACTGACGTTTAGCTACTTGAGCGTTAGCGGCGCCCGTGATGGAGCGCGCAAAAAAGGACCGCACTGTGAATGCGCGAATAAACTAAGTGGCAGGACGTCGCAAGCAAGATCCAGAATGGCTGTATCGGGAAGCGGTAGCGCTACGCCGTAGTGATTGACGTTGCAGCTGTGTCATATCAACGTCGTAGGAAACTCGCCGCGTCATCCGATCAGCTGGCACTGTTTGCCGCATTATCTGTTTGTACCGGCATCTACCCTTTGTAAAAAAAATCTACCAGGGCTTGCACGAGTGGCGGAAACTTGCAAATGCACACCTACAAGCCAGCTCCAATAGTATTGTCACATAAAACGAAAGAATAAAACATACCTTTCCATCGTTGCGGGCCCAAGTACTCGGTTTTATTGAAGGGCGTAGCCTGTGGGTTTTGTTAGAGTTTTTTCTCCGCCCACTTCTCACACCTCACGCGAGTCAATTATAAGGGAAAGGAAGCGTGCAGAATGGCCGAAATGACAGCGTTCTATTCGTTAGCGAAGTCGGCGAGAGTCCCTCGTGGTGGACGCCTATCCGAGCGAGGACATTAGCGAGATTGCTCGGGAACATAATCGCAACGCAAACCGTTGTGCGACGCAGCAGTCGCAACTGCGCACTGTGCGTGACGATGGTGTCGACGGTCGTAGCAAGGCACAACGGGGTTGCCTTTCGTTTCCCGTCACGGCGAGGGCTTCCTGGTTTGCAGTCACTGCGCGGCAGGTCTGGAGGCTACATCATATGCAGCAATTTTACCCGAAGGACAAATGCCAGCACTTTAACGCTCCTGGAAAGGTTTTCGGTCTCAGCGACTAGATTTGACGTTTCACACTTCGTCAGAAAGTACACAAGTGCAGTCTAAGATTTCCTCATCTGATTGCGATCTGAGATATACATAAAAGTAAAGTTCCGCGAAAAGTAGACATCTTAACCGCTAAGATAACATTCGCACGCCATCGCATTAACCATCCAGAACGTACAGTCGTGAGCTGAAGTAAACGGAGCACGGGAGCGGTGGCCAAAACTAATCGCTGCGCCGTCTGGTTGCGCGACGCCTGTTGTCGAGACCGCGCACAGCGCAGGCGCAGCCTAGCTGTACAGCACACATGCCGCTATCGCTCGCTGCTTCGCGATTGTCTCACGCTCCGATAAATTGACGCCAGGGGAGCCGCGCTGCCCTTTTACTGCCTGCGGGTCACACACCTTCAGTGGAAATGGCGCGCTGGCGCAATCGGCGGCAACGCGGCTCCACTGGCAGAGTTGGCGCGCTGGTGATTATCTGCTTTTTTTTTTTTTAGCAATCTCCCCCCCCCCCCCCGTCATATATTGAAGCAGAAAATGAAGCGGAAAAAAAATCATTGGACAGACGAAGAAAATAAAACACAACACCATATTTGTCGGTTTTGAGGATAGATGCGAAATCACAGCCTCCCGAGAATATCAGCGAACTGGGAAAACTATTGATGCTAACCTTACATGCCAAGGTTTTAACAAATACTGCTGTGTTTAGGTATGTACTGCATTGCTTTATGAAACTTCGTTTGCCGCATGCGGCATATGTGCCATTTCGCAATTGCTCGAGAAAATCTAGCTTCGCAATTTTTCAAGTTCGAGGCACCGACACATACATTTTATGTTCAAAAACTATATTGCGATATGAGATACCATTGAACCACGCCTTCAATTCCCAGCGACTATCGAACTGCATGCAAACTACATTTTTCGATTAGATTTATTTGCACTTGAAAACATTATTGACAGTTCTTGCGCACTTCTGTGCCATGAGTTGAAATGGAAGGATTTGATCCAAAGAGGGTCGTTCAGTCGACGATTGAAGATAAAAAGATGGTCGACTTATGGTCGACGGCATGCGGCAAACAAACGACGGTATACTTCAAAACAGCCAAGTTTATTTACACGTAATATCTTACAAAGCATTGCACAGGGCTGTCGTTCATAGATGGGGGTCCCCAGACAAAAAGAGGAACGTGGGAGAAGAGGAACTCCGTGGGTCCCTCCGCGATACTCCCAACTTCCTTTTTTTTCCAAACCCTGCCACGAACTAAACAAAGTGGATTTGCCGCATGACATGTTAAAATAACGCCTCCGCACAGCACAAATTTTAAAGCTGGCTTTTTGCAGAACGTTTAAGTTATGCAGAAAAGCCACACTCAAAGGGCGTGCATAGAGATATGTGTATGAGCGACTTTGGCTGCAAGGGTTAATTGTGCGCAAATATGACACGTATCAACATATTTCATCGTGGGGTCCCTCACCACTTTTGCAAGCCCAGAAGGAGTCTTTGGCATGCTACCGGCCGAGTACCACTGGCATAAAAAATCAGAGGGCGGGCAAATCCCAAGTCCTGCGGGCAGCCCTTTCCTTCACCACGCCATAATCTTTATTTAATTACAAAAGTCCTGCCTCCCAAAGAGACGTCTCAAACGAGAGTGAGGAGGACCTATCAATTAGCCAATACTATAGGCCGCTGAGCGGCCACAAAGACAGTCAATTGTTGTTGTGTACACAAATAGCTATGGGACCCAACTCTGTCACTCTCATGCAGAAACTCGAAACTCGAAAAACACGAACAACAGGAAACACGAACTCGAACAAACAAGGCAGCAGATATCAACTGAGAAACTTCATCACTTAACAAAAAAGAAACCTCCTGCTTTTTGAATAAAAAAAGACTACGAGCCCAACGCAGCCACAGCACGCTATGTGTGGCAGCGTAGCACCATTGCCACTTATCAGGTGAGTCGCATCGTTTTCAATGATAGGGCGGTGCCCGGAAGTGTTCCTCTAACTGCGCGGCGTGATTCCCCTGGCGTCAATTTATCGGAGCGTGAGACAATCGCGAAGCAGCGAGCGATAGCGGCATGTGTGCTGTACTGCTAGGCCGCGCCTGCACTGTGTGCGATCTCGACAGCACGCGCCGCGCAACCAGACGGCGCAGCGATTAGTTTTGGCCACCGCTCCCGTGGTCCGTTTACTTCAGCTCACGGCTGTACGTGTATGTTCCGTATTTGTAAGATATCGCTAGAGTTCTTCGCCTACAAAGTAATAACAAACCTCTATATTTTCCCTTCACGCTGCTGAGGACAGTTAAAGTCCCTCCAGGCGATGCTCCTTAATGAGAAATAAGAAACGCCGCGCAGAAATAAATAGTAGCGCCGTCTCTCAAATGCTGAAAGCGCCGCACAGGGTTTCGATCGATCGGGCAGTACTCACAGGCTGCCTTGAAACTGAACCAATTTCTGCGGTTCTCCCAACAAATACCGCTGGGACTGAAATGGCGATGTCTTTTCGACTCAACGGGGAACCGTTAATAGATTTAATATTTTCTTTCGCAAGACCGCGAAAGCCCTTTTCACTAAGAGAGCGCCTCAAGAAAACAAGGCTTCACAGCCAAAATAATAACAAAACAAACACAAATAGGGCAAATGGGAGACATGAGTCGTATTTGCTGCGAAACCATAGTCGATAATCGGAAACTTCCCTTAGACAGGAAATACCATGAAAAATAACAGGGCTTGGCACCGGTGCTGGTAAGTTTTAGGGCCGACGTGTGGAGTTTTGAGGCATTTTCTTTTGTTTACGTTAGCCTTGTGTTTCCTTCTCTGTTAAATCATTGTACAACTTGGTGTAATTTTAGGTGATCGTAAAAAGTTTAAAGTATACGTTAAGCTCTACTTGTTTTATACATGTTAAAGAAATCCCACAAAATGGGTTTGCCATGTCTCTTAATTGCTTGTGTGTATATAGTTTCTAACTTCATTTTTCTGAGCGATTGCTGCCAAGTGTAATCGTCTAAACTGAAGACTAACGTCAGGTAAACCTTATCTATAGGTAACCGCTTAGTTGCCCTGCAAGAATATCTCCCGCACTGGGTTGGTGTCCCGGCCATCTAGCACCAAACCTGCTCATTACAATATATTTATTTTCTGTATATTTATGTGCGGACGTCATTTCATGTGTACGATGCCGAAGCGATCGAGGGGGGCTGCAGCGTGAACTCTGACGTGGGTGAGATTAGGGAGGGAAACTCCACCTCAGTCTAGTAGCAAGAAATATAATAAAGAGGAAGTTACCTAGGACTGGGAGGCGGAGCATTGGATAACAAGCAGCCCTGAATTATTTTCTCCATACTTTCCAGAGTTGATTAAACAAAGAAACACCAGAAACACGCAAACAAGCGCTGAAAAAGTAGGTTTCTAATTCAGGAAACATTTAAATCTAAAGTTATCAGTTTTCTACATTTTATCGTTAGGGCGTTTTTGCCAGCCCGAAACCGCAACTGCCTTGCGCCGACCATTTAAAATGGAGGCGAAGTTCTACGTTGGTCACCGCGGTTACACATTGCTATACTTGGATATATCCTAATCTTTTTGGAAGCATGCGACGGTCGTAGCACGGAGGGTGGGGTCTTGCCGGGTGATTTCGAATCTTATCACGCTTTTTCATCTCCACCCAGTAACAAAATCTCCCGGCCCGATGAACGGCTTCCTCCCGACTTGACGTCAGGGCTGTGCAGCAGTGCTCTCTGTTTTGTTCATCATCCATCACATGTGCGGTGTAACTTAAGACGTCTCCCATCTTTGCAAATTCTCATTGCATGCAGCTTGAAAAAACAAAGCGGTGATTTCGTGTTAGTCAGTTAGTAAAAAATTAAACGGTTACAGTTATCAACCTCCGCACGCTGTTCGTGCCAAAAGAAAACAAAGCGAAAAAGCTGTGAAATGCTTTCGGAACTAATTACAAACAAGCGAAATACGAGAGACCGAAAACAACCGAAAGCAACGGAAGTACACAAGAAAAACATTACTATAGTTGCATTGTCGGTAGAGTAAATAAGATTGCTAACAATGAGATTTTTAGCCGGCAAGAATAAAGCAAAAAATAGGAAGCCGGTTCCGCTCTTGAGGCGAGATAAGAAAAACAAATGCGGGGTGACAGTAGGCAGCTGGGGAGAATCGTCTGCTTCGGGAAGCACACAGCCCACGCAGGCTGTGCTTGTGACAAATACAATGGGCAAACGGCAGTAAAAACGACACGACACAAAGCCCTCGAACACAAGAAACACGAAATATAGAGACAACGGCGGTGCATTAAGAACAAAAACAACACCCCTTGGAGAGGTGTTAGCTCGTTACGAGCCTTCAAGCACTCGGAGGATACGCAGGAAGCACAAACAACTACGCGTTCTTGTTGGCACAGTGAAGGCAGGAATTCACGTTGAAGCGAATCCGCACACTTTCCGTGTCGCCTGAAAGTGACAGGTTGCCGGGAACGCCTCGTGTTTTCCAGGGATTTCTCATTCTTCAACGCAGCTTGACATCTTTTCATTCTCTCTCGCTTTCTGTGCAGGTCATTCGCCCCTTTTCTTTCTCGGACTTGAACGGAATTTATTTCAGTCTTTTATTGAATAAAAAGCTTACTTCGGCTTAAATAGATAATTGTAACATTTGTGATAATTAGGTCTTAGGATTCGAGACGTGCCTTGTGCTTCTCCGAGACGCATCCATTGCTTTTCCCTCAACCCACGTCCGTGTGTTTGCGCTCTTTAAATTCACATTAAACAGATGTGATAAATGCATTTTTGCGAGCAAATCCTGCCATACCTCAACTTAAGTTCCAAAGAAAGTATTGCGGACGCCAAATAAAAAAGTTAACCTCTAGAAAGTCAGTGTTTGTAAATGTATCATGTGAAAGCGAAAACAAAAAAACAATAGATTGAAAGAACTCGCACGTTAGTCCATAATTTGACTATTTTTAATCAGAAGTATCAGCAGTGGATACAAGTTTAGGTTAAAATAAAAATTACTGCTCCTCATTATAACGCCTGAGAAAGTGGTAAAGGTGAAAGCCGCTAGGTTCCCTGTTGTACGAAACTGCTGTATGACATTGTTTTTTTAGAAATTCAAAACATCGATGATACCTCAGAAGTTTCTTTGTACGACGGTATGAGGGCGTTTTCTGAGCCGGAATTGCTAATAGCTACGAAAATTCAAACGACTAATGCAGTTGCAATGCGTAATTAGGTGTATATCAACTTTTAAAACAAAGGCTGGTTGCTCTCACTGATGCCGTTGTACTCCAATACGCCCCTCAGGAAAGCCACCTTTCTCCGACGATGATGACGAATCATCGTGGGTGAACTGAAGGAAAAAAAATCAACAACTAATCGTCTGTTTTACGACAGCTTTAGACGTTGAGTTCGTCGTTTGATCAGTGAGTTTAGTCACTACGGTGGTTGAACGCGAAGCTTTCTCGTGATGGATTCTTTGGTTGACCAATCCCACCCAAAGGGTTGCTTATCTCCGGAGTAACACATACTCGCAGTGTAGGTCGGGCTGCCATAATGGGTCGACCGCGGGTGGTATGTTTAGAGGAGGAGCAGGCTGCCTTAAAGCAATGTCGGCGCGAGCGGACACGCGAGTAGCCAATCGTCAATCTTCAATCGGGACTTCAATCGTCTCTACTCGACTAACTCGACCGGACAACTCGACAAGTTCTACCACACCTCGGAGCAAGTTCACCGCGACCTGATGAACGAGTTCTACCGCTTGAACAAGTATCACCTGGCCACTGTCACCGAATCCGTGCTACAGAAATTGAAGCACGACGAGGACGGGCAGGCGGACATAATCTTCCGTGCACTCGACGTTAGGTCCCTTGAGAAGCACGCGAAAGACGTTACACACGACGAAGTCCTCTGCATGGCAGACATTCTCTGCTTGTCGGAAACATGGTCGGCCTGCACAGTAGAACTCAAGGGGCACCGATAGATAACCACGTCGTCCGACCTCTTTTGCCGCGCGGGTGGATTGGCCGTCTACGCCAAGAGCGACATGGCCGATTCCTTCGTAATCACGTACGTCTCCGAACCACCCAACGTCAAGGGGATTGCGTGTGCGGTGGTCGCGCCGAATGTGCTAAGGATCATCCCCATATACATAGACCGAACACGTCCCAGAGTGACGTTCAGAGTTTACTGGTCGAGGTAATGCAGGCAGTACCGATGCAGATAGAAGAGACTTTGATCCTGCTCTGCGGAGACGTCAATGTGGACGTGACCAATTAGTCGGGTAAATGGATCAAGAGCTTAATGCCAGACCAATGCTCTTTGCGTCTAAAAACCCGATTTAGATCCACCACCCAAAGCCATTCATTCATCGATCTCACGTTTCCAAAATCACTCTGACGAATCACGATGGCAGAACTTCTGAGTGTCTACCACAGTGATCACAAGGTAGCACTATGTAAATGTAAAGCCGTTCGTTTCTAAGTGATCCAAATATATTCAAGATACCTTCATTCTGTCGTATTACATCAAACAAATCAACTACCCCTCTGTCTAACGGCAACGACGGAAAAACGCAAAGCTTTAGGGCGTCTACACGCGTCGATCACGCCGAACCACCGCTAAATCCGTGCCAAGGAAACGATCAGACTCAACGAACAAATGACAAACTCAGCAGTTAAAACTTCGCGTATTCCCATCGTTGGCGTTAAACAAAGGGGTAGTTGATTTTTTTTATTATTTATTGGCGCATGCATTGTTCGTCTTGTTTATCGACCTGAAGCGTTGCGAAAAGAATGCGGTGGCCGTTGAGAAAACATGACTGGAGATGTCCTCCTCTCCCACCAATCATGCAAAAAGACGGGGGGGGGAACAATATTGCGCAATCTTTTTTCTGAAGCGACAGATACAGATATAATTGTCTTTACGGCTATATTTTGTCTAGAGGAATTGGTGTAGCTTTTATAATACCAAACAACCCAGTTGCGCGTGCTTTTAATGTGTTCGTGTGCATGGTAACACTGTACCGTCGCTAAATCAGTAGAATCAAAAGATAAATACACTTCGGTGAACGTTAGAAAGGGCTGGCCCAAATTAATTATTTTGTATTTGTGTGATACAGCGTAAAGTAGCTTTGCCGTAGGGGGAGGTGTACGAAAGAAAGAAAAAGCGAACAAATCCGTCGCCCTATAAAAGGCGCACGTTCTTGAACATTGCTGCTCAAAAGGCAGATAAAGGGGCGAAGATTCGCTTTAATGGACCAAGGGCGCGTTCAGGAAGATCGTAGGCATCTTATTGTCTGTGCAACACACCAAACCAGACCCAAACCGCCCGATTGCCGAGGACAGCTAACAGGGCGTGTTTAAATTTCTAACCACCACAATGGGTGTCATCGGCAGCGACATTAAGACCAGCTGTGCGTGCATGCCCCCTCCCTCCACCCCCAACACCTGCATGCCTAAACCGGCAACCGAGGATGGGCGCATAATTAGGCATAAAAGGCTTTATATGCGGCCAGTCTAAGATAGATTATTATTATTTCGCCAGCAGAAGTATGAGCAGCTGCTGGACCAGGGTCCCCGACGCGACAATGTCGCTCGGAATGTCTTTTAAACTAAAGAATTATGTGCTCAAGGCGTCGTTTTAACGGGGCGAGTTGCTTTCAACCGGCAGGGACCCGCACCTAGTGGGTGAGATCGTATTTGAGGCGGGAGTGGCCGAGGCAACAGTATCGGTGATGGCGGCGACTTTGGGGCATTTTTACACCATTCGCGCTGCTCTTGATCCTCCGAAATCATCGGATAACGGCCTTGCGGCCGCTGTCCGGTGACTGCGCAACTTGTGAAAGAGGCATCGGTGGTGGCGAGGGGAATAACCGTTGTGATAGGCGTTGTGAAATAGCGGTCGGCGGTCGCGAGGAGGAGCCCCGGACCTGCGCCGAGTAAATCGGCTACACTGTAATGATAACTGGGGGGGGGGGGGGGGGGGGGTGAGACATATATTTCTTCGTAATAAAACAACACCAACAAGTGTCAGAAAAAGGCGCTCTCCGATCAGGTAGTGCAACTCCGATCAACTCCACCCGTTAGACATGTAATAAAAAAAGGCGTAGATCCAAGAAATGTGCATCGAAGAAATGTGTAATAACTTTTAAAACCTTTTTTTCGTTGAGCATGGCGCACTAGTCTGCACATGTAGAACATCTCGCTCACTCGCAAAAAGTAGAAAAGAAACCAAGGTTAGAAATTTCTGCCGTATTGTTTGCCGTAAGAATGAACTTCTCTCACGCAGGCGGGAACACAATTCCGAAGAGGAAGCATCAAAATAAGGAGAGCCACTACAGCCGAGAGGGCAAATTTTCGGCACTCGAGCTTTCTATTTTGTTTTTGGAAAATACCCTATTTGAAAGGTGTTGTCCTTTTGAAAAAGGACAACACACCTACCTGTATTGGTTTTCAAAGTATGTACACGGAGTCAAGAGCAGTGGCTTTACAGCAAAATCTGTTGTATTTAATTAAAAATTGTTGGCTTTTAGCTGATAGAAATTCCCAATGAAACAACAACAACAAAGTATTGCACAGGGCGCAGTACTCGCCAGGTTGGCCGGGAGAACAAGAGGTAAACTTCGCCGTTCGCTCCTCCCCCCAAAAAGAAACACCTGCGGAAACGGCTGCGTATTGAATGAACAGAGGGATATACAGCTCCGGTTCTCCCGTTAATTGCATTTGGGCTTCTTCTCACGTAAAGTGCGCCGCCATTACTGCGCTGCTTTGTACGGAATAGCAACGCTTATGGGCGGGAGGAAACGTGCGCGAAACAAATTACGAAAGAAGGTAGAAATAGTAAACATGGCCAACAAAGAGTTCTCTCCAGCCACACCCATCGCACGAAGAACTATGGCTGCAGGCGGCAGCAAGCTGTTGTTCTCAGGGGACAGGATGCTCTCTCGGCCTCAATGCTTCGCCACAACGCGGGAGACGCAGCCGACGAGTGGGCGACACCGGGGGACATTCTTTGGCTTCGGGCCTTTATTTGTTGTCACGCACAAAAATTGCTTCAGCGGCACGGTGAAGTTCCACGGATCACCGCGGTTCTGTTTCCCCCCTTCATGTTTCCTCTGTAGTGTTTGCTTCGAAAGCCCTTGAAGCGCGTGGCCCACATCCAGTAGCCCCCCCCCCCCCCCCTCTCTCTCTCTCTCTCTCTCCTCTCTCCTCTCTCTCTCTCTCTCTCTCTCTCTCTCTCTCTCTCTCTCTCTCTCTCTCTCTCTCTCTCTCTCTCTCTCTCCGTGCCTTTCTCTTTCCCTTGTCATGCTGTGCCCGCGAGTCCCAATCAGATTGCAGACTCATTTCAATTTGCCCGCGGCTCTCCTGGGGGACAGAGCTCCGTCTAATGAAATATCTGCCGCCGCGCTCGCCTCCACATTTTCTCGCTGCGAGCACGCGCTCTGCTCCTGCTTTCTCAGCTCTGCCCAAACACTGTCCTCTGCGCCGCTACTAGGGAATTTTATCTCGCTTAGTTCCTTTTCACTTTATTCCATATTCTTCCTCACAAACCACTCCCGGCGTTTCAAGTGTATTTTTGGGTCAGTGGGCTGCTTTTCGATCATTTGTACAGACGACAGCTACACACAGCTTCCAGCAGTTGTGTGGCTTCCAGCCTGTAACCTCCGCCTATTGTCCGCGCCCAAAGCATGCAAATGTTAATATGAAAGCGTATATTAACAGCGGAGCTGTAGTACAAGCCGTAAGTTCGGTGGTGCAGGAAAAAATATCAAGAAAATGCGGAGCGCTCATGAGGGCACGCGTCGCGGCGCCTGCCGCGTCCCCGGCTCGAGCAGTGGCTTTAGCAAAAAAAGAAAAACTGAACAACTCCAGTGCTGTTGTCAAGCTCTATACCGCGCATGTAATGCTTGGCATGAGGAACAAGACGATATCGATGCATACAACGATGACTACTACTAGCACAGTGCAAAGCAACAACGGAACATGTAAATGAATTTCAAACTTGTGCACATGCGTGCTCATGTGTCCTCCAGTGCTCAGGTGTAACGAAGTCTTGCAGCTTCACTGGTGTTCAAGCCTTGCGTGACTTAGTGCAAGCTACGAGAGTTGGGCTGGTGGAGGTCTACGATGCTGAGGATGACTTTGCATCCAGCACTGGTCGCGAAGTAGACGACGACCTCTTCGATGCCAACAAGGACGACAACTAGCGCCGCAAATATGCAAGTAAACAACGATACTGGAACTTAACTATGTGTCTGGCTCTGCTCACCTATAACCGCTTCTCCATTCAAGACTTGAGCGTGAGTGCAAGCTTGCCTGAATGTTTAATCGGAAATCAAAGTAAAAAGCAATTTTCGCGCTAACTGGGAAGAAAAAATTGTTTTTCAAGCTCCTACTGGTGTAAAGGTAGAAATAATACCCAAAAATGCCGTAGGAGATACTATCAATGAAAGAACGTCATTAAATGCTACATAAAATTTGTCACAGTAAAATGAAAGCACAATTTTGAATATTCACCTATCAAGTGTACATCATAATACTCCGGGGCAAGCTGTACTTATTTCATATGGTTTTGAGGCACCAGTTAAAATAAGACTTGTTTGTATTCTTGAGTTTTAAATCAACGTGTAATTTTGTTCCCGTGCACTACGCTTCAAACTAGCATGTCAAAAATTAACCAGCTCAAAAAGTAACATATTTTCACGTACTTCTCTACAACTGCGAAAAACTGAACAGCCGCATGTGTTTTTTTTTTTTGTCCCTTGGAAGATGTCGGCGACAATGGGCGTCATGTGAACGGCAGACAATGAACTCTGCGTCCTAAATGTCAAATTGGTTTAAGACGACGCTGGTATTTGGTTTTCGGTTGTATAATTAAATTCAGTCGAGAGGATTCACTGAAGAATACAAGTTAAGAAGGCTTCTAGAAACGGGAACTGCCCTTCATCGAAAACAAAAACAATACAAGAGAAGCCAGGAAATAGAAAAGGGCTTAGGCAGATGCGTGCAAAAACGTACCAACCGTGACGGATTGTATGAAGCTGGGCTTAATATCGAACAGGGGTCCAACTAAACAAGCCAAGGGGAAGGATCACTTTGTGGAAGTTAGCAATAAGGCAGCCTAGAAGAAAGTTGCTCTGGGATCAGTATCTGTCGCGTTAGGTGCTTTTGGGCAACCCACAGTCGTGCTTTGCTTTACCAGGAAGGGACTGGTATCGTAATTAAAGACTGTACACAGTAAGTTGTTCACTTAGAATGCAACCAATTTACAGGTTCTTATCGAACATACTCGGAGCCAAATACCAAATAGCATAAATACATTTATATTGAATAGCATCATGAGGAACCGACAAAATTCGTTGGGAAAAAGGGTGATAGACAAAAAACGTCGGCATTTGCAAATTTAAACCTTTTGTTTCTCCCTCCGTCTTTTACACAAATCACGCGTGGTTCTAATAGATATCGCCGTAAAGTTTCGCTATTAATGTTGCTATAAATTTGAGACCCTATGTTGAAGATTTAGCATTGTACTTTATTTCATATAGCTAGTTTTCTACCAAGACATATTTTTGTTTTGTCCAGGGCGTGGGGGACCTAGGTACCACGTTTTTTCAAACCTCCAAAGGTAATAAGCAAACGTCATTGATGCTATTATATTTAGCGCCTAATCACATTAATACTGTTACCACCTGCTTTTCGTTACCTTGTTACTGTACGCTTAAGGAGAAATTCAGAGTACACACCTGAAACACTTCGCAAGTGGTATACCCCTCACCTGCCCCCTCGATGTCCCTACTGCCGTACCACCACTCCATCAGACCTCACACACCTAGTTTGGTGGTGCCCAGCTTTCGCCACGCACCATACATTTAAATCTCCCCAACCCCACCCCGATCCACAACAAACTGATGCACAACTATTATATGAAATAGCGGTTTATTCAATTAAAAGCGGTCTGGCACGGGTTGTTCGAGCGGGTCCTCCCCCGAGCGGACTGGTGTATGTGCACAAACCCTATTGCGATCACCATGAACTGGCTCATGAATTGCAGGTTCCAAGAACTGGCCCAGTTATTGAGTCTACTGAGAACGACCTGCATTTATTTGTTTATTTTCTCTTACCCTCCCTCCCCATTCCTTTCCCCCATCGTGACCAGTGGTCATCCTTTTCTATAAAAGGTTGTCTCTCTCTCTCCCTCTCTTCCCTGTAGAGTGAATAGCGGACGGTCGAGATTAATTTCTCTGGAACTAGAGCAAGTCGCAGTGCAGTCTCTCCAACGCCCCATTCGTGATGATGATGATGATGGTTTGATTTTTATGGCGCAACGCTAACTGGGGCAAAGAGCGCCAAATCAGCGGTTATGTATGAGGGGTGAAGATGTAAACACTAAAATCGGTTAATATGGTCAAGAGTAAAAACAGTTAAAGACAATGGTGGTGGCTGGTGTATAGGGCCAGTTTTGATTGCACATGATAAGACATGAGTTTAAAAAACTTAATATCTGACAAATACTTAAAAACGCATTTAACAGGGACCACGTCATTGTCACCCAAAAACAACGATGGGTGGAGTGGAATGTGTTTGTTGTCTGGAGAGTTGGGGAAAGTGTTTGTGTAGTGTTGTGATGATGATGATGATTGTCTTTTTATGGCGCAAGGCCAACGAGGGCAAAGAGCGCCAGAAACAATTGTGATTTAATAAAAGCGATGAGAATTAAAATTACAATTGTAAACTAAAGTGAAGCAGAAGCTGTTTAAAAACAAATGAGATGGCTGGTGTAGAGGGCCAGGTTGTAATTACGTGCAGTATGAAATGAGCTGTAAAAAATTAATCTCTTTTAAAAACTTCGAAACATACTTAAAAGGAATTGTAGCATTGTCGGCTAAAAAATGTGAGGGGTAGAGTGGGATGTGTTGTCTGTATAGTTGTGGAAAGTGTTTGCGTCGAGTTGTGGTGAGTGCGTTACATTGAATTAGGATGTGGATTACGGATAGGTGTTCTCCACACCTGCTACACAGAGGTCTTGGGGATCCAGTGAGCAGGTGGGAGTGTGTAGCATGTGTGGGGCCTATCCGTAATCTGGCTAGTGTAGCTTCATTGAATCTGTTGTGTGTGTCTGTTGTGTATCGTTCAAGTGTGGTTTTATTAGGTGTAGTTTGTTGTCTGTCAGTTCGCTCCACTGTGTTTGCCATGTTTTACGAAGTTGTTCTCTGATGTGTGGCTTGAGGTCTGTGTAAGGTAGCGTTGTTATGTCCACTGTGTTCGTCAGTGCAGCAGCGGCGGCACTTTCATCCG
This sequence comes from Haemaphysalis longicornis, assembly GCF_048455015.1. NCBI lineage: Eukaryota > Metazoa > Arthropoda > Arachnida > Ixodida > Ixodidae > Haemaphysalis > Haemaphysalis longicornis. The sequence continues at coordinate 27,219,409 of NW_027526460.1, read as the reverse complement.
CCAGCTCATTTCCGCGTATCCCACAGTGGCCCGGAACCCAGCACACAATCACTTCGAGATTTGAGGCGTACGCGGACATAATGGTCTTAAAAAGAAGATTGATCACATAATTTTTAGACGACTTTCCAGATGATAGCGCGCGCACAACACTCAAAGAATCTGTGTAAACGATGGATTTGGGTATTTTATGTTGAAGGATGTGATTCAGAATGAGGAGCACGCCATACGCCTCTGCCGTGAAGATACTACTAAGTAAATTCATAGTCTTAGAGATGCTTAAGTTTGGTCCGTGTGCCGCAGAGGACACAGCGGAAGCAGTCTTTGAGGCATCGCTATAAAATTCTAAACACTGATACTTTTGCTGTAGGGACAAAAAGTGCTGCAGAATCGCACTTTGTGGAACCCGGTTCTTCTGGATTTGTGTAAAAGATGTATCACAAGAAACTGGGCGGAGATGCCACGGTGGTAAAAGGTCCGTAAACGATGAATTGTATAAGTCTGAAAGCGAGAAGTCAAAGTCAGAACCTTCATTCCTCGCTCTAAGGGAGAAAGGTACAGAAACAGATGGACGATTTAAAAACAGTTGCAATGAGGAAGTATCGTTAAATACTGGTTTAAAAGGATGGTTACTAATTGATGAAATTTTAAAAGCATATAATAGGTCTATGTAGATTCGCTGATGTTCTAGGCACCATTTATCACACTCAGCGTACAGGCTCTGGACCGGGCTAGTGCGAAACGCACCTGACGCGAGCCGAAGCCCCAAGTGCAGCAATGGGTCCAGCATTTTCAATGTGGTTTTTGTTGCTGACCCATACACCACACTCCCGTAGTCCAATCTTGAACCTATTAAGCTGGTAAATACACGCAGAAGGAGTTGTTTGTCGGCACCGTATGCTTGGTGTGAGAGGACCTTTAAAATGTTCATTGTTTTTAGGCATTTATGTTTAAGTTGTTTAATGTGAGATATAAATGTTAGTTTTTCGTCAAACACTACTCCTAAAAACTTGTGTTCCTTTTTAACAGGAATTGATAGGCCGTTCAGCTTGATCTCAGGATCGGGCCGGATCGCGCGCAATTTAGAAAACACAACACAGGTGCTTTTAGCTGGATTAAGTTTAAACCCATTTCGATCTGCCCAGCTAGCTGGTTTATTGGCACCAAGCTGAATTTGCCGTTCACAGATAGACATGTTACATGATTTAAAATATATTTGAACATCATCTACATACATAAAACAGGATATTGTTGGTGGCAATGCCTTTCCAAGCGAGTTCATCTTCACTATAAACAATGTGCAGCTCAAAACTCCACTTTGAGGCACGCCATTTTCTTGGACATGAACCCTAGAGAGTGCAGACCCAACTCTCACACGAAAGGTTCGCTTGGACATGTAACTGCCAAGTGTGTTTAGCATGTTGCCCGACAAACCTAACGACTTCAGATCGCTGAGGATGCCGTAGCGCCAAGCGGTGTCGTAGGCTTTTTCAAGATCAAAGAACAGTGCAATGCAGTACTGCTTATGAACGAATGCATCCTTTATATATGATTCTAAGCCAACGAGTTGATCATTTGTAGATCGCCCTGCCCGGAAGCCTGCCTGGCAGCTCTCGAGAAGACCGTTGTATTCCAGGAAATATACGTCTCTTGTTATCATCTTCTCGAGAAGCTTGCAGAGGCAGCTTGTCAGGGCTATGGGACGAAAACTTGCAGGGGAGGTGGGATCCTTCCCCTCCTTGAGGAAGGCCACTACTATGGCCTCCCTCCAAGACCTAGGTAACAGCCCCGAAATCCATATTCTATTGTATAGGTGTAAAAGTGTTTCTAAAGTGTCTCGGTGTAAGTGTTGTATCATAGTGTACGTGATGTTGTCTGCGCCTGGAGCTGAAGGCTTACAAGTGTTGAGAGCGGCCCTCAGCTCAAAAAGTGAGAACTCAGAGTTGTAAGACGTAGTTGATCTGTTCTTGTCACGTAGGGAGTTCTTTTCGGCAGATGTTTTGTGTTTCATGAAAGTGTCTGTGCAGTGTGATGAACTGGAGACGTGTTCGAAGTGTTGTGCAAGTGCATTAGCCTGGTCTTCTAGTGTGTCCCCTGTTGTGCTGACCAGGGGCAGGCTATGTGTATTTTGTCCTTTCAGTTTACGTATCCTTGTCTATACTTTACGTGTGTCTGTGTAGGAGTTTATTGATGTAAGAAAAGCGCGCCAACTCTCTCGTTTTGCCTCACGGCGCGCACGCTTCCCGAAAGCCTTTGCCCGTTTAAAAGAAATCATGTTTTCTGATGTGGGGTACCGGCGAAGGATACCCCAAGCTTTGTTCTGGGCCTCTCGCGCCCGCCGACAGTCGTCATTCCACCAGGGCCTCCTAGGGTGCCGCACGGCTCCGGAGGACTGGGGAATGGACTTTTCGGCGGCGTCGAGGATGTGCGCCGTGACGAGCTCGGTTGCCTCCTCTACGTGTAGGTGTCTAATGTCTGTGTAGTGCAGTTGAGATGTTTCTGTGAATGTGTTCCAGTTCGCTCTAGCTTCGTTGAACCTACTATGGGAAAGAGAACTGTTTGGCCCTTTACCTATATATGTTAAGGATGTTGGGAAGTGGTCACTACCATAGGGGTTTGTGTCCACTCCCCATTCAAGAGATGGAAAGAGTACTGCAGAGCCAATAGCAAGGTCAAGGTGTGAGTAGGTGTTGTGCGCTATATTATAGTATGTAGGCTGTTGCTTGTTAAACAGGCATGCTCCCGATGATGTTAAGAACTTTTCGATGAGGCGACCTCGGGAATCTGTTCTAGAAGAGCCCCACAGAGGATTGTGTGCATTGAGGTCACCCATTAAAATGAAGGGTTCAGGTAACTGATCCACAAGAGCCTCGAACTCGGAGCTCAACAAGTGATAGTCTGGTGGGATGTAGAGGGAGCGCACTGTGATTATCCTATTAAAACTTATTACTCGGATTGCAACAGCCTCTGGGACAGTGTTCAGCTGGATGGTGTGACATGCCAAGGATTTGCGGGCAACGATGGCCACACCACCAGAAGAGTATGTGCAGCCGTCTCTGTCCTTTCGGAACACCAGGTAACTATTTAAGAAATTTGTGTGTTTTTTATTCAAGTGTGTTTCCTGGAGACACATGACACTTGGCTAATTGGAGTGCAGTAACTCGCATACATCATCCAGGTTCTTAAACAGGCCTCTACAGTTCCATTGTATTAAATTTTCTTTTCCCATTATTTTATGTTAGGAGCGACTGGAATGTGTGGTTATGTGTCGTTCGGGGCGGTTACTCTGGCTGGCTTCTTTCTTTCTTGGGATTGTGACGTCCGATCCCGTCCCCTCCGCTGCGCAGCAGCGACGAACGGATTGACGTCCATTTTCTCTTCAGATGTCCTCGGAGTTGCCGACTTGTCGGGCTCCTTGGACTGTAGACCCTTTCGGGGGCCCTTTTCTGGGGCCACGACCGCCAGGGGTGCCAAGGGTGGCACAGGCGGTGGGGCGGAGGTGGAAGCACCTGCCGGTCCCTCCGCGTCCATTTCCTCCGTGCCATCAGGTGAACTGGGGGCCAGAGGAGTGGAACCGGAAGGAGCGGCACCACTCCCAACCGTGTTGGTTGCCACCGCAACCGCTGAAGGTTCCCCCTGCGGCACGGTGACGGATTGAGCTGCCCACAGCAACTCAGCGGGGGGCTCGGGCCGGGCACAGTCTGCGCCGCAGTACTGTGTCCCTGCCGAAGCAGAACGCCGCTCCGCCTTCCGGCGAGCTGCGTCTGCGTACCTCCCCAGGGGGAAAGAGGCGAACCTCTTTCGCGCCTCTGGGAAGGAAATGTTCTCGGTTATTTTTATGTTTATGATTTTCTTTTAATTTTTCACAGGTGCGGGAGTATGCTGGGTGGGGTCCCTGGCAGTTGGCACAGGTGAAGACCTGTGTGTTGCAATTATCAGTGGGGTGATCGTTCTGGGCGCATTTGGCGCAGGTTAGTCTTCCGCGACAAGCGTTAGTGCTGTGACCGAACCGCTGGCACTTGAAGCAGCGGCGCGGGTTCGGAATGTATGGACGGACTGGGCAACGGATGAATCCTGCATTTATGTGTTCTGGAAGTGTGGATCGGTCGAATGTTAGGATGATGTGCTTCGTGGCTATTTCTTTGTTGTCTCTCCGGATGGTGATCCGCCTCACTGCCGTCACACCTTGATCTTTGAGGCCCTCGAGGAGGTCGATGTCTGTCTCGTTTAGGAGATCCGTCTCAGAGATCACACCCTGCGAGCTGTTGAGGCTGCGGTGGGGTGTGATCCTGACATCTAGATCGGCCATGCGGGTTTGGTTGAGAAGACTTGTTGCCTGTTGCTGATTATTGAGTTCTACTAGGAGTTCACCAGTTCTTGGTTTTTTAGCCTTATAAGATTTGCCTACAATGTTTTCAAGGAATTTCGAGATCAGAAATACAGACTTGGAAGTGATGGGGTTTTCTTTTTCTGTTGATTCGATTATTAGGAAGCGGGGGTAGTTGTCCGGTTTAGGGGCAGCGATTGCAGGGAGTAGTGGGAAGGAAACTTCGGTGCGGCCCCTTTTCAGGGACCGATCGTGTTTGGAGCGGGGTTTTGAAGAAGCCATGAATTAATAAATTCTATTCGGCCGTGGTGCATCCGCCCACCCCGGGGCCCAACAAGGGGACGCGACAGGTACTTGCAAGCAAGGCCTGCCTGCGCCAGATTTACACCACGGCTATAACCACATATGGCGTAACACAGGGTTGTTAGCCACACCAGGTTAACCCTAGCCGCCAAGAAAAGGAGAAGAACCAAGAAGAGAGAAGGTGACAGGAAAGTTGTTAGAAAGAAGATAGGAAAGTAAAAGATGTTGAGGAGGACAGGAAGAGGCGACTGCCGATTCCCTCCGGTCGGGTCAGGCTGGAGGTGCCGTCTACGTGAAGCGTGGGCCAAAGTGGTGTGTTGCCTTTGCCGAGGGGCCTTAAAGGTCCAAACACTCGGCATTGGCTCAACCACCAGGTTCCCCTTTTCCCCGGACACGGCTCTGCCACGCACGGCTAGACGTGGGTGCTCGGGGTCCATGGTGTCGCACATACACCAAACATCTGCTTGCGCAGATGCCCCCTGCGGGGTTGTGTAGTGTTGTGTCAAGTGCCTTGCATTGAATGAGTACGTGGACTGCGGATAGGGCCTCTCCGCACCTGCTGCACAGTGGTCTTGAAGATCCCGTGAGCATTCTTGTTGTGCTACGTAGAAACCGGCCTTCTGCGGAACAGATCGACACTCCAACGACGATACAGACGTGAGCCGCGATCGCGACACGAGCCGTCGCCGGTCCTGTTGACACCTCCTTGAGCGAGGCACATCCACTGCGCTGCATGCGAGGAAGAGGCACTTTCCTTACGGGGTTGCGAAGTAGAGCGGCCCTTGTAGCTGCGGTGGCGTCCACTTAACTAAGATCGAATTCTAAATCGACTCTTCTTGTCATCTGCCCCTCTCTCTCCTTCGGTGGCAGGACCGTATCTCAGCTGCTAAGAGAAATCGATCTGCTTGCTTTTGCCATTGCTTGGCGGCTTCGGTTCCGGGCAGGTTCTTAACGCCACGGACTTCTTCCACTCGTTTGTTTTCGGACTGTTTTCTTCTCACTTTCTGGTGTTTTGCTTAACCCCACTCGCATTCACTCAGTAATTTATTGCGGAGACAAGGCTTACGTTGGCATCCTCAACGACACTTGTTCTTTCTGACGGCCACCTGAATGAACCCTGAAGGGATAAAAGAAAATTCCCATTTGAAAACTGAAGCAAAATACCCAACTTAGGATGTTCGTCGTGGATTTGTTATAAACATGGATGCCTCACATCGAGGTGCCGATTATTGTACTTCCAGACTACTGACGCTCTCGGTTAGCTCGTTTAGTTGAAAAACTGCCCCAGGAAGCGGTGGGTTTATTGGAATCACGTAGGGGATTGTTTCAAAATGCAGCTGTTAGTTATACTCTAGGTGGTATCGTACACGCCTACCACTTTATCGAATCACGCATAGCGGCAACACGGGTGTCCGCCAAGAATGACGACTTTAATTCGAGCTGGAACAACGCTTCCGTTTTGGTATTGCTCTCGCGATAGCCTACGATAATGAGGCATAGGTAATGGTTCGATAATAAGTAATAACAGTATAAAACGCTAGTGCGCAGGACGCGGCTAGCTTCTTTTGCATGGACACGTTTACACAGCAGGTGCATTATTGGGTAGCGCAGAACAACAGCTGTGTCATGCCCGTGCGCCGGCACGTCTGCGAACTTTGTGAGTGTGGTCATGTCAAAGTGGCAGGGGCCCCATTAACATGGGGCCCATTTAACATGGAGCCCCATTAACACAATATGTGGCCGATTTGCGCTATATTGCTTCCAATGGCTCCTCGAAACTCTTCAAGCCCAGGGATGGCGCGAAAAACACCGCTGTCGTTACGGAGTTACCAGTTGTGTTTGGAATCAGCGACTTATCATTCAGCGACTTATCATTGCATATTTGCCATGATGTATTAGCGTCATCGCAATCACAATATCCTAGTAGCTTTCATGACCCTTGTTGATTTCGCCAGCAGTGTTGAAAAAGTTCAGCTGCCAAGCATTGCAAGTCCGTATCCACCTGCACACCAACAACAATTTCTCTCTTTCTCTCTCACCCACTCTCTCTATCTCGCAATGTAGTATCATCACCGACACATCTGCCCTGTATTTTCTCAATATCGGTTCAAATAATAAACTTCTATTTTATTTTCTTAAGGGTACAGTTTATGCGCAATTCACCCAGCTTTTCTTCGAATCATTTTTATCTTCACATTGCAAACACCCCTAACGTCGTGCAAAACGTATGACTGCTATCGTCTTTCGTATATAAACAGAAATCTTATCTGCGAGCAGTTCCATGTGGTGGAGGTAAGTATAGTTTATAGCTTCGAAAAATTGAAAAAAAAAAAAAAATCCGAGGACAGAACACAGTGCATGATTGGCAAACAAATTTGACCTTTTTACTGCTGAAACACAGTCTCTGAATCCGAGCGCAACAGAAGTGTTATGACCGATTCCCTCTGTTATGAAATCCCAATAAAACATTTAATTGTTCTAACAAGATCCTTATTTACTTTTTAGGAGCATTCCTGAAAAGCAGCTCGGGGAGTTGAAACACCGCCTAAGATTTTTTGTCACTTTTGTTCAAAACAAACCAATTAAATATTTTTATGTTTATGTAATTGCAAAGTATTAGACGTGCTTCAGCGGAGTATTGCGCAAATTTCTCACTGAATTCGAATTATGTTGCCAATAAACCCGCCGTCACCTACACACTGCGTGTGTAGTGAATTGCCCCCACCCAAAACCATTTCGTTTTTTTCCACCAGCAGCATTTTTTCTCATAAAACAGGTCTTCCATGCCAGCAGTACACCGTGCTGCTTACGTAAGAGTACACCCGTAGCGCCAGATAATACCAGAGTGAGGCGTTCTTTCCTACTACGTCGTTTTTTTTTTTCTTTGGTTCTCCGAAAAACAGCGCACAGAAAACGTGGTTAAACAATTCGCAGGAGACACAAAGACCTCTATGTCGAGCATACTGAAGCTTTCCGCCAGGCCAACCCTGGCCTATCTCGGTGTCCGAAGGATAATACAGTTGATGCATTTCTCGCTCGCCTTCTTGAGATCCGTTTCCTCTTCGTTTCCGCATACGTGATCGGGTTCTCTGCTGAAGGCATCCGTCAGCCCAATCCTAGCTTAACACGACCCGGCGTATCTCGCTACTTTGCCCCAGGAGCCCCGCGAAATGAGCAGAGAACGGTCAGCAGGTGACGGTCAGTGTTTAGTCGACACACCCACTGCTTCCTTATCTGGCCTGCCACTCGCGCCAGAATTGATTTGCGCTCGTTAACCAATGTGAATATTGTCATTCGGGATATAGAAATATTAGCCAGATGCTCAAAGCAAGGATGTTCGGGCCAAAGGCTTTGGGATGGCATAGGGCGATATCTTTATATAAATATATAAAAAAAAACATTAGTTCTGGCGCTTCTGCAGTTTACAAGAAACACTGCCGGGTTGTACGTAAAACCGTGCATACGACGGGATAAGGAAAAGAAGAGACAGGATGAGGCTTTCCTTGTCCCGTCTATATCCGCAGTTTTATGCGTAAGTATGATGAACCAACTAGCCAAACAACTTAGATTACTGCCGGGTTGCCTGAGGATTTAAATGTTAAGGACTGGTGAGAGAGTTGTTTATAAATGCAGTGTATACCGACACCGGGAGCCCTTGGAGTACGCATATCTTTGACGCAAACGCACGAACTAAACGGCAAAAGTAAAATGTGTTTTTATTGCGGCAGATGTCACCTGACAGCAACATACCTATTGAGCCAGTTTACACTCGTGAATTGGCATATTTTTCAACTTTACTTTCTTGACTATTCATTCTTACCCAATAGGCGTACGAATTGCGAGCACAATGTAATAAAGAAGATGTAAAGCTGAAAAAGAGAAAACAAGAAAGAGAACTTTAACAAGACTTGTCCAACGCTCAATAGAGCCCTGTGCTCCCGGTGTCAATTTAAAACACACCACAAATGATGTAGGCATTTATTACGCGCAAATCAAGAGGGGTCATTAAAATCAGAACCGATTTATTGAAGAAAAGACCAGTGTTGTAATAGCATAGAAAAGCCGTTCGTAAGACAAATTTCATGCCGTGTGATAGTTAGCTTTACCTATTGAGCCCATTATCTGCCCGAGGTATCAGCCGCGGCGCGCCAGGTTTTGGCGACGCTTCAAGCTTACTGTGAGCCGGCAGAGTTGCACAAACAATATGCGTCCGTGTGGCCGCTGTTTTCATCTGACAAGACCTCGCATTCGCTTCGTATTTTTGTCGTGCCCGCTCACGCTTGAGGAATGGACACAGAGCGCTGAGCCATTCTTTTTGCGCCGCAGAAGCTTCCCGTCGGAAGCCATAAATCTGAAGGACGCATTCATGACACCTCTACGGCCGGAACCGTTCACCGTCGTACCACCGGTACGTTGTTCACGTGCATTCCCTTTTGATTACTTCCTCCTCTCATTGCCTGTGACTCATTGCCTGTGACTTCATTGCCTGTGACTCCGTACAGCTCGTGTTTATAATAACGACGCCCTAGAGAGGCTCGCACGCGCTTACATCTCCCGTACCTTTCATAATTTGTTCTGTCTCATTGCTTTTTGCCTGTTTTAGGCTTAACTTTCTTTTTATCTTGACGTTCGGTCCTTCCACAACACGCTCTTGGTATTGCCCGCAAATATACGGAATAATTTAAAAGCGCTAACACGAAGTTAACATTTTTTGCGCTTGTAATGCACTTCCTCCACACGATATGGCCTGCGTGAATTCTCCTTGGGCTTGCGAAGAAAAGTCGGCAAAAGAAAAGTGCCTAGCCACTGGCGGTGGCCACACAGAAACCAAAGTCTACGGCTTATGCAACGTTTATTGGTCTTCAGAGCTTGTTTGTGAACACGATCGCTCTCTATTCGTTTTTCTAAAGCAAGTTTTGTTATTTTGAAAACATGTAATAAGCACGTTTAGCACTTTGTTCGAAAAAAATCGAGGTAAATTATCACAAAGCAATTCCAAACTGGATTAGCGGTTTTTATTTGTATTTGTGCTGCTTAGATAAACATGAGCTCTTTCAACTCAGCGGAAATAATAAACATGCACAGAAGTCCGTTAAACACAGTTCCCGCCTGTGCGTGAAACCCGGCAAGAAAATATGTAACATCACATAGTATTGTTTGGGTAAGCTTTTGTGACAGAACCTCCCCCCCCCCCCCACTCCCCACAGAGACCTTTAATGAAGTATTCACGCAAACTTTTCTTTTATGCATAGCTTATAAAAAACGGACTATGCCGCATCTAAATTATTGGCGATAGACAGGTGGTTTCGCAAGTACCTCGTGGATGCACTTGGGGCGCTCACTTCGGATCATACCTCGGCCTAACGGCATGCTACTTACTCTCGCTCGCTCAAAAAAATATATTTTTCTTCACGCACTCACACTCGCACTCACCACTCGCCCTCACCGATCCCCTCACTCGTCCTCACGCTCGCTCCTTGCCCTCACCCCTCGCACCCACTTGCGCTTGCGCTCACCACTCGCCATGACCACTCGAACTCACTCGCGCTCACGCTCACCACACGCCATCCCCATTCACACTCACCGCGCTCACATTCACCACTCTTGCTAACCACTCACACTCACTCACGCTCACCCCTCGCCGTCGCCGCTCGCATTCACTCGCGCTCGCGCTCACCACTCGTCGTCACCCCTCGCTCGCGAGTGAGTGCAGCAGACCCTCCATGAGTCATGAAACGGAACAGTATCAGTGCATTACGGGGTCAGAAGTACATCAAAATCACATTCCTAAATCGACACGCAACTAGAGATGTAATGGCGCTCACCGCGGTAACCCACCCAACAGCGCGAGAGCACTCGTGAGTGGGGAGCGGGGCTCACTGCGAGTGCGACTCGCACTCACTCGCACTCGCCAGTCCAAAACGATGGTGAGGTTCACTCATCCCTCACTCGTTAGTGGTGAGTGGGGGAGGATGTGAGGGTACTCGTGTGAGCCTGCCGACCTATGGGTCGGATATTCAATTATGTCGGAGTGGTGTCTCAAGTTCCACACCCATGGGCTTCGGTATGGTTTCTGCACTTTTTCCACAAGCCTCCATGATGGTGGGAAAGAGTAATGCATCTCCGCAGCCTCACTTCTTAAAACTTTAAGCATATACGTGCAAACCAGTCCTTGCACTCAGATATCCTTACACGTTAACTTACACACCTAGCTATCCTTACACGCTTATTGACTCGAATCCAGTAAATGTGGATATCGGAAATTTCAAGCTCCGCACACAAGCTGATGTCTACGTGCTAGTCGACCCGTTAGAGCCCGTCTTGATCAGGGCAGCAAGCTGCTCAAACGGCCTTTTAGCGAGGCATCAACGAGCTACGGGTAAGTGGCGAAGGCTTCAGCAGATGCTACATCTTTCATTTACGTCAGCATAGTTGGTAGGAAGACACCGACACGAGACCAGACTTTAGCGCAACTCAAACTAAACGTGAAATACGCTGGGTAATTAGTTACGCACCGCAAAGTGACCACTAGGAGTACGCTGGCTAATTAAGTTTATAAAAGAGCACGGAACGCGTCCTGGACGGGGCAGACCTCGTCACGCTAATGCTAGCGCTCGTCCTCGTTTACGCTCGTCCATTTACGCTCGTCCTCGTTTACGCTCGACCACTGGTTCCTGCGGTGGGTACGCGGGAAAGAGAGAGTTGGAAGCGAGTTGGCTCTGGCTGATTATTAAGAATGAGATAATCTTTGCTAATTTGCTCCACTTCACTAGCTCAGGTAGCCAGCCCTTAGCAGACGGGAAAGATGGAGAGAATGGGGGGAAGGGAGGCACGAAGTGTGAGCTAAATGCGCGGTTTACGCGCGTAAAAATGGGCGAGGAAATCTTTTTTTTTTTTGCGATCTCCGTAAAAACCGCTGTACTACACTACCGTGATTGTTAGAGATATTGCGAGGCATTGCTATCTTTTTCTTTTCTTTCTGCACTTCTTTCTTCTTTCATTTTTAGAAGTAAATAAATACATAAATAAGTCAATAAATAAATAAACACTACTTCTCAGTGTTCATTTTTATAATACTTGACAGGGCTGTCAAAAAAACAACTCAGAAATCCAAAGAGACAATCTCGAGAAGGGCGTTCCCCGGAGTCTCTCATCTCATTCGTACTCGCCGGCCGTGTCTAAGAACAATTTTCACGGAATTTCGCTCCTCCCCCTTGTAAGCCGTTTCTCCGCGGCAACTGTGCACCTCAGCGTTTTTTATTTTTCTGGAATTCGTTATCAAAGACCCCAAAAGCATTTTTGTTGACCCCAAAAAATAAGAAGGACGCCTGCGTGGGGCGCCTTATTTCTTGAAACGCCTTGCAGAAAATTCCGGGTTGCTTCACCGTTGTCGGTCATTGTATATGGCACCAGACACGGGAAGACGGTAAGTTATTTTTCGCTGTGGTTGGGGAATCACAGGATGCAACGATGCGAAAACAAATATTAGAGGAGATACAAGACGACGGGATACGTTGAAGCTAAAGAACATTAAAAACCTTGTACAAAGAAGACAGCACTCAAGAAGATCCCAGAGTTCCGAGCTATTCTCCAGATTTGTCGCCTTGTTTTCTTTTCTTCGCCAGGCGGAAAGAAATTGTGACGTTTTTTGTATTTGTTGTGGTTTACCGCCTTTACTAAAAAAATAGGCGACCCAGTAACTGTCACCGGCCAGGTCGTAAATCGCGGATCCTGTCAAAGTACGATTGATCCCTGATTGGGAAGGCAGTAATGTTCAAAGAACTCGGCACAAGTGACTTTATCCTTCTTACGTATCTCTTCTTTTCTGTTTTGTGGCGGCTATCTCTGGAACACAATTACCGGCTATTAACCGGTGCTCAGAGCAGGCCCGGCAATTGTGGCCCGAACTGAACGTCAACCAAGAAGAAGTAAAGGGGGCGCTGCAAATTTTATTTTGTCTTTTTGGCCCTATCAAAATTTCAAAAAAAAAGGGGAATTATTACAAGTTGGTTTCTACACGACTATGGCGCCTTTGCGACTTTCGGCTTTCGTTTGTTCCTTCGCTATTTACCGCTTTTTTTCTACTTCCGCAAGTACTTCCTTGTCTTCATTTGCTTGTCCCTTCCGTCTACTTTCTTCCCTACAATTTTTCTCTATTTAATTTTTCAGTGCTCACCACAGAAAATATCCATTCTGTGGGACATGTTTTTTTTTTTGTATTGCCCGTGTTAGTATCAGAGGGTGTGTTCAAAGGTAAGAGACCGAGAAGCCGTAGAGCCAGCTTAGCTTAGCTGTGGACGCGAGGAAGAAGACATGTTTGAAATGAGAAACGAGACATTTTCAAAATTCGCAGTGAAAGGGCTTGTTATAGTACGAGCGCGAAGCCTCGCCAACGCATCGAATTTTATGGTCGATTTCTATGTCGTAAGTCCTGATTCTTACTCTAAAAATAAAACTATTCCACAGCCCATGCTGCCATGCTGCATCACTTGATTGATTATTGGGTTTAGCGCGTCGAAGCTACACCCTGGCTATGAGACACGCCGTAGTGGATGGCTCCGGATTAATTTAGAACACCTGGGCATCTTCAACGCGCGCCAAAATTTCTATGCACTGCCCTTATTTTCTTTTTTTTCTTTTTTGCTTTCCGCCTCCATAAGAGAAGCAGGCACGGCAGCCGGGATGGAACCCGCATCCTTGGGCTCAGCAGCACAATGCCTTAGCCACTGAGCCACCGCGGGGAATCCGTGCTCCGCCTCTTAAATAAAGGGGAGACATGCACTTGATGGTCGAATGAAGAATCGTTACTGTCCATTACCAACACCAATACCTTAGCGCAGGACAGGAAAATTAAGTTACTAAAGCCTATTTACCACTTTAAAATTTTTCCTTCGTTCTACGGAGTTAACTTCCCACATCCTCTCGCAGGGCTGTAGTGATTTCTTCGTATGGGATCACACTCGTTCCCCAAACAGGGACACCCGCACCGCGAGATGAAGAGATCCCTCCCCACTTCCCTCCACTCGCTTTTTAAGCTCCACCCGCGGCGCTGCAATTCCGGGCCGCGCCATTCATCCCGGCCCGATGTTTGCAAAGCTCAACTACTGTCGCTTTGGACGCTGTTTTTCACATGGAGCGATTTCCTTTCATTTTTTGGTTGAATAACGGGAGACTTCCACCCACTTGTGATAGTGATAGAGTAGTGATAGAGCTTTCCAAAGGAAGGGGGCTCTGAGAGAGTCAATATAACGAAAACTGGAAAGCTCCCTGAGAGCGTTGCAATAAATTTTATGCACCGAGGATATTTAGATGGAGCGCGCCTTGCTATTTATTATAATAGGCGGCGTTTTTCAAATTGAAATGCGTGCACTGTTGATACAGCTAAAAGTGGGACAATACGACAAACTAGCGGTTCCTATTTCGAGCGCCCTAAAATATTGATGAATAAAGCATTACGCCGTTGCACGTACTGAACAGATGCACGGCGCTTCAGGAGGCAAAAACATGCAACGATAAATGTCGGCCAACGCTCCCGCCGAAGGTAAGCTCAAATTAGGCGCAAGCCGTCAGGAACTACGAGGCATAAAAAAAAGCTACGAGGTGCTTGAGGTGGCTAGCTGGTTGTTCTTGACATTATTACAACGTTTAAACAGGTGTCCAGTAGAAAAGATGTTTTATTTCATCATTTCTTGGGAATAAAAAAGAACAGACATTTCAAGGAACCTGAAAATAGGAATGGTTATCCGTATTTTTGATATGATAGTTGTTTAGTCGGGCGTCGTCAGGAGCAACCATAATTTTTTTTGTTTAGCTTTATAGAACCCCCTTTAGGTAAACACCAGCACGAAGATGAAATACAGATGAAACAACCGCATGGTGTTCATTGAAGGCTAAGAAAAGTTGGCGTAGCATTTTCTTCAAAAATGTGAGGAAAACTATGAAGCAAATTACTTTTGTCATGTAAAGGCGACCCGTGAAGTCAAACAAAAAAAAAGTTACATAAACTGAAATAATAGGAACCGTTGTATCGTGCTTCGTACTATTATATATATATATATATATATATATATATATATATATATATATATATATATATATATACAGAAAAAGAAATGCCGGCACTCTACAACGCCACACAAGGCATAGGGGAATGGTAGACTATTTTTTACTGTTCGTGACGTTACATTATTATTTTTGTGATTAACTACTGCCGGCATTTCTTTCTGTATTTCCTAACAAGCACCTATATATATATATACATATATATATATATACAGAAAGAAATGCCGGCAGTCTACAACGCCAAAGAAGGCATAGGGGAAGGTTATGCTATTTTTTTTTACCGTTAGTGATGTTACATTATTATTAATTTTTATTAATTACGTGAGAAAGAAAGAAAGAAAAACACGCGCCCAGAGTGGGGACCGAACCCACGCCTTTCGATTAGATCTCGAATGCCTTACCAATTCGGCTATCTGGGCGACTGTGTTCTGCTTCTCTTTCTGGGCTATTTATATTTACTACAACTGTATCTGACGCTTGAGGGTGGTAGCCAGCGCCACTAAGACTACACGGGGAGAAGGGGACCTTCTTTTTCAACCCCCGGGGCGTGACGCGAACGTCTACAGCCTGTCATGAGCGGTCAACTGGCGGGAAACTCTCTTATGCTACCTTAGCATCAAGGCTGCCAGAACCGAGGCCCTCGCTAAGCTTTCGCGCGATAATAGGGTTTGGAAATGAGGGGCTCGTTAGGAAATACAGAAAGAAATGCCGGCAGTCTACAACGCCAAAGAAGGCATAGGGGAAGGTTATGCTATTTTTTTTTTACCGTTAGTGATGTTACATTATTATTAATTTTTATTAATTACGTGAGAAAGAAAGAAAGAAAAACACGCGCCCAGAGTGGGGACCGAACCCACGCCTTTCGATTAGATCTCGAATGCCTTACCAATTCGGCTATCTGGGCGACTGTGTTCTGCTTCTCTTTCTGGGCTATTTATATTTACTACAACTGTATCTGACGCTTGAGGGTGGTAGCCAGCGCCACTCAGACTACACGGGGAGAAGGGGACCTTCTTTTTCAACCCCCGGGGCGTGACGCGAACGTCTACAGCCTGTCATGAGCGGTCAACTGGCGGGAAACCCTCTTATGCTACCTTAGCATCAAGGCTGCCAGAACCGAGGCCCTCGCTAAGCTTTCGCGCGATAATAGGGTTTGGAAATGAGGGGCTCGTTAGGAAATACAGAAAGAAATGCCGGCAGTCTACAACGCCAAAGAAGGCATAGGGGAAGGTTATGCTATTTTTTTACCGTTAGTGATGTTACATTATTATTAATTTTTATTAATTACGTGAGAAAGAAAGAAAGAAAAACACGCGCCCAGAGTGGGGACCGAACCCACGCCTTTCGATTAGATCTCGAATGCCTTACCAATTCGGCTATCTGGGCGACTGTGTTCTGCTTCTCTTTCTGGGCTATTTATATTTACTACAACTGTATCTGACGCTTGAGGGTGGTAGCCAGCGCCACTCAGACTACACGGGGAGAAGGGGACCTTCTTTTTCAACCCCCGGGGCGTGACGCGAACGTCTACAGCCTGTCATGAGCGGTCAACTGGCGGGAAACTCTCTTATGCTACCTTAGCATCAAGGCTGCCAGAACCGAGGCCCTCGCTAAGCTTTCGCGCGATAATAGGGTTTGGAAATGAGGGGCTCGTTAGGAAATACAGAAAGAAATGCCGGCAGTCTACAACGCCAAAGAAGGCATAGGGGAAGGTTATGCTATTTTTTTTTACCGTTAGTGATGTTACATTATTATTAATTTTTATTAATTACGTGAGAAAGAAAGAAAGAAAAACACGCGCCCAGAGTGGGGACCGAACCCACGCCTTTCGATTAGATCTCGAATGCCTTACCAATTCGGCTATCTGGGCGACTGTGTTCTGCTTCTCTTTCTGGGCTATTTATATTTACTACAACTGTATCTGACGCTTGAGGGTGGTAGCCAGCGCCACCCTCAAGCTACCACCCTCAAGCGTCAGATACAGTTGTAGTAAATATAAATAGCCCAGAAAGAGAAGCAGAACACAGTCGCCCAGATAGCCGAATTGGTAAGGCATTCGAGATCTAATCGAAAGGCGTGGGTTCGGTCCCCACTCTGGGCGCGTGTTTTTCTTTCTTTCTTTCTCACGTAATTAATAAAAATTAATAATAATGTAACATCACTAACGGTAAAAAAAATAGCATAATCTTCCCCTATGCCTTCTTTGGCGTTGTAGACTGCCGGCATTTCTTTCTGTATTTCCTAACGAGCCCCTCATTTCCAAACCCTATTATCGCGCGAAAGCTTAGCGAGGGCCTCGGTTCTGGCAGCCTTGATGCTAAGGTAGCATAAGAGGGTTTCCCGCCAGTTGACCGCTCATGACAGGCTGTAGACGTTCGCGTCACGCCCCGGGGGTTGAAAAAGAAGGTCCCCTTCTCCCCGTGTAGTCTGAGTGGCGCTGGCTACCACCCTCAAGCGTCAGATACAGTTGTAGTAAATATAAATAGCCCAGAAAGAGAAGCAGAACACAGTCGCCCAGATAGCCGAATTGGTAAGGCATTCGAGATCTAATCGAAAGGCGTGGGTTCGGTCCCCACTCTGGGCGCGTGTTTTTCTTTCTTTCTTTTTCACGTAATTAATAAAAATTAATAATAATGTAACATCACTAATGGTAAAAAAAAATAGCATAACCTTCCCCTATGCCTTCTTTGGCGTTGTAGACTGCCGGCATTTCTTTCTGTATTTCCTAACGAGCCCCTCATTTCCAAACCCTATTATCGCGCGAAAGCTTAGCGAGGGCCTCGGTTCTGGCAGCCTTGATGCTAAGGTAGCATAAGAGGGTTTCCCGCCAGTTGACCGGTCATGACAGGCTGTAGACGTTCGCGTCACGCCCCGGGGGTTGAAAAAGAAGGTCCCCTTCTCCCCGTGTAGTCTGAGTGGCGCTGGCTACCACCCTCAAGCGTCAGATACAGTTGTAGTAAATATAAATAGCCCAGAAAGAGAAGCAGAACACAGTCGCCCAGATAGCCGAATTGGTAAGGCATTCGAGATCTAATCGAAAGGCGTGGGTTCGGTCCCCACTCTGGGCGCGTGTTTTTCTTTCTTTCTTTCTCACGTAATTAATAAAAATTAATAATAATGTAACATCACTAACGGTAAAAAAAAAATAGCATAACCTTCCCCTATGCCTTCTTTGGCGTTGTAGACTGCCGGCATTTCTTTCTGTATTTCCTAACGAGCCCCTCATTTCCAAACCCTATATATATATATATATATATATATATATATTCGGTTGTCCTGTCTTCCCCTGAATCGAACTAGAATTTTTTTTGTCTGAAATGTCACAGGCGACCGTACGAACGCAGCCTAAAGCCAGATTTCAAGACACAGTATGTATAGGGCCCGCAAAATCGGGCCGTTTGATCCTTAAATAAAGCATCAACTACTATGACATGCTAAATTAAGCGGATTTTGGTAAAACCTGACCACCACGTGTTCACACGTGCATAAATAGCACCACCGATAGTCAAGTTCTAATACCGTTCATCCTTTTCCGCTGTGCCTGCTGTCGCCTTGTCTCTGTCTGTTTGTGCCGATATTTTTTTTATTGTGTACTGCCCCCGAATCCTGGGTGCGTACCACGAGACAAAACAACATGCTGGGTACAAATAAAACTAAAAGAACAAAATGAGGCCTCTTCACCTTGGAGCCGCGGCCACAACGACCAGGCACAAAAATATTCCCGGGTGCACCTAAGTCACTTCGGTGCTTATAAGGAGGAAGACTGGTGGTACTTATTAACAACTGCTTTTCGGCTACATCGAATTATCTTCTCTTTGTTTGCTATTGTCTTTTTTTGTCTTCAGGCGGAAATTGGTTAGTCCAGTTTTTGTTTTACTCACGTGGGGCCACGTTCAGGGGTCAGGGGCTGTGGGAACTTGCCTAGGGGAAACCTCGCGACTGACGCGGGTCCGGCATTCCTCTATATCGCTTGACCCGTCCACAAGAGGCATCGCCGGATAAACGGTGTAGAAATGGCGGCAGCGTAGTCCCCCCTTTGTCAAAGCGGTGCACAGAGCTGTTATTTAAGTTGCATGAAAGGTCCTGTCAGCCTCTCCGATTCACGACCAGTTTTTTATGGACATATAGGAAACTAAAACACATAGAAACAAGATTTTTTTATTCAAGATAATGATGGCTGCATCCATTTTATTTAGCGGGCACTCAGCGGAAAGTGCAAAGTTATTTGGGTTTGTGCACCGGATACTTGATGATGATGTTTGGGTTTTTATGGCGCAAGGCCGACTGAGGGCAAAGAGCGCCAAAGGATAGTTAGTTCATTTGAGTTACACCTGATACCTAAACTATTTCTTTCATGATGTAAAATCGCGAGGCCACGATTTTAAAGGGACCCTGCTACATTTTTTACGACTATTTTTTGAAATCTTAAATCCTTGCAGAATATATTCACCCAACACACCCAACACTTAGATTAGGGTGTCGCAAGGTACATAAGCCAAAAATGACTGCTCTCTGCTCATCAGATCACCTCGAAACTCGCTCAAAAGATTTTTCTGTCTTTCCCGGTCTTGATGTTCTTCGACGTCCCGAATTACGTCACTGAGGCCATGTAGCGGTTGTTGGCCGGTTTTCTTTCAGTTGCAGCAAGAACGCTTTTCTATAGCAACTTTAAAAATAAAGCCACAAAAGCAAAGCAGAAACGGGAGGCGCATCTTCTGCGACGAGCAAATTACGCAGTGCTGCTCCGTGCTGGCGATAGCTGTAGCTTTCGCAGTGCTTCCAGGCACGAAGGAAAGGGTTAAAGCGTTTATCGAAAGTATTGCAGTGTCCCTTTAAGGCGAGAGCCCTAGGTGTCTCATCAACCACAAAAATAGACCGTAGTCGTAGTCGTCGTCTCGTCATCTGCCTCAACAGAAATGGTGCCGGAATCGCCGCCGAAGTAAAGAGAAAAAAATCCCGGAAGATCTCCACTAACGTGAAACGTGCGGAGGGGCGAAGCATGCAGTGTATAAGCGTACTCTTGGCGCCTTGGCGTTTTTGCTCGCCTAGATGAAACCGTTGGGCGGTGGAGGTATACTGCTTTGTTGTGAGTCGCACTTCTTTGAAGCACGAAGCGTTCTAGCGCTGGCGTTGGAACACGAGTGTTCCTGTGTGCTCTTTTATTAGGCGTTTTTGCCCACGGAGATGAAGCGTTTTAGTGCTATTCGCCTGAAAGCGAGTGTCCCGGTGTTTTAGTGTCGTGACTACATGATGCTACGGCGACATGAGACGACGACGACGACATGAAACACCGACAGCCCGTGCGCGTAAGGGCCTTCACCTCTATCAAGTTGGGTTCGTGAGCGATTTGAACCCAGGCCGCCAGAGAAGCAGCCAAGTGCGCTAACCACAGCGTTAACCCGGCACTGTTCCAGAATGGAACAAAAATGAGTCTGATGCCTGCACCGCGACGGGGGCACGTGGCGGCACGTGTGCAGAACGGGTGCACAAGGAGGAGAGCTTCGACTGCGGGAAGCTGCAGGGTGAACTGCGGCCAGGTTGCTTGTCGGAGTGATTCGAATGAAAAGACTAAGACAAAGAAGAAAGAGCCGTAAACACGATGTAGCATTAACAAAGCCTTTGATAACTGCTAGTCCCTCGCCTGCAATCAACGCAAGCAGATATAGGTACGCGAGGAATTTTTACGTGAAGCTCGTGCTGCACGCCCGTGCGGCACAGTTCTTCTACGCCCACTCTCAGGACGTAAATAATCTGTCATATTTATGCCGTACAGCGAAAACACGTGCCACGTATTGTGATATATCGATGCATGTACAAAGGCGACCGATTACGTTTTGTGTGCCCTGAGGACGAAAGAATGTGTTTTAAACCGACGTTCGTAAACACTAGGCGTCATTGACGTTCTCGGTGTGACAGTCACTGGAACAAGTCCTCCAAAGATGCCATGAGAAAGCAGCAGTGGGATCACTTATTAAGCCCGGTTGAATCCGCTCTTTAATGCTGGCACCACGCGGATAACATCCCCGTCAACGCCGGTGAGAGAACCAACCGGGGTATCGATGTTGGGGCTCGATGTATCAGCTTTCATATCACCGTGGCGACTAAGTACGCCATGCGTTTATTTCCACCTTTTCTTGCTGGTAAAATAAGAAACGACAGAAATAGCCAAGTGGGTTCCACACAGGAACGAAAAAGAAAGCCAGCATCCCAACTTTGTAACCCATGGCATAACTCCAGCCTAAGAATGCGGGGCTGCATGTGCCACCTCAAGCCTGCCCCAAACGCGTAAGCCCGGTTGCAAGTTAAAACATCAGAAATGGAGGGCTCATTTGGCCGCGACTCGGAAGAAACGTACAAACCCTAGCCCGAGCGACGATGGCTCGGAACCATCTGGGTGCATGGCAAAAAGTTGGTTGGAGAAAGAAGCACTGAGTTTGCGTCACAGCGGGAGAGCCAAGGATAGGAGAAGAAAACGGTAGCGCATTACCACCGTGTGTCCATGTTCGCCTGCATTAACCGCTCAGCCCCCTTGATTGCTATCTTAAGGGCTTAGCGAAGGTAGCTCATTCCCTTTCCTCACTTGTTTCAGTTCCTCTCTCATCTCACCCACGCGTGTAGCGTAATCCTCGCGATTGCATATTCATACATGTAGCCTGCGGTGCTCTGCAACGACAGGAAAGGGAGGTGACCTCGCTCAGCAGGTACAACTTCCGTCACCGCCTCTTCTCGTAACGCTCCTGTCTAACACTCTTCAGACACACAAAAAAACAGCTTTGGCGTGGGGCTGAAAGAACAGAGCGACGAGGTTTTGTTCTTACTAGCGGTAGTACCCAGCAATGCCCGGGTGTGCCATATATAATGACACTAATGGGGATAACACCAGTCCAGTTATTTGTTGTCGTAATTAGATAGTTCACCTTAAAGTAGAACACCATTAAGAACTCCCGCGTGCTGTTAATACATGGCTCCTAACGGAGGCGTGTGGTAATGGGTAAAGGCTGGAACTCATGTTTTATTGGAACTCTTTGTAAACGAATTGTACCGAGATGGTGCGCTGAAACGACTAAATACCCTTGGAAAGTATTATCATAGTGCGTATGAAGGTTACTCATCAGTCACAGTTTTATGATAAATAACATGGTCTGGCACGGGGAGGCGCGTGGTGGCCGAAACTCTCAGCAGATGGCCGGAGCTATGCGAACACTGGAAAATTGGACTCAATTTCACGCTCATACAGGTGTAAGTTGAAACATCCCGCTCGCGTCTTTATACGTTTGTTCGGACAAAATCGTGAAATTGGTTTGTTGAGAGCTCTATGGGCCGTACTCGCAAGGAAAAATGAATTGGATATATGAACTGGCTGTTTAGTTATTGACTAATTTCTTAAAACACGTAATTTTCTCGAACACCGGATTGTTTCTGCTAGTAAGGGTTACAAAAAATCTTCAAAAGCAGTGTTTAGATTACTTTATGTTACCTATATCAACAAGAACCAGTTCAATCTCTGAACTGGCCGGCGATAAAGAAATAAATATATAAAAAATATTTCAGCGCTCTTCCTTCTCTCTTGGGTGTAATTTTGGAAATTTTCAGCAGTATTCAGCTCCTGCACTATAATCAGAATGTACTCATGAGATTTGAAGTTGTTCGAATAAGCAGTTTGATTAGGCGTTGATATCGCCTGTTCTTTCTCAGTTTGTCAGTGGTGGGCTTTAAAAAAATTCGCCCTTTTACAGGCATCCCTAAAATTTGTTTCGTGCATTTGTATAAGTCACATTTATTAGCAAAAGAGAATTGAAAAAATCGATGAATGAAACATTTATTGGAGGACCTTTTACAACCCCAATTTCATTTCCAAATCCGGAGTCGGCCTAATAGTGTTGGTTAGGGGAAAACCGTAAAACCACTCTTTAGATATTTGTAAGGGCTACACATATCCGCAAATAGCACTTGGATATGGGAACGGGTGATCGAGATAATGACGAATTTACGGAAACACAATTTGCCCTTTTTCTATACTTAGGAGTACAATTTCAAAAAATCCCGCCTTAGTGAGCCCCTACGTCATCACACGAATGTACTTCTGCAATTGCAAGTCTCTAGGTGTAGTAGGATTGGCTGGGCGTTGATGAAAAAGTGAGTCAATCAGTCAGTCAGTCGAGCGCCTGTCCTAATAGGTATAGACTGCTCGTTTCATGAAGAAGAGGCTGTCCCGAATCAGCATACGATAAAAAGCTGTAGCCGAAAACGAGTATGTCTTCTTAATTCTGTGTGGTGGGCTTTTTTATCGACCAGATTACGTCCGGCTCATTTTCGCGCTCTCTTTCATGGCATCCTCGCAGAACTCAGAGACCAAGCAACAATCGAACGTGAATATTTTATCGAAAGCGACCCCTTTAAATTTGAGGGTATGTGCTGGGAACAATAAGCTCGAAGTGTCGTTATTTCCTTTGTTCAAAGTTTCTGCGAGGAAACCTAATCATACACCCTTGTATTGTATTGTTGCGCGAACGGTATTAATGTGGATAAAGTCATCGCCGGAAATCACAACTTAAAAAGCATTTCGAAATTTCTCGCGATCTGAGAAGACGTGTCGGGAACGGGAGCGCGCTATATTTAGAAGACATTTTCGTTTCCGGTGTAGGTTTTGCTAGCACTTAAACTGAATACACACAAAAATACTGCGCATTTCGCCTACGGGAGTCGCCGGCGCTGCCTTAACGGGCGTTTATTTGTATGTTGCATGTAGATAAGTCCTATAATTATATAGTATCCCCAAACCAAAGTTTTGTAACCTTTCCGTACATACCGGCCCATTCAGAAGCCTGTCATGACATTGCTTGCCACTCGGTGATAGAGAGATATGTATCATACTTTTTTATCAACACAGGACGTCCTTCATCAGCCGAAATCGTTGCCCACGAGATAGAAATCGCTCGTTTACACGAGAAATAAAATGTCTTCCGGGGGATTGGTAAGAAGGTAGAGGAGTGTTAATTTACACCAAAAGTGCCGTTCTACTTCCGTAAGAGGATAGTAGCTTTGAAGTCGCAAGGTACACCAACCTGCTACCGTATTTAATGCGTTTATACATGAAACATTGAACTTTCATGGGTTTCTTCCCGACATTATAGGTCATCACTTCAAGTAGTTTCGTGCCGGGGAAGATCTGGCCGAAAACGTTTTTGTTTTTTGTTGTTGGAATTGATATCCTTCTTAGAAAGGCACCAGGCAAATAAAAAAAAAACTGTAAAGGCATCCAAGGTGTAGATATCCGCTACCTTTCCATCAGTCCAACGGCCATTGCAAAGTTTTCTAACGAAGGCTCCCTTCACTCGGCACACATCCAGATACAATCGGTCCGTCTTGCCGAAAACAGTAAAGTCGTAGAAAGCAAGCGGGTGCGCCGGACTTATGTGAAGCGTTGCGAGTTGACAACCTAGGACACATTCGCATTGCAGAAGGTTGGGCTGGCGACAAAGTGTGGCGTATCCTTTGGAGCCCCTTCTGTAGACAAGCTTGCATCTTTCATCTTCGTTTTCCACACTGCTTCATTTCCGGTTTATTTGCGGAGAACTCTGGCTATGACGTCTTCAAGTGCTCTGAGCTCGTACAACAATAGACTAACTGTCCCCTTCATCTTCGAGGTTGTGCGGATGAGCTGAACCGCTGACGTCTTGCCGCCTTGCACCGACGTCAAGCACCGCCGACGTCTTGCAAAGTCGCATCAAAACGCAATGACGCTGAAGTGCGTTAGTTCAGAGCAAGCAAAATCGATAAATGAGACTAAAAAAGCACTTGTTGGATTGGTAACATAAAGTTTACCCAGCCATTTGTATCAAGGAGAAGCGCGAACCGACTAGGCGGAAATCGGTTAAGTTGTTATCCTATAAAGTGACGTGGTCATGTCTCAAGCAAAACGTATCTACGTGTGCAGGTGCAACACCAAGTCCCACCATTACGACTTTATCCCCCTATTTATACCCTCTAAGGGTACGTGCGGGAGAAAAAAAAAAAAATCACAGACCGTTTAGGTGTCGCGCTGTCATAGGTATCCCTTTTTTACCGTATGCTTGTTGTTTGAAACGGTTGATTTCATGCTGGGTCTGCGTTCTACATGTCTGGGTTTAAAGGAGACTCAGCAGATATTCAGAGAATTTGTTATGCTGCTTGTCTGAATTGGGAGGTTTTTACAGCTAGATATCACTATGAGTAGGGAAACACGTTCGATTATTTTATTGCTTTTGAATTATTTTCTGTTTTTTTTTTTCGTTGACGGTGTAAATGTATACCTTTATATCGATGAAATGCCTTTACTACACTAATTACATTTTTCTTTTTCGAAGATTCAGGACTTATCCTCAGGGACAACGTTGATTTGATTGATTGCAGGGTTTAACGCGCCGACGCAACGCAGGCGATGAGGCGCGCCGTAGTGGAGGACTCCGGATTAATTTTGACCACCTGGGGATCTTCATCGTGCGCCGAAATCTCGTACACACGGACGTTTTTGCTTTTCGCCTCCATCAGAAAAGCAGCCGCCGCGGCCGGGAATCGAACCCGCGACCTCGTGCTCAGCAGCGCAACGCCTTAGCCACTGAGCCACCGCGGCGGGTAAAAAGACAGGGACAACGTAAGAACGACAACGCAAGTTGCCCCTCGGCATCATCACAGCAGCTGGCTGTTACTCCGCGTGGCGCAAAAAGAGCATTACTGCGATTAATTTGAACGACCCGCCGCGGTGGCTCAGTGGCTAAGGCGTTGCGCCGCTGAGCACGAGGTCGCGGGTTCGATTCCCGCCCGCGATGGCCGCTTTTCTGATGGAGGGGAAAAGTAAAAACGCCCGTGTGTACGAGATTTCGGCGCACGATAAAGATCCCCAGGTGGTCAAAATTAATCCGAAGCCCTCCACTACGGCGCGCCTCATCGCCTGCGTTGCGTCGGTGCGTTAAACCCTACAATCAATCAATTATTTTGAACGTGACACAAGTTGTTTCATAGATTTCTCGCACTTCTGCTTATAAATTCCTGCAGCGGTGATAAAAGAAGAGTAGTTGAGAAGAAGAAGAGGATGTTACGCATTAAGCGCAATTCCATTTCAAAACGCCCGGGCGTGTATACGTCCGGGTCCGTTATTTTGACGGAGTGATACACTACATGACCTATTTCGTTCTAAACTTGTACCCGAGTATAGTGTATGGTTGGTCCGTTTTCGCTATTTGTTTTTCGTATTTTCATCGTTGTTTTTCGCAATTTTCAGTTTACACTTCGTTTTTTTTTTTTTTGTAGGACGCGCATAAAATGCATAATTTTGATTTTGTCAGAATATATTTTGTATAAATGTTATTTGTTTCATTTTTCTTATTTTTTTTTTGTTTTTGAAAATTCTGTTCGACCAATTATTTCCATTTACGCGATTATAACGACTAAAAGTGTTACCTTCTCCAAATCTGCGTTTTTTGGGAAAATGCACGGCGTTACATGGTCCTGGCTGTAGGGGTACTCGGCCAAGTATGCTACACAATAAAATTTCCTGTACGTAAGCACGTACGTACGAGAGTCTCCGCGCACTCTCAGAGTGATAATAAGGACCCGTACTTAAATAATCGAAAAATAACGATTTGAGTGAGGGGCAGAATAAGGCGTGTTGCGAAGATCCACTCCTCGTAAAAGGCGATGATGGATGAGTTGACGACAGAGTCATCCTTAATTGTCGAGATCGTCCCCAAACACTCCAATGAGACAGTGACGTTTCGGCTTTACGTTTTTAGATAAGGTGCCTGGCCACGCTCCTTGGATACAGCGGAATGGATGCTGTGACGTAGTTTGTGACCTGTTGTGAGGCAATTGCACCAGAACCCGCTAAGAACATTGTAATTAATATAGCATACAGAAGTATGAATCTTTCCATAATCCGTATATTTAAACCCATGCCTGTCAAGATAGGAATTAAATGTAGGGTGATTGTTTTTTAAATTCCGTCACTAAGTCATAAAAATGGCTGCGGCTTAGCACAGCTAACCCTAGATATGCAAAGCGAAAGCTTGGTTTAGCCTGGTTAAGTGTTGGTTTCACTTGGTGAACCTTTCATTTACGTGTACGTGTTATACCTAGGTAGGCACTCATCGTTAAGCCAGGCATGACGGCTGTGCCTAGGTCATGGGCTAGACATGACTGGTATTAGTGTTCGGTTGATACGCGTCGTTAGGCACACGCCGGGTGGTCAGATGACGCTTTCTGGGCACGGCTAAGAGTCGTTCGGTCCCGTGCAACGCTCACAGGAGGCCCGGCTTCGCTTTCATCCATGGCGAACGCGGCGTTCTTCTTCGCCGGACGCAAGACGAGTCACGTAGCCCGCGACAACCCAGCGGTGCATGCGTTCTGCGGCGAGGCAGCGGGGCCAGTTGGCTGCCTATCATATGAGCGCCAGATCCAACCACAGGCTTCGCCGCTCAGTCGAGCAGAATTGACTGAAACGGCGTCTTTTGCGCAGCACTGAAAGCGGACCCGGCGTATACCGTGATACGTTGCGCGGTGTGTGTCGCAGCTGCGGTCAAATGAAAGTGAGCTCGCGCACGACGGAGGAACAGCTGGACGAGATTCATAAAGCTTTGTTTTAAAACAAAGCTACGGGCATGAGAGTACAAAATTGATGTTTTGGTGGTATGTTCAAGGCCCATGCGAGCACCTTATGCGGTAGAGTATGAAGCTTCAACACGATTAGTTAGTAACAATTCAGAACTGGGCTGTTTAGCAGCTAGATTTCAGGGCATGCTTTATTGTTGGGAAATTGGAGGCTAGGAATAACTAAACCTAACCCACTTCAAGAAATTCCGAATCTTGCTTGCGGTTTGAGATACGAGTCCCCGATGTTGGCGCTCGAAAACATACTCGCCATAGTTTCTAACTGACAGTATGTTCATAGTATAATTGATGAATGCTTATTTTCTATGACTAGCTATACAAAAGCCCGTCGACTGAGGGTAGTCGTGTAGAGCATAAATAACGGTGTAAAGCAGGAGTAGAGACTACAGCAGGCAGCATGGCGAAAGCGTAGTTTCCACCACTCTGCTGCGTCTACACGTCCTAATACCACTGTGCTCATACAGCAATTGAAATTAAGCATTGAACGGAAGCCCGTCTAGCCGGCAAAACGCATAACAAAATTAAAAGTTAACGCCGAACATGAATGTTTATAAAAACCAAAAAGACGTTTATGCACCCGCATGGGAGCCTTGTTGCAACTTCTCGGTTTTTATAAATATTCATGGTCGGTGTCAGTTTTTAATTGTTCTCACACAGGAATTCCAAATGTTTACCATTATTTTGTAACACTAACCTACGATAAATATTAAAACAAGAGAAATTAAATAAGAAGTGATGTCTCGCAGTTTGCACTACACGTTTTCGTATCTCTGGGAAAAGAAAAAAAAAGTTGAAAAAATGATTCCAAGGTTCCTATTGCTGCCGCAAAACAAAAACAAAAGGAGAGACGCTGGGCTTACGTGCTTCAAAACGGACAAGTGGCCTACTTTGCGGCCAAAGTGGATCTTTAGTGCGTGCACTGATCCATGTATTTGTTCCCCGTCTCCACTTGCTGTTATTCTTACCTGTACATTACCTGTATTTTCCCGCCAAAGGCAAAGTGGCCGCCATATTTCGTGACTCGATCGACCTCACCCGTCTGGGCGGAGCTGGCCGGGATATCCGAGCTGTCCGTTGGATAGCGTGCTTCGTGGCCGTAACACGCAAATTGAGCCGACTCAAGCTCCCCGGAATGTAAAGGTATATAGCATGGAATTTATATATTTTTATATAACACACTACAGGAGGAATAGGCCGGGTGCAAACACTCTAGCGAGAGCCACTAAAGAAAATGCGGTTTTATAAAACCCATCCGTTTCCGTTATTTTTACACTAAAAGAAGCTCAAGAAGATGCCAGTAGAAATGCACGTGGCTGTTTTTTAACAATTTTCCGACTCGAAGGTAATTTTATAGCCTTAAAATAAATAAAACACGATTACGATATTCCCACTCATCATATCGATTTCGCGTATGCGCTTATTTTATGTTTATTACTTTTAGTCTCATTTGCAGGGCTGTTAAGGTCCATTTGGGTAATACGGGTCAAACTAGAAAACTTTAGACGTAATCGCTTGCAATTTACGTATGCAATAATCATTGTTCCTGATACAACAAGACAAATGGCATACAGTGTAGTGAAAAAAGGTAAGCTTGTTACAAAACTTGACGCAACTTTAGTAACGAGAACCGCAACCTCAACTTGCAGCCTCGCGTTCGTCATTACGTCGACAGAAAAACAAGTAGCTTTTTTTCAAGCCGTCTTTTACTTCGGAGTCCCTCATGTCTTGTTGCGGCCTATACTCAACTTAAGCATCGCCCGAAGCGGTGTGGACTGGCCACGAATCGGAGAGAATAAAAGAACAGCGCAACATGCCGCAGAGTTGAAACGTTCATAAGAGAAGGAGATACGGGGAGGAAAGAGCGAAGAAATATGGGTGAGGAAGGAATCGTGCGGTAAGCGAGGTGAGAGAGGAAGCGACGTTCGCGCTGTCACGCGAACCTCATTACCGAGGCTGCGCAAGCCTGAAGCGGGTCAAGTGGGCGAATTGTAAGAAGTGGCGCTCTAGAGTTCGAGACAAGGGCGACGGCGGCAACCACTCAAGACTTCTCAAGGAAAAACAGGCATAAAAAACACCGCTGTTTTTATTTCCTAGTTTGAGACCCCAGTGTTTGCAAGTGCCTCTAGAGAAGCAAGGGCTTCTCGAATTTATTTATTTATTTATTTATTTATTTATTTATTTATTTATTTATTTACTTATTTATTTATTTATTTATTTATTTATTTGTTTATTTATTTATTTGTTTGTCTGTTTGTTTGTTTGTTTGTTTGTTTTCAGGGCCGTAACATTAGAGAGAGAAGCGGGTGCGCAAAGTTTATGCAAATGAACAAATATCAACAATACTCAGCTTGGTTGCGTCCATGAATGTCACGCACAAAATAATATAACAAAACACACAAAAAAGGGCACTTGAATTGACCAAGCGACATCAAATGGTTCTCAAGAGAGTTTTTAAACAGTGTGACGTCAGTGATTGCAGCCAACTTGTTTGCGGTTCTCGGCATTAATGGCTCGAAATACAAATTGGTGCGGGTGCTGGGAACGCCTACTTTGCACTGGTGGTCTTTGCGAGATATGTACGATGGGCGCTGCAAAAGAACGTTGATGGGGGAGAGGATAGAATGAAAGATCTTATGGAAAGGCAAAGGCGAGAGATTTTACGTCGCAGTGGACGAGCGGGTAAGTGAGGATTTGCTTCCATAGCGGTAACGCTGGCCCTACAAAAAACGTTCCAGAAGATGTTCTTTCCAGACGATATTGTATCGCTTCGATGCTGTCAATGAGGCAATTATTACGAAGATCTCAAACGTTCCAGAAGATATTCTTTCCAGACGATATTGTATCGCTTCGATGCTGTCAATGAGGCAATTATTACGAAGATCTCAGATTGATGGCGCATACTCAAATTTAAGTCTTCCTAGTATCTGATCAAGCAAAAGCGTAAGGCTAGTAGAAACTAAAGAAAAGTTTCTGCGTAAGGAGCCTAGAGTGCGACTTGCGTTTGTAATGTATTGGACATGCGAGTTCAAAGAACGATTGTTCGAAATATACACGCCAAGGTATTTGTAGGATGAAACTTGACTGGGGTAGCTTTGGTTAAGCGCGTAGTCCCATAGTACACGAGATGTACCACGTGAGATCCGTATTGCCTTACATTTATTAAAGTTTTACTTCCTTCACCAGGTGTCGCAGCATGATGAAGTGTGATCCAGGTCACTCTGAAGGGCAAGGGATCTGCGTTAGTCTAGATTTCATGGTAAATTGCACAATCCCCGGCAAGTAGTTTAATGGACGATGTAATGGCATTAGGTGTGTAATGATATTAGGTTAGTCGTTAACGTAAATGAGAAATAGTAAGGGTCCAAGAATTGAACCTTCTTGAACGCCGGAAGTTGCAGGGCTAGTAGGGGAACTTCTTCTACAGCATTCTAGGCTTCAAAAAATTAAAACGAGCGCAAAGGACGAGGACACAGAAACACAGTAGACGGGACGAGCGCTCGTCCCGTCTACTGTGTTTCTGTGTCCTCGCCCTTAGCGCTCATTTTAATTTTTTGAAGCCATGAACCAACACGCCCAACAAAGCATTTTATTACGCATTCTAGGCCGTTCATTCATACACCGGTATTTTGCTACGCCATACTTCTGCATATCTCCATAACTTACATATGTAACTGGATCAATGCTTCTTCGTCGATTTGCTGCTCCTGGGAATCGGGAGGTGTGGGCGTGGCACAGACGCGGGAAAGCTGCTATGATTTTCGAGTGATAGTTTTCTGTCAGAGCGTGTATAAAATCTCCAGG
The DNA here is from genome assembly GCF_048455015.1 of Haemaphysalis longicornis. Lineage (NCBI taxonomy): Eukaryota > Metazoa > Arthropoda > Arachnida > Ixodida > Ixodidae > Haemaphysalis > Haemaphysalis longicornis. The sequence continues at coordinate 27,188,274 of NW_027526460.1, read as the reverse complement.
TCAAGATCTGTTTCGAGACGGAGCACAAGAGTTTCTACAGTAACTTTCGCATTTGGATTAGGCCGATTACGGAAAAAGGCTACGGAAGCAGCAAATATATATGGTTTTATTTATCAGTTTTCATGCTGTCTTTTAGAAGGCGATGAACGCACTGCTACCTGGCTTGAGATGACTCTAAAAAAAACGTTTGCCTCTGCTATATCAGTAAGTTCGAGTGCATGATCATAAACAGCCACAAGCAGATGTATTCCACGTGTACGCGAACCTGTTATTTTGTTTCGTTTAATGATGTGAGTGGTTGCCTCAAATTCCAAACAATTGCAAATAGTTGCCTGGCCCGACCTATTTATGCCGGCTAAGCGCACAAGGAAGCGATTACTGTCCTAATATTTTTTCGTTAAAGGTATCCTCTGTACACACTAGCAATAACTGGGAATAGCTGCCTTCATTTAAACGATCGGACATCGGTGCTTATGCTGTGTACCCTTTAAGACGAGGAACGAGAGCAAACAAGATTGTATACGAAAGGGTAAGTACACCTTCAGGTAGAGAAAAATACCAAAAAAGGAAACAAAATAAAAATACCAGCGAGGTAAGTGCAAGGAGGATGCAAGGTTTGTTTGCGCAGCAGCCACCAGCGCACAAACAACGTTTCGAAACATCAAACACGAACCATTGGGTAAACGTTTGCCCAGTATCCGAAACTTTGGCGACGAAGGAAAACAGCCAAGAAACAGAAAACTGAAAATGGCATGGCGCGAAGACGCTGATAATGCGCTTCTTCGTGTACCTGCCGAAGCCGGGCGGGAGGAAGCAAAATCGTGCGATATCTTGCCTTAGCCCATGTGGTTATCGATATAAGAAAAGAGAATAAGAAACGTTTACGTCTCCGCATACAACTTTGCAGTGTGACTTCGCAATATTTTGGCCATTTGATGCCCAGCGTTTCTCAAGAGCAACAAACAACCCCATCAATAGTTCTTCCCGCGCTTTGCGGCTCTTTCAACGTTTGACGCCATCTGTCGACAGACGAAGGCAATCTGACCTTAAAAAGTAAAAAAAAAAAACGATGGGGCTGTACGTACTTTTCTTAGCTTAAAAACCAGAAACCAGACTTGCTTATGTGTGTCGACTCGCATCGAGTCCGGCGTCTCGATTGGCTCGTGACAGGCGAGCAACATTGCGCATATATTTTGCTATAATGTTTATGGTCTAGTCTTGAACCATAAAATCAGCGTGTAGATACGGGTCAAGGCAGACACCTTGTTCAACTGGCATATGTAGCAGAAAGTACACGGTGTTGCTCACCTGAATGTGTCCGTCCTAATAAACCTAATTTTTTGTGACGTCATAGTTGTGATGTCTGGAGTCATTTTAGTTCATAAAAATATTTTCGCAATTTTAACCCAATTTAAGGTTTTGGGCATCAAAGGGTCAAGCACAACAAGAGCTCGTCAGGGAATTCATTGCATTCTTCTATTCAACGCAGCTGTGCACGCTACACCTACCTTCCGGAAAATAGGGGCGTTTAAGCGACGGTTTCGTGATCATGACCCGCGTAGGTGGTGTGCATCGACAGTGGGCACAATTTACATAGCTCGAGACCACCAGGTCTCAATTTATGCTTGTGCTTAAACGCTAGCAGCACCCGTAAAACAACTCCTCGGTTTTTGTCTTACCATCTTGTACTGTTCTCTATAACTAAAAAACTTTTCTATGCCCGTTCTTGCGTAAATTCTGACTGTTCGTCTAAACATACGCACCCTTGATGACGCCGTCCTCCCGTTTATCCCGCCTGAAAAGAAAGAGAGAAGAGGTAGAAGGGGAGGCAAGGAGGTTAGCCAGACGATCACGTCGAATTGGCCCCCTTGTTCTGGGAAAAGGGACACACGGGGAAAAAAAGGAGGAGAAAAAACCAGAGGAAGAGCACAAAAACCTCCATGCACAATTCTTGTTCGTACTACGAAATTCCTTAAAGTGAATCCAGAGGTGGGCAGACTATTTAAGAGTCCACAAATTTAGTTTCATATGGGTTAATCTCAAGGGTGGCTTCGAGTCTGAGTTAGGGTGCGTGAACCTGAGCCAACTTGGGACGGCGTATGGCTGGTTGAGCCTGACCCTGCATGACGCTTTGTGAGGGCGGATGTATTCAAGCCTTCGCCGCAGTGAGTGAGAGTGCGTCAAGAAAAGTGCATGTGATACTGCGGGATACTGGGTAAAGTCAGCTTCAGCTTGCGTCTGAGAGTCCATTAATTGGGCCGCTCGTGAAATTGGGTCGTGCTGCCACCTTCGGCAAGGTGGTTCTGCTTCAGGATGGTCCTCTGTTCCTCACGAACCCATCAACGAGGACGCACGATGAAAATCTACTGGGGGCCACCATATTTGTTTACCCCTAGCATGAAAACGGGCCGATGTCCACACGAAGAATTGGGTGGGAACAATTGTTGAGCAAACAGACAGAATCAGAAAGACCTAAGCGAAAAGTGCACAAGCGAAATAACGAATAAAGCAAGGCAGTTACGTAAAGATGACACGCAGCGAAGGATTGAAAGGAGGCAGAGATGTTTCCCCAGAGTGACCACCCTTAAGCTCAGTTAAGGCCATTCCAATTTATCTCCTGGCCATCACCTTCCTAGTGAGCAATTTTGTTCTGCGTACAGGTGAGGAGACCAAACGGTTACAGGAACTCTTCGAATACCGCGGGGCTACAATGATAAGAAGGTCTGTGTGGCATAGAGGAGACAGCGCAAGTAGACAAGAAGATTTAAACGGTAGCCATAGAAACGACCACCTTCATCTGGGCCCCGCCACACCAGTATTTGCTCCTCTTTGGTTTCCTGTATTTTCGGTTTACCTATCTTCGCTTTATACCGTGCTGTTCCCCGCGCTGAAACAAAGTTTCCTTTTTCTTCCCACACCGGGGTGTAGATTGGGCCAAACCGTCTTATCACAATGGAAGGTGGATGTCTTAAGGCATGCCTCGGAGGGTTCTTTCTCTGATGATCCACAGAAGTCCCAGCTCTAATTCCTCGGCAAGCCATTTTGTTTTTCTGCCTCATTTACGCTGCCGTCGTTTGGTGATACCCGTACGTCTTCTAATTCTCAGTCGGCCGCGTTACTACCTCTACTAACGCCGCAGCTATATGCCCACGGGCCTTTCAAAAACCAAATTTCCTTTATTTGAGTGGGCCGCGAGATGTACTCCGCGCTTTCTTTTTTTTTTTTTATTTTTCAACAAAAACGCTCGGTGCAGGAACCTGCTCCAAAAACGGTGTAATAGTATCCACGGGAGCGCCCAAAGTTTTGCGAACATGTTGCTTGTTTTTTTGAGATAATCAATTTTTCCGAAAATAAAACTAATCGTTTTGCGGTCGAGTGCAACATGCATGCTCGTTTAGGCCCACAGACCTCTGCAATATTAATAAATAATAGTTTATTCGAGGCCATCGTTTACGTCCCTTCTCGTTGAAAAAAGAGAACCGCGTTGTCTGATATAAAACGTAAAAAAGAAAACTTCAAAACAACGGCAGTTCCTCTTATAGCAAGGAAATCAGCAATGAAACGACGAAACCGAAAGCTGGAAAGTTAATGTAGCTACGGCTGCATTACCTGATGTGGCATTAGATAAGACTGCATTTAAAATTAGTATAACAGGTAACTCTGTAACCCTTCAAATTTCAGGGGCGTAAAAAAACCTGTCGTTGAAATTTACATTAAAAATCTGCAGAAATTCAGACTTGTTTACTAATGCGTAGCATCATTAAGCCGCTTATCTAGAGTGCGACTTCTTCAGAGCCAATTTTTTTTTTTGTAAATTCTGTCCGACCAGTTATCTTCCTGTACTCTATTATAACGATTACAGGAGGAACTTTCACGAAATCTGCATTGTTATGGAAACATAGGGCGTTACACGGTCCTGGCTTTGGCGGTACTCGGCAAAGAGTGCTACGCATAAAGTAACTAAATATTGCAGAACACATTTTAGCCCCAACTGAGGCCATGAAAATCAGGCGCTGAGCACGAGGTCGCGGGTTCGATTCCCAGCTGCGGCGGCCGCTTTTCTGATGGAGGCGAAAAGCAAAAACGCCCGTGTGTTCGAGATTTCGGCGCACGTTAAAGATCCCCAGGTGGTCAAAATTAATCTGGAGCCCTCCACTACGGCGCGCCTCATCGCCTGCGTTGCGTCGGCGCGTTAAACCCTACAATCAATCAATCAAAATCAGGCGGTGCTGAATCATCTCGCTGACTTCCGGCTAACGATTTCACGTCCATGGAGTTATAGGACCACATTAACCTCTACGGACCCCCGTTTTTCTTGAATTTAACGTACACTAAACAACACAGGGCTGAGCGAATCTCTGCTTATTATTTATATCTGTTCTTTAAGCATACGTTGTTCCCAGATAGGCAAGATAGACAGGCCGAGTGCCCAAGATTTGTCAAGTGGGACTGCTGTGGTTTCTTTTTTTATGTAACTGAAATTTATTTTTCTGGGTCAGACAGATTATACTTATTCGAAAATTAAACTGAATTTATCAGTCAGATATTTCGTGTTGAAACAATGTGAAATGAGCGGATTTCAAATCAACGTACATTCTTTCATAATCTTTTCTTTGTTAATCATAACTACGTCCCTTAGAAGACATGGAGAGTGGATAAAATATATATATGGAGAGAAAACGGGAAATGTGTACTACAAGATCCATTTTAAACAATAAATGATCTGTGTGACTTTAATTGGGGGCTAGAATACGGCGACTCTCGTTTTTCTTTTTTCTTTTTTTTGGACTAGCTAAATAGGCTAGGTGGATAAAAGACCCGTAGGAACCCTGTCAAGAAAAGGTAAATAGGGAAATGAGAAGATTCGGGAAATAAAAGCATGAGAGTTACGAAGGACAATCAATGCGTAGTGCTTTATATTCTAGTTTCCCGTACAGGCGTCCCAGGAGTTGGCGGAGGGCAAACAGCGGGCTTTAGTGCCGCACAGAAGAGGCCGAAAGAAAATCGGACTGAACGTCGTAAAACGCCCGCATTAAAAAAGTCACAATATTATTCGCTGAAATGTGCGGCAGCTGGAATTGCGGGTACTTAAGTTTTCAGTAACTGTCATTGACATTCCAGCATTCCCGCGCTATTTATTGAATTCGGATTGCACTGGTAGTAGTGGGTAGAAAGAAATATTTTTTGGGGCTCGAACTAGGCCGTTAAGGAGCGTTTAAAATATTTGAGTGCTACGGCATGTATGGAATAACATTTGTAGTTGTGATCGAAAAGTATTTTACTGCAATTGTAGAATGTCGGTCGAACTTATTGATTTGTGTTCCTCTAAAGAAACAAACAAATTTTGTAACTCCGTCGAAAGAACAGCCGTTGTACTTAAGAATGCGACGTTTAAATAACGTTTGAACCATTAAAATTTACGTGGGATGCTTAGGACGAAATGTGAGGGCAAAAGCCTAGTTGGACCTCGTGTTGATCTGCTCCGGTGAGCTTCACGCCCGCTCCCATCACCACAGGCCCAGCCCTCTTGACAGCACCCTCCTAAGCTCATTCTGCTCGCACGCCATCGCCAGGAACCGCCTGCTCCCCCCTTCGATACCTTGACCTCCCCAGGCGGCTCGTTCTGCATGTGCGGCAGTGGCCAAACTGCACCCTAATGCACACCGGGGCTGGAGTGTACAGAGAGCCGAACCGCTTGCAGAATAGTACCCGATACGTCCAGACACAGTGTATGTCGCTGCTGCTCACTTCTGACACCACAATGCATTCGTGATAGCACCCATCAATGCCTCATATAATCCCCCCATTCACTTCGCTCACCATCCGCACGGCCGAACCGGTCACGGCGGAAGAGGCGGCAATCGCAGTAGCCCTTGCACGTCGCCCACCACCTTCGATCATATCTTCTGATTCGAAAACGTCCGTTAGAAATTGGGCTGCGGGTACCACGTCACCCCAGGCCCTAAAACGTCTCCTGCAAAACCCATCTACTGCCGAAGTTGAGCTGATAGGGACTTGTGCCCATACTGGGCTTGGGGTAACGAGGTGGCACACACGACCGCCCGTGCGCTCACCTCCCGGGCGTGCCGCACCTCTGTAGCCTCTCACGGAGCCAGATCAGCCTGAGATAGCCTATTGAGCTACAATGAAATCCTTACTTTTGCCGCCTCTCTCGCCTCAAATACCCACCCGCCCCAACCCGCACTGACTTACCCAGAAAACGACCATGGAGGCTCACACAGACGGAATCTCTTCTCAGTACGGTCCCCCTCCATCACATACATACCTCAGTATTTCCTTCCCCTTTTGCCCACTATGCGGAGACAAGGCCACGGTGCAACATCACATGTGGGCCTGTCCATATGATCCCCTCCCTCAAATCAATTCCTCGGAGCTCTTGTAGGCAGGGTTGGGCTGCTCTGACCCGGAGAGACAGAATAGCATCATAGCCCGGACTACGAAGGTCGCCGCACAGCTCTGACCTCCGGCCACCTCCCTCTCTTACAGGTCTTGTTTAATAAAGTGTTTATTTCTACTCTCTCACCCGACGCGCGCTCGGCCCACCTATCTGAGCCCTTGTCCGAACCCCCTCTAGTATTACTGTTTTTTGACGCGTGATCCCCAGCTAACGCATCATGGCTTGCGCTCTGAATTTCTGTACGACTCTGTGTACCTAAGAACCATTTTTTCCACCTCAGCGTTCCATGCGCAGCTACTTCAGCGCGATCTTCTATTTACCACGTGGGGCTTGTTGTAGTTGTCGAACAAGAAGCGTATGGAATGACATTTCAAGCTCCTCACCTGTTTGCGCCCCTCAAACCGGTCATTCAGATGAGCTGCGGAATGACAAACTAGTTGCGAATACGACCCTCCCTCATAAAATAATTTAAATGAGGCATTCTGCGAGAATCAATATTCGACCTCTCCTGCTCCTCCATTATTACGACTGATGCTTAGTTTGAGCTTATTTTCATGATTGGCATCCTCTTCTGCCTCGGCCCAAGTGTGCGGCCTTTATAGCCGCGCCTGGCAGATAGCGGACTTAAAACGTTAGTTAACAAGAGGGGGCGTTGTTAGTTTCCAGGTTAATCTGGTTCTTGCTGCAGACAACCGCCCCCCCCCCCCTCTCCCTCGTTAACATCGCCTTGCGATGTCTTCAGAAGATAAAAGGGAACATTCGTTAGGCCGTACGCTAGAACAAAAAAGAATAAAATTTGACAGAGGCGACACGCCAAAAAACAGTGTTCTCAGGTAGAATCGATGGCGATAGGAAAAGGTTGAAGACAGCCGAGGGGACGGTCTGCCCACTTGAACTAACGAAGGCAGACTTCGATCGAAGAATTCGGGCGCGCTTGGCGCTGTCGTGCTCCGACTACTTCGATCGACATCGGATATCGATGAACGCCGGGTAGCTTGTAGGAACCGCGCATAGAATGCCGCACCTGGGCGGACATTGTTAAGAGGAGCAAGGATAGCGCCTTCCTTCGGTTCGTTTTCTGACCGCCTGAAAAAAATATCTAGGAGCGTTCATCGTAGACAAGACTGCAAAACTGAAAAAATAGTTTAGCTGCAATTACGGGTTTTAGGAGCGGTAATGATCAACACAGAGGTGGCAAAATATTGTAAAAATGGCTGTCGTCCTTCCGTTATGAGAGTCAGGAAGTGTGTGAAAGGCAATATAGACTTTTCGAAAGAGCAAAAAAGCATGCAGTGAAGAATTACGGCAGGCAAGAAAGCTACCAAACCGGTTTAGAGTAAATTGCATGCTGAGGACTCCGTCCTACAAATGAGACTATTGTCAGTTGTGGTTATGTCGTTTGTAGCTATTTCAGGTGTATGTCTGACAACGCCAACCGATTTCAGTAGGTAAATCCTGCCTGGAGAGGACCTTTTCTTTGTATTTGAAAAACACCTGAATGAAAAAAAAGAACACGTTATTGTCGCTTTTAATCAAAAACTTCAGTCTAATGCTGAACACCCCACAAAATTTGTGAAGGCTGGGAAACAGCTGGCCTGTTTTGGATTAACCCTTTTTACGGACTTTGTTTTAGCATTATAATAATTTCAGTTTTGGTCCCTGTGATAAATTTTGTACCTGGGATCTTCCCTTTTGCTGATGGAGACAAAAACGAAAATCCAATGTGTCGAAATTTTCAGGCACGTCGAGGATGTCCAGGTAGTTTAAATTATGCCGAAGCTTTCAATCGCAGCGCACCTTATCACCCAAGTGTACCTTTGGCACATACATAAAAACGCCCGAACTACAAAAAATTTGAAAGTAAATGTAAAAGAGTGGTCAATGCTTGAGGTTGCGCACGCGATGATAGCTTTAATGAAGCTGCCATCTCGGCGTTGTGATGTATGTAGGCTGTGAGTCCGGCGGATACGCAGAACATAGCTGTTATTCTGTCTGCAAGCTGCACGCAACTAAAGGCGTCCCCACCGCAGGCGGGGCCACCCCACTGCGCTAGTGAAGGGCGAGATGTCGTGCAGTGAAGCATGACTCATGAAGGTCGCGTTTATCGCGATATGTCTAAGTGTACTGCAAGGAGACATTGACGACGTATATGAGGCATATGCATGTTTTAATTTTAATTACTCGTGTGTTCAACAATTGAAACAAACAAAATCAAGTTTTAAGCGCCTTCGCAATTTCTAAACACATGAAGCGACCACCTAAATTATTTTATATTCCAAAACCGTTTATTAGTTCAAAATCATACGGAAGTTAACCACGAATTCAAGGCTTCCGTACGTAAATAGGAAGCTGCCTGACTGAGGGGTGAACTTCCACACAGTTTAACTGGAAAAAATCGCCTCCCAAAATGCAAAGACCGCTGGAAAAGCAACTCCGAAGCAAGGGGCTTCTATCTCTTGTCGCTCAATGCCTGCTCCAACTTCGTTTTCCTGTCTAGATTAAAAAAAAAAGACATTACATATTTCCATTCTTTTCATTCGACTCAGCTTTCCTGTTCTTTGTTCGTTTTCGTCTCTTGAATTTGTGCGTTCTTGCCCCTGCGTGCTTCCTACTCAATCATTCACGTGTCATCTCGCACTCGCTCCATTTCACCGAGAAAACGATTTTTTGGCAACTCAACTCTGCATATTCTTTTCTATCTCACTCTCATTCCTTTAGGCTTCCAGCCCATGGGTCCACATCATACCTTGCATTATTTATTCCGTTCGTTCGTTGGCCCGTCACGAAAGAAAGCTGAGAAGCTCCAAAAGTGGATCGAACGATGCATTTCCTACCGAAATAATGTTTCTCCTAGCTGAAAAAAAAGGCAGGTCGAAAAACGAATTTTTTGTGTTCGTGTTTGCAAAAATGCGTGTTCCTCGGAGGTCCCCCTCCCGACAGGATCAGTCACAATTTTATTACGGGCAGGAGCTGTAGAATCTTCGCTGTTTCAGCTTGTTGCGCTCCGCATCCCTCTCGAACTTATGCTGATCTTTGCCTCTTTTCCTTAGTCCGTTTTTTTTTTTCATTCTTGCTGGCAACGCTTTATTTTACTTCCCCGCTGTCGTCTTCTTTTTAACACGAAAGTGTTTTGTTCCCGGATACGCAATAATTTCACTGACGTCATATCCGTCCCGGGAATGACACCAGTACACCTTTGCAGAAGCGACCCGAAAGCAGGACGTCGCTTGCCAAGCACACCCACAGGAAGCCGCCGATCAGCAATCCATGCTGAGCTGCAGATTTCGCTGCACATTTCACTTTCGTCTTTTACCGACTCCTATGACAGAGAAATCGACCACAGTTTTTTTTTTTTTTTACCTAAAGCGAATGGTTACTGCAATGGATGCGTATAGTTCAGTTGCGCTATGCACTTCTCTCGCCTGAGCTGCGCCGTGTGAAAAATTTTATCGAGCCTTCATGTATCAACGCATCACACTTCACTTCTTCTCAGACGCCGATAGCGTATTTTAGGTTACACGACATTGGCACTTTCCTTCCTTCATTTGTAACCTTCACGTGTTTTTCAGCGCAGCCGCTACATTCTTTATGAGCGCGTATGAGCGCTTCCTTTGACCTTCGGTAATGCTTTGATTCTTCGATGTCTGCTCCGGGGATTTGAGTATCGTAGACGAGAAATACTAACACCAAAAACAAAAGCTAACCCCACAAGCTCCATCTTTTAAAGCGGCCTGGTCGAGCACCGACTATGATAGAATGGCAAGCGCATAGTACAGGCACAAATATATTTACATCCGAGGGGCATGTGGCTGGGTTCTCGCTATTTGTTTGTGCTACCAGGCTTCCGTGAAGAAGAAAACTTTACATAGAGAGGGGGAAGGAAGGGAGAGACAAAATAAGGTTTATTCTGTTGGCATTCAAAGCGATCTGCTCACTGGACGGAGGTGGATCCCTCTTTACGGGGGCGTGTATGAAGGATCAGGTTCAACAAAATAGTCTGGATTGTGAAGAAAACGCAGCGCCTCCAAAGAAAATCGGCTGCATGCATCGTTATTGCCTTCACACGTCGTTGTTAAGTTCTTAACCAAAACGGTCCGTGGGCAATCCTGTCGATTAGTGTGCAGATTTGAGGCCCATTTTGACAACGCCACAAAACTACAAATAGTGCCTGTGCGTTCAAGACAAAGAAAAAAAATGGCGCAAAGAATGATTGGTTTGTGTAACGTATCCGCGCGTAGTCTCTATAAAATATGTAAATCTAAAGTATGTGTCTTTTAAGAAGTCACAAAAAGTCTTAGCGGCGACAAGGAACACACATTTTGCTCTCAGCTTAGGATGTAGAAACCGAGACGGCTGTAACGACGTGCAACTTGTTTTGAGGCTTTCGGGTATCTGGGCAATAATTTGGTTAAAACGCTGCGTATCTTGCGCTTATGACGGTGCGGGAATAATATTTTGGAGATTTTTTTACTTGAATAGGAGTAACAGACGTTGTTCGTGAGAATGTCGGTTCCAAAACGACAGATCAAAATTTCACAAGGCTTATACCCATTTTTTTTATCTTCCCTTTTATCTCTAAGGATTGTATGTCTAAGCATAATTAATTCTGGCATCAAAATAATTACGTTTGAAGACGTTTTCTTATAACGTCGTTGCTTCCTAAACTACAACACAGCCTGTTGGTGAAGTTTGTAATGCCGGTATATCCATAGATTGCCAATAAACTAATAATACCGTATAACTACACGGCTCCAAGTGGTCACCAGTATTGTCATGGAATAATTCTCACGCGACCTGAACGGAGATTGGATGTTTTTGCGTTTGGAGAAAGGTCAGGGATTTATGGATATATACCGTGAGAAACGCTTTGCCACAAAAAAACATTCATCAACTGACACTATGCCGCTGCATGGGCTCCAGCCACTGCCGTGCACCTCAATATTGACGACGTGGAGCGAAGCGGCGATGTCGAGAACTGCAATTTCATGCAAATTTCCAAGCCTTTCACGAGGTGGGAAACCGAGCATGGCTGGATTTATGGAATCCGTCCCGGCGTGGGTAGATCCTATGCAGTAGAAGTTGTCGCTGTGAGCTACTGCGGCGTGTGTCGTCAAACAAAAAAAAAAAAAAAATCAGTATACCACAAAAATCTTGTGTTTCGCAACACCCATCATTCTTTTATTCGCGACAATGGGAGGTCGTTTCACAACGAAACTCACTCCGTGCCATAGCTTTGCATTTACATAAGCCCCTTTATGCGAAAACCGCACCTTTATAGTTCTAGGGAAGGGGGGGGGGGGGTCCACATTGAAACATGCAGACACCTTCAAATTTACCTTTTTTTTTTCGAGGTCAATCCAAAAATGCGGTTTCATCTTGCGATGCTTTATTACTCCGTTATTGAAAGGCAGCCATTCTCTTCCAACCTACTGTCCCACTGACTGTTAAATGACCGCTCGTCGAAGCAAGCGAATAGCAATAACTACCGCTTGGAAAGCTTGGTTGCATGATTTCTCTCGCCTACCGGCGGGACTAGCGCCGTAATATTGGGAATATATGCCCATCAACAAAACCTAAGGAACATGGTTTTAGTGCCTGTGAAGATTTTCTTTGTTTTAAGTTAAACAACCGTAATCCGCTTACGGATATCCCTGTTGCCATTGCTAACGGGCAGAAGCAATTTTTAGTTAGTACGCATCTTGATTTTTAAGGATCTCAGTCAAAATTTTCTAGGGCTTTTTTCGGGAAGCCAGAAACCGTTAGCGCCCTCTATGTGCCCTCCAAAATACCAAGACTGAAGACGAAGTATGTATAAAAATTTTGTAGCTCGCAATGACTCTGCAAACTATGATCACTGGTTGCACGGTACAGAACTGTCAATATTGTTATTGCACCGGTAGCCCTTGGCAGATTTACAGAAAAACAAAACAAAAATTACACCGTGTTCTAAATTAAACATACACGTCGACTTACGTTTTACGAAAATAAAAGGAAAACGCTTGATACTTGGACATGTACGAGCCGTGCCACCAGCGCTATAGTAGTAGTTTTGGCTAAACATGCTTCGTGTTCACGCTGTTCATTACGGCAGAAACACTTTGGCAACAGGCGCTGAAATCGAGTTCAAAAGAGGTGACGTCGAAAAGACGACGACAAAATGGCGACTCTAAACTGACGGAAAACGTCTTCCGGGGATGGCCAACATAAGCTCCGAATGTCAGAAAACGCCCCTCGGTCATTGTAAAGACCGAACGTGAACAATAATTTCAACAGCGGAGCTGTTGTTGCTGGCCGTAATGTGTGCCGCGTCATCAAGAAAAGGCGTGTAATAGTTACTCTCGCCGTTTACCGCGCACTTGCTTAACGGTTTTGTGAGGAGCGCCCGACGTCTGCCAGCGTTGTGCGTGGCACTAGCAAAAGAAATACCCAGAAAACAGGTCGTGTGGGTCCGTGCCTCAAGGTGGGAGCGCCAGACAGGTCGGGCTACAGACGCCCAGTTGAAGCCGGTTGTCGCCGGTTCTGGCGCGTGCTGACGCGTTCCACTTTAGAAGGAATGTGAAAGCCTGCGGGCAATACGATCCGGGCCCGCCAGTCATGCATGAGGAAGAGATTGATATGACAAGGACCGCCACTACCACAGTGAAAAGCGACGATGGAATATTTAAATAAACAATTTTAAGCTAATGCAATGCGTGGTGGTGTGCCCTTCAGTGCTTATATAGAAATTCTCCATCTTAAGGGGCCGGGTAGCTGCACAGGTGGAGCCACCACTCGGCGCTCCCATCGTTAGTGGAATGAGCCGGTGCATTGGGCTACGCAGCCTCCCGTTATTTTTGCCAAGCTTGCTTCGGTGCTTTGAATGTTTTGGTGGTGTGGTGTGCGTATATGTGCGGTGGAACGAAGTCTAGACAGATGTGTTGGGTTCTTAGACGCAATAACAGCTGCATAAACTTGTCAAACGCTTCTAAAGTTGGGTATGGGCTACAAAGACATGAGCGCTTTTTGCAGTGATCTACGCTTCGCTCCACATGTTCTGAGTGAGTATAGAACTGTTCATTTCTGCTTAAATTCATTAACGGCTACGCATAATTATTTGAAGCTTCTAAGTTTGTGAATGGGTTACATTGACATGAGCGTTTTTAGCAGCGCTCTGCGCCTGGCTTTGCGCTGTATGAGTAGGAATAAAACTATTAATATTGGTATTAATATCTACCCCTTTAAATTATCTTCAATAGTTTCAATGACTACGGTTTCCACGCCAGCCTTAACGCTGGGATACCTCGATACGTTTGCTTTGAAGAGAAAGGCACTTACGTACGAGATCGATTACCGTGTGGCCGTGGAAACGTCGTGGCAGTTTACACTTTCTTTCTGTAACCGTGAGCTTTGTGCCTTCGGTTTTGGTGAGCGACACTGTGACAGCATGGGAGCCTGAGGAGCCGAAGCGGAACTCCGACGTTTGTAGTGGTCATTTTATCAAGATCCAAAGTTATTCAACCCCCCAACAGCCCAAGGTAAACAAACCATCCCCCCTCCCCTTCCCATTTTACCACCTGCGTACAACAAAGGCTGGCGCCGGCAGTTTAAAAATGTGGCAGCGTTAACGTCAGCCTGGGTTTTTTTAATGCTTAATTATTCTTTACCGAGTCCCTAAAAAAGCGCGCAATGCTTTGTGAAGAAACCAAAAACACGCGACTAGTTGCTTCAAATAGAGGTGCATCAGCCCGAGTCCTCCAGCACAGACGCATTTCCGAAATGCTGGAAGCAGTTACGATTTGGAGAGGGGTGCATGGAAGTGCAAAATTAAACAGCAAAATCATCCAGCCTCCCGTCTAACAAAGACGATGGTTGAACGCGAACCTTTCTTCTTGCGAAATAGAATTGGAAAGTGTTAAAGTCGAAGACGCTGCGATCAAAAGACCAAACTGCTTTCGGTTCAAATTCAAAGCTCAACTAGTCGAAGTTGAAATCCAGAAGGCAACCAAGGAAGCCCACAAATGAAAGCTTTACGATAAACCATCATCGACGTTAGGCCGAGGAGTGCATGATTTTTCGAGCGTATGTGGTAGCTTGTAAACCTCGACCGCAGCATCCAGTTGTGAAACTGAGTACAGCTTTTCGGCAGCCTCCTGTCTCTCATCCTTCAGCCACGCAGGAATAGTTTTTAAAAAACCATTACATTAACCAACTAGCCAGCAACCATTGCAATTCTAGTAAAGGAATGATTTTCCACGACAAGCAATAACATTCTTATCATGCGGTATTTATTCTGTAAATGATTGTCGATGACTGTAGTAAGCGTATTTCTGTGAAATTAAACACCTTTCTACCGTAGTTAATGAAGTTACGGAAGCGTCGTCCATCCCGATTTTTGTTTTGAGGTAAATCTTAGAAGGCACCCCCACCTTTGTCTTTCGCTTGTGCACGACGCCGTTTCGTCATCAACTGCCAAAGGCCGGCGCCGTCGCATTCCTGGATCGGCTGCACACAGCAGCTTTGTATATATCATTTAGCTGCGCTATATTCTGGATACGCCAAAATGCATGCAGGCATGAACAATCTGCACGAAGGAACGGACTTGCACTTCCAGCTTGACTTCCAGCTTGGCGCATTGAGCGTCGTATGCTATTTGTAATTACTGAGTATGAGCGTAAATCGCACACATGGCATGCCTCGTAAAGGTCACCTCCACGCTCAAGATTTACCGATCTGAAAAAGTCCTTGTGGTTATCTACGCTTTGCAAGTCGCACCGCAGCAGAACGACAAAAAGCCATGAACAACAACGCGGCGCTGACTGTGCCGGCATTCCACTGACGAGCGGTTCGCCACGGGCGGCGCTGTTCGCCGAAGCGACGGTGGTGCCTTACAACGGCTGCCCGGTCCCTATGGTTCGAGTCTTACACTACTCAGAGCAAACTGGGCCAATTTTTTTGATCAGGGCGTCGTAAATAAATGTCTTTGTCTTATTGCTATCAGACAAATTCATTGAAAGAAAATTTTTCGGAAAAAAGCTTTTGGTAACGTATCTCTGACATCTTGCCCCGCCTGAAAAGTAAGATGCAGCAACGCTTTTCCGTGACCGTCCACCGCAGGCAACAGCGGGGGCGGAGGAAGCGTTAACCCGGTGCGCGCGGTGGTATGTCGTGACACAGGGTTCTTGCGTCGTCATAAGGTCGCAAGGGACCGCCCGTGCATTACGACGCGAGTGCCAAGGCAAAATTGGTCGCACTGAATGTATGGGCAGGAACCGGCAGAGGCCAATATTGACACTACCATGCCGGAGGCCGCTCCACACCGCAGGCTTCCTGATGAGGCGACCAGAGATGATCAATAGAGACGGCGGTCAGGGTTTTCGCCCTAATGCGGCGAGCACAAAGTAAACAGAGACAAATGGACGGAAATAAAGAACAGCAAAAATGTCGGAAGCCACGACAAGGAAGCTACAAGATTAAGAGGGGGTGCAGGACAAAAGGAGACCCCAGACCTAGAAGAGTCCTCTTCTGCATCTCTGAGCAGAGACCACATTGCTGCGTCATCCGAAATGACCGCTCTTAAACCCTGGACGGAACAGGTCTCGCTAGTATACCGGAATTTTTTCATGTGCATTGACGCTTGGCTTCATGACACTTTTTCTCCTCGCTTGTATGGCTCATATTCCTGCGAGGCCACTGGTTTGGGAGCAGCCACTAGAGAGGATTTTTTCTTGCCTGAATTAATCCGACGTTGTTTCTTCCAGCGTTCACCGCGTATTCCGGAATTGCTAAAGCTTGATCACGCAGTGTAAGGAGTAACTAGCACAGAGCTCCCTGGGTATTGCGTCCTGTTTTGTTCAACAAATATAACCTGTGATGGCCATGTAAAAAAAAAAGGTTGATTGTTTCTTTTCTTTCATTCGATAATCAGAGCGTGTATTATGAGAGCCACAGCCCTAATAATTAGGATTTTCCAAACTGACGTACGAAGCGACAGACTGACCCTCTAGAACAAGGTTATACTAGCTAAGCTGTTGAAAAGTCAAGCAGATTAACAGCTTTAGATACCGTGTCGTTTTATTCCTAACTTTGTAGAGAGCTTACCAGCACGCGTAAGCCAGTTAGGGCACGAGAATACATGGAGGCTCATTCATCTCCAAACAAGTGTGACCGATTGATATTTTTCGTTTAAGTTCGTAACTCAAGCGTATTTGAAATGTTACAACGGAAGGAGTTTGCGGTAAAATACCATACGTCACAGAGCAACCACCAAAGGGATACCACTTGCTTCTTTGATTCGCCAAGAGGTGGACCTAGGCTAACTGATTCTAGGGTACGAGGGGAGTATTAGGGAAGACAAACTTGTAGCATGGCCAAGAGCGAATGAGGTGTGGCAGGCTTGGTTGTTGTAGTGGTGGTGCGATTCAATATTTCCCCATCGGTTCCTCCGCCAATTTACAATGGCACTTCTGACCAGAATATCGGATTAGGGACGCTAGATGGCATATGACAAATACGCATGAAAACCTCACTTTCTCAGCCGCTCCAATCATCTCTCGCACAATGCAGTCAGCTTCATTCTGTATTTCGTCTCTAGCTACAACCAGAAAACAAAAACAGAATTGTGTTACCAGCTCAGGCTTTTGCTTATACTCAACTCAGCTTCTTTTAAAATTTTTGTTTATCCCTGTACAAAATTTATTTAAAGGGACAGCGAGCCGATTTTTTGTAGTATATGCTCTCTATACCAATGGAAAAGGAGTCATTTAAAACACCTTGAAATGAAAAGTTTTCCCAGACAGGGCCCTAGAACATTTCAAAGCAGAATATTTAGATTTCCCAGCCTTACGTGTGCTGCCAGAACGAATTCTGGCCACCATGACAGTGAACTACACAGCAACATACTTTAATCTCTTTACGTGAGATGGAAAGAGGTATTTAAAAACTTGACCCTACCGAAACAATATTATAGTGCGGTCATTCTTATTCTTTCGTGCGGTTTTTGAATATCGCATCAAAATCGACAGAGCTATTTGCATACGAAGGATAGTGTCATGTTTAGACACTACAAGGCGCTGTCTTGCAGATTTCGGATTCCTTGTGCCCAGCAAAAACATTGGTGCCAAATAACATTATTTCCATTAATTTATTTACGAATTCTTTGCGGTCACCCCACTGCATCAAACGCTGGCTTTCATAGGAGCTAGATGACATGCGAACCGAAAAGAGCGGTTGGTTGCCGCTTTAAAAGGAAGACAAAAAACCTGCGGTTGATTCCTCTGTCATTAGGAATCGGTAAAACATGAAAGTGAAATGTGCACCAAAATCTGCAGCTGAGCATGATTTGCGGGTCGGCTGCTGTCTTGTGGGTGAGCTCAGCGAGCGACGTCCTGCTGGCGGGTCGCTTCTGCAAGGTGTACTGGCGTCATTTCCGTGGCGGATAAGATGTGAGTGAAATGTTGGTGCATTCGCCCCGAGATTGAACACAGTCGGCCCCTGGCGGCAACGGGACGAACCGCTCCTAGTGTGGATGGCGCTCTCCCGTCATCTGCTCATTCAAATTGCGCACGGCGCAAGACGCGTGCTGCACACGATAAAACGACTAATATGTGTACTTGTTTGGCAGTAAGCGATGATATAGTTGCCTCTGCTTGCGCATTCCCTCTAGAGACGCAATAACCTACGGCCGTTGCGGGATAATGATCTGGTTAAATTCCACGAAACATATTCGCTGTAGAAGCCGCTTGAGTGTGAAACGTGTTATAAACATTATTTCGACACATTGAACTTTTTCTTATTGATAAGTGCAGTCGTCTGCCGTTTCGGGAACGTGAAAGGGTGATTTTTAAAGGTGGGTTAGTGGTTATTTAAAGGATAAAAGATTAATACACGAAACGCTTAACAAGCGACGGGACCTGTGCATAGCCGTGCATTTGCCACACCCTTGTAAAACTGCGCTGTGTTCTTATAGAAAGAAGAAAGAAACAAAAACAATTACGCTGCACACTACTCGTGCGCTATCACCCATACATTACCAGGGACGTATTTTACACCCGCAAGCACGCGTGTGATCGAATTCTTCCTATACCTTTTCGAAAATAAATGCCATTTTTGGACATTGGTTGCTTATACTGTGTTCCTAATTTTACTTATTATTTAAAATACGTTTCTATGGATGCGCAAGAGTATTTCGGGGGACCTCTCGGCAAAATTAAGCAGTTGTGAGTTTGCGCCTGTCCTGTGGCATTTCGTGTGTCATGTTTATATATCCCGTTTTGAAATCCCGACATGAATCACCTTGTCCAGAAGTGTGTTTCACTCAGTTGCTAATATGGTCACGCCTTAACCTCTTAATTAAGGTACAACTAAGTTTAAAGGAGGAAAAATCGCCTAATTTAGTGCACGTTGTTGCCCGCATGTGTTGGAGGCTGTGTGCTAGCACTCTCTGGATTTGTTTACTCTTCACCCAATGCTCGCTTTCAATCAAATTTTGAAAAAGGCGAGCCAGAATTCCTGGGCAATCTCGGGCCAAAAGGGAGGTTAATGAGTTTTGAAAATACTGGTGTCTACTTGTTGAAGTTCTGCTTTTTCACCGCTACAGAGCAGGACGCCTAGCGTTCTTTTAATTGCATGTAATACTGATAACCAACGTTTGGCTTTTCGCGTTACATGCGTTCTCTTCTCCACCCCCCCCCCCTCAAAAAGAAAAAAGAACGAAATACACAGAAAGCTTTTACTCGTGTCCTTTTTTAGCCAACCCACAAGAATTAAATACCAAGACAAAAGCGAGGTTCAGTTTTCAACACAAAGCAGTCACCGGGAACCCGTTGCGCTGTTTTGTAACGAGAAATAAAAAGGAACGTTTTACTACATCTGCCACAGAGCAACTTCATTTGCCATCTTTATGGCTCGCAAGTGACATTACGCAAGGATGCAAACACATCTCGCTGTTCTAGGCACCTGGTAGATCTTAAAGGGAACGCCAATGGTCAACTTTGCAGCCGTAAGAGAAAATCTGTGCCCACTGTCTTGGTTTACACTGCATTGGTTTACCCAGAGTCTTGGTTTTAAACCAGCTTGTCACTTCGCAAGTCTAGCTAAACAACACGAGATGTTCATTCTACTCCGCGCGTTAGGAATTTAATTCGTAAGTTCACTTGCGACGAAAGCCTTAAATAAGTGATCCGACACCGTAATTCATCAAACCTGCTTTCGGAGACACTAAAATTTCATTTAACTAAAGCTGCGCGCAGAGGACTTGTTAAAATGTTTGCATTTATATCTCTGCGCTGGTTCAAATTCAATTATTTTATGTTGCCTTTCGAACACACAAAAAATATTGTAAGCTCTTACAACAAAAATGTCGGGGCAGTTAAGTGGTGTTAGGGCATAGTACAAATGCAACAATGTGTCATTTTATCAGTGAAATTGATTGGAACTGCTGTTCTAAACTGAATTCACGAGATAGAGGCTTCCTGGTTTGTTTCTACTTATAATTTTATTGAAGGTTCGAAGCCGTAGTCTGGAAAAAATCGAGCTCGCTACGACCCACGGCGTACAAGTTCATTGTCATTATTGCGGCCGTTCTGAGATTCCCGATGGGTCGCCGCTTTTTTGGCGTACTAATGAAAGCTTATTGCTGCTTCCATGCTATTCATTGAACGTTAAGGAACCGAACTAAAGCACACCACTCTTGTCTGCGCCTTTCGTGCGCGCATACGGCGTGAGAAAGGCCCGAAGCGCGCCCACAGTGTGTATTCTCCTGGGCCGCTCAGCGCAGCATCCACACTAGCAGCGCGACGATGTCGCCACCTACATGTCGATCTCGCGGCAAATACCGGCATAAAACACTTTCGTGTTAAAATATAAAACCCGAAAACGAACAACCCTAAGCATAACATGCTCTTTAGTACTAAAGGTTGCTTCCCCACAAAAAGACCTTGTGTGCAGGGGTGCAACCTTTACAGCCCGCTTGCTCCGTTGTACTGGCGTCATTTCCGTGATGGATATCACATCAGTGAAACCTTTGTGTATCCGGGAATAAAACACTTTCATGCTAAAAAAACCAGCTGCTTTGCACCTATATTTCATTCTACATAACACCGATGCCCCCAATTCGACATGTTTTCTTTTCTCAGCCCACGTTATTTGAGAGAGAGAGAGAGAGAGAGAGAGAGAGAATAGTCTTTAATGATACTGGTGAGGTTAGCCTGGCCAAGGCGCCTAACTTGCTACACCAGATGTATGAAAAAATGAAATCAATGGACAGATTATTATAATGACTGTGATGAAGATGACGCGCTCATTAAGAGAGTCCTGTTTAAAGAGTCTGATCAAGTCCTGTGCTTCGCAGGACTTGATCTTTCGTCGCCCGAGATGCTCGTTTGGCGTTCGACCAAGGGCCTAGCACGTCACTTAGAGTTAGTCCTCTAGAAAGCGGTCGACCCAAGGACACTAGAAGGGACGTTCTAGCTGCTCTATACCGCGTACACTCACATAATACGTGGTTCAAGTCCTCGCGCACGTCACAAAGAGTGCAGAAGGGGGAAGCGGCCTGTTTCATCCTGAATCGAAAATAATTCGTGTGAGCGACATTTAGCCGCACGCGGTGAAGAACCGCTTCGTCATGCTTGGAAAGACCGTCAGGCATCCTAAAGGTCCCTTGCGGGTCTATGGAGTGAAGCGGCGCGTAATGTTGCGGCGCAACAGCCCGAGCGCTTTCAAAGCAGTGCAAACTCCCGCGCGAAAGCGTTCAAGTCCACATCTCGAATAGCGGACGGCATATTAGCCCACAACGCTGTCCATTTTGCTTATAGCTTTAGGCAGGTTTTTTCCTCCTCGGTAAACTATTCTCCTGTGTTCTCGAGAACATAAAAAAATTGAGGTCGACTTTAGCGCAGATAAATAAATGACAGCACGAAGAGAAATGTCCGAGGAAAAGGAAAATCACGTGCCCAGCGCAAGCAAGCCACATTCAAGGCCCAACATCCACTTCCGGACCGTGTAGCGTTCGCCTATTGGTTTTTCCGCGGTTCTCCTCTGATTGAAATCACCGGACTGCACTTCCTATTTCTGGTTTGCGTAGCAAGTGCGGGAGCAGCCTCGGGGTCTATAACCCTAAGGACCGCGCTGGGTAGCTGCCGCTTCTCAGACGACGTGTCCTCGTTTGGCCCTACGGACACCGCGCTTTCTTTTTTTTTTTTGCTACGTTCACTGAATGAACAAACAGAAATGTGGGTGTCTGTTTGTGGCAGAGGTACACGCACGGCAAGGGTGCGATGGTCTTGTCTATACCGACAAGAAGTCTAAACCCACGGAGTGTGTATGCAGTAAACAAGAAGGGGCATACGAAATATACACCCAAAACAATTCTTGCACTGCGTTATTGGCTTCTATTGAATGTTACATTTACTCCGTAACGAAGCAGCTCCGTTACCCTGCGAGCCACGTTGGACAAATATTGGTTTCTCCGGTACATCTCAGACGACGACGGTGAGCCTACACTGCGCTTTAGTGTCCACCTTCTCGGCTTGCACACCACGTCTCCACGGCCACCTGGTCTGAAAGCATTGGGATATTTTTTTCTTTATCCTCGCCGAAGCATGGTATGGCTTTTGATTCAAATCAGTGCAACTGTTTCTCACGTATTAGCCTAAGAAAAAGGAAGAAAGTAAACATGGAAGTCCACGAAAGTAAACTGAAATTTTTCTGAAAGTTTTTTTTTACCCTACCAACGAGCGCACTCCCTGAAGATGCAGAGATGGTAATGTAGAGGATGCCTACATGTCTACTGCACGTTTACGTTCTTTTCTTGCTGTGTGTGCACCGCTTTATTGCAGTAAATCTCGATGTCGCTTTCACCGGGATCTTGTTTGTCATCGTTGTCGACAGAAATATAGATTAAAGCATGCTCCCCCTCTATGCGTCACTGCTCTTCGCGTTAGCGAAAGAGGGAATTTGTAAATACACAACAATAAATCTTTACTGATACAGCAATAAATCTTCAAATGTTTTTTTACTTATCGGTTGTAGAACCAAAGTTTGTCATTTTCTCCCAGTGTATGAGAGTTTCCTTAGCGGTCGGGTCGGGTCGAGTTGGCAAGTGAACACTCAAAGTCTCATGGACAACCGTTCATTCTACTCTTGCTCTTCATACTTCCCACTAATTTTCTGTTCTCCCACCCCACATAAAGCTCCTTCTTTAATTCCATTTTTGCATATTAGAAGGAACGGTACGCCAAAAATAAAAGAAGCAGTGAAGAAGAAAGGTGGCAAGGTGTCAACATTATAGCAATATGGCAGTATTAACATAAAAAAACACATCTTTATTAACGTTTGCTTCGTTCTCTTTCAAGTGATATTAGTACCCAGTGCGTCACCACGGTGTTATAGGCGCATCAGAACAGCACGAAGTGTTAAGCGGCATCAAATACTATTAGCAGCTTTTGTTGATAAATGTCTCCATAAGCTGCATTCTGTTGCTTGCCAAGTGTACAAAACAAAGTATAAAGGAAAGCTAATAACGTGATTTAGACATATTTCCTGCTCCGTAAAGCTTTAGCATCATTCTCCAAAATATATATACCCTTTTTTTATTGCATAGCTTCAGCATGTGTGGTTTCGATTTGAACTTTACGTCCTTCTTCGTGGCAGGTTTATGTTACCGCGGGCCTGTTCTTCTCTCCTATGAAGAGCCGGGTAAATCATCTCTCTAATTTTAGAACTTGATGAAGGATCGACCTTCGTCTCGCACCGACATAATTCCAATCCAGCGCCGTAATAGAGGCACCGCACGAGGAGCGATGGGGGCGTTTTCCATTCACCGCAGTCGAGCCCTGGGGCGAGGCGAGCTCTGCGAACGAACTCAATCATTTCTCGGGACGCCTATGGAGACAAATGATTTGAATTTCTCGCAAGTTCCTACGCGAGGAGAATGCGTGCTTAAGAGGAGAATTCGGGACTCCTAATTGGGTTCTTTTTTTCATTCAAAAGGTGTCTTTGGAGCTTCAGGCGACCATGCGTTGTTTTATAGCCAAATAAGAGAAAGATACCAACGCGGTTATTTCCATGAAGGGCGGAGACTTTATCGATAACTCATAATCGCGATTAGCCAGTCCTTAGTGCTGTCACGACTTCTTTTTGTGGAAGTTGCCATCCCATGTGGCTTCGAACCCAATAATTAATTCTACCGACCTGACTGTTAGGCGTGCAATCTTCTTCGTTCTGAGCATGCAGCTATTAATAATGGAGCGGGAATGACGGGCTCTCACACCGAGGCAGAGATCTCCATCAATTAATAGTGTTTTGCAAAAGTGATCTAAATGGCTTGAGAATCTCAGTCACAGACAGGATGACGTTTCGTTCTTTTATTTAAGAGTGCAGGAACTAAACTTCGAAAAGATAATTTAAGGGGTATGTGCAGGTTTCCAGTGGCGAAAAAAAAAGCCTACTAATTTTTGTTTCTTTTAACCGCTACTACTCGCTTCTAATCATATCTACGAGTGGAAGGAAGTCTGACGTAGAATAAGAATTAAGCAAGGTTTTTAAAGACCCCACCGTAACAAAGAATTGTTCGTTTGTTCATGCATAAGTGTGTGTGTACGCGTATGTGTGTATTATGCATGCATATGTCTACAGTGTTGTATTAAAACACCGTAAATATCTCGCGAAATCAGGTTTCTAATCGTTCTAATGTTACGCGAAATGTGACTGTTGAATAAAAAAAAGCCCATCTCCCCGCGAGGGGGACTCGAGTAAATGCGTCGCATAGGGGGTGGGTGTATTGCGTTAACGTTTAGTGTTTGGGGAGTTGGTGGTAGTGAATGCGTTGTATCAGCAGCTTCTTGACGTAGTTTGAATGAGTCAAGGATATAAGGCGCGTTCGTAGCCTTTCATTCTGTGTTGGTTTTGTGGCGCAGTGGGTAGGGCACCATGTACCTTGCGTTCCGCCCGCAGGGTCGTGGGATCGAAACCAGGCGCCGATAAGTATTATTTTTTTATATAGTGTAGGGGGAGGGGTGCGGACCTGTTGTTGAGAGCGAGGAGGGTAGCGTGATGCGGGAGAGGAGGAGTGGGGGAGAGGGCGCACTGGAACGGCTGTTGCGGACGCCGAGGCACGCCAACGCCGACAGCACCGGGTGACATCGTGAGGTAAAGAAATGCTCTGCATTTGAAATCCCGACACGGTTTTACAGCAAAGCTACAGTAAAGGACCATGTCGTTGTAGTTGCCATAATCAACATGAATAAAAAATCCAAGACAGTGCGCACCCTTGCCACACGAAAGTTCACGAGAGCGCAGTGCTAGGTTGAAGGTACGCAAAAGCAGGGAGCAAGAATATATAGAAGGGGAAACGGCCGACTGCAGTGGGCGCGGGAGAGCGACCAGATAATGTCACAATGAAAATCAACGCTGGCTTCGTAGGAGAGGGTGAGGGCGTGAGGGCACCTGATGACGAAATGATAGCGGCCACAATCATTGCCGGTCTGCGCAGTGAAATGCCGACGTGGTGGCCGCGTAGATATTAAACAAGAAGGGTGAGCGGCGTGCCCTCGCTCCCAGTTCGAGTAGTTCAATTCATTGGTGCCGATTCTGAGCTTTGCCATTCTGTCAAATAGAAAATTCCTCACGTATTCTTCTCCCGCAATAAATTCCGCTAGCGCGACCTTGGCCAAGTGCTTCTGACGGCATCTGGCCGCCCTACGAAGCCTCGTTTCCTCTCTCATCTTGCTCTTGCTCCTTGCCTAAAAGTAACTGATGGCAAGACGCTGCCCTACTGAGCACGAGGATAAGGTTTTATCTTGACCCCGGAGGCTGTTCTTCTGATGGAGGCGAAAACATTCGTGTGTCGAGAATTCGACGCAAGTTAAGAATGCGGTGGTTTAAATTTTCTATCCTCCTGCTACGACGAGCGTCATAGCCCAGGAGCGCAGCTTCGTCACGTAACCATCGCCACACCCCTTCCCCTCTATCTTTTTTTTTTGAAGTTTTAGACACTAAATTGTTCACTTTTTTGGAGGCGGGGGGGGGGGGGGGGGTTGTGTTGGTCACGAATAACCTTGAGCTGATCCTAGCCAATGTTCATAATTTTGTGCGTGCGAAATCGCCGCAGTTCAAAACAGTATAAGCATGAGTGGTTAGTCGCATACGATAGCAGGAGGTAGTCTTCAAAACCGAAGAAGTTTATTTGGATGCACGGCCCGCATTGTGATTTACACGTGATCAATTTGAGGATGAGCGAGGAATTGACGTCTCCCTGCTACCGTCTACTACAACACAGTGCCCGCAAACCTTATGCCACACCGGTACGGAGAGTGCCCTGCGTTCAAATCAGATTATTGATCTGCAAAGCCAACCTCATGGTGAAAACAACGCACTGACCCGAGATGGCCTGAATACGTGCAGTCGAGACGGGCCACCTCGGTTGTTGGGCTCTGTTTGGTGTCGGGGCATATGGTTTCATACTAGTACACTAGCCGACCGGTTTTTCGGACCTGGAGGGGAACGAAAACTAGTCCGAATAAAAGAGCAGTCCTAAAAATTCGTGTGCCATTACTCCTATGGGACAACTGGCGGCTCCGCGGCTAAGTCAAAAATATGCAGGAAGTCCGAATTTTCGGTGTCCGGAAAAACGGTCGGCTGCTATGTACAAGGGAAAAATGTGTCGCTGCAATTGTGTGCCGTCGGGGGAACCGCCACAGCCCCTAGCGATGTTTTTCTCTTGGCTTGGCTTGGCTAGCCACATGGCTTCTTCTCGCTTTTGAAGTCGAAATCACCAAAAGGATAATATTACTTTCTTGTCCATTTTGCATGAAGCTTCTAAACTATTCCTAACAAAACTCTCTTTTGGAGCTCCACTTTTCTATTGTTGAAACAAATTTAAACACTCTTTACAATACTACTGTTTTTTTTTCTGCAGCCATGAGCAACTTTTCAGCCTGTTCATAAGCCATGCCAAGCACAAGTGGTACGTTTACACATGAAGGGACGCTCGCTGAAGTCTCGATACACTAGCGCCAGTTTTCCCGATACATATTAGTTTCCAGGTCTACTTTGCCGGGTAAACACAGTGAGGCGAAGTGTAGTGTCCCTGCGCGAAGCTAAGTGAGCTGGCCGTCGCCTTGTACAGCCCATCGCAGGTCTCAAATATACCGTTCTGTGGTGCTTTCATAATTGGAGCGCCATGTTTTTCCGTCGTTACACGTACCGTTCACCGCCTGAGTCCGTGACTCGCATAACTCACTGAGTTTTGAAATCGTGATGGGAACATTTTGAAATGCGCCGATTAAATTTGAGCGTGCTCTTGCAGATGAACATCATCCGCAAATTCGAAGGTTGCAGTTCGGCGACAACACAATACTCGAAGTCAAACAAAAAAATGGAAATGCATGCTCTAACATTAAGAAAGAATGAGTTGTTCTCTAGGCCCCACATAGGTGATTAGTTTGATTTATGACTGTCCTAAAAACCGTCTTCAGCCTTTCGCGCGACCTGCGGTGGAAGCCAGTTACCTTTCCAGCATAGATTCCAGGCTACCGATGATAGAACTTTCTTCTCTCCTCACTAAACGTTTCTTATCAGAAAATAATCATAGAGGTCACAAGTGCGCATCGGCCGCGTGGCAGCACAATCCTTCCGCGGACCTCTTTTAAGGCCAAACGTGCCACAAGTCAACCATGCACCCTATCACGAGCTCAATATCAACCCCTGAAATCAACAGCACTGTTTGAAACCCCGTGATCGCACCACTGATTTTTCTGCCTAATGCGCTCTCCCGCTTGGTCGACTGAAATTAGAGCAACCCATTTGTGTAGTCACCGGCTGAATGCAGCTTTACCATGTTAGTGTTCCTTTGTAAACAGAGTGTTTTTTTTTTTAATTTAATGGTGCTGGCAAATCAAAAGACATCTTTCCCTATTCCTGTCCCTATACGCCTTGTAGGAGTATCACCTGTTTTATGCTTTGGACATATTCGACGATGGCTTGATAGGTGACAAGAGCATATTCTTGCAGGCGTTTTATGCTTCCTACGATCTACTTACCGCGCCGATTCGAAAAGTACTGATTAAACATTTGACTATTGGACCGCTTCCTTTATATACATTGCTTAAAAATATTCTACCGCAAGAATACACTATTTCGTACTCCTGCCCGCCATTTGCGCAGGTCATAGTCTCTAGGTTCAAATTATGGCGTATACCCGCTTTCGGAAAAAAAGAGGTTCTTCTCCTGTACAACCTCTCTTGTTATCCTGTGTATGTTTTCTCCAATACTGGCCTTCTCGCAAGACAATAGAGTTTGCTAACGTGTCCCTTTTACTTTTGAGGCGACGTAGCACCCCCTGTGCAAGGTATGTCCTTACCTCCCACTAAGTGAATTGAGGTCCGTGTATTCCCCCAAAAGCGGGTCACCAGGCTTACATAACCTTAAGACTTCCAACAACACGGAAGAAGCCAAGTTGGAAAACGATAAAATCATTTTGTTGGTGGCGCTCCCGGAAGCATTGCAGAAAAAAACTTATTGTTCGCATTTTTTCACAATTATTGAGCGTCTTGTAGTTTTTCTTTTTCTTGCGTGCATCTATATACCCATTTTCCTCGATTATAGTGGCCCAGTGGGCTGGAGTTTCCGTTGGCCTCCATTCCCCTCGCTCCTTTTTTCTTCGCCTTTATTGTTGACTGTTGCGCCGCTTCAAGCCCTCATTCTGGACGAGGCTAGGTGTACTGGTTCTGTGCTCTTATCCTTTGTGGGGTTTTCCCCAGATTTTGTCCGTAACTAAGGAGGACATTTACATATGACGGCATCTTTTTATGGCTGTCAAAACTATACAATGCGACAGGAGGTGCAGGTCACGTGTGAGCATTACCGAGAAAATAAGAATGATACAAAGGGTCTAACACAATACAAGACACACAAAAATGAGAAAAGAACACCACCAATACACGTCGATAGGCAAAAAGAAGCAGAAATGTTGGCAGCGTCGTTTAACGCGGACTTCAACCGAGAAAGCAACTGGAACAGAAAGTGGTGGTCTGATTTGGGAAGTCGGGGCAAAAATTTCTTCCGAAGAGTTTCTCAGGGCGCGTTCACACTCCTCATAATTCTCGTACTGTCTGTAACAGCTCTATATATGACGGGCAACTGCGACAGTTATAGACACCCAGTGCCACGCAAAACAATTGGTGGTAATAATACTGCCACATCGCTTTTTAGGTTCCTGCCCAGTTATATTGTGACATCAAGTGCCGTTGTATCAGGAGAAACATTTGGCCGCGTTTCTGCTTTCATCACCATTACGCGTGGCTTGAATTCCTGCTCGGACTCGTTCGACATTTCGTACTTTCTCCCGCCAGTTCATTTGCGCCTAATTACGATATCGCGACTGCCATTCCTCGTTTCCGAGCAATCTGCGTCTCTCGGTACATGCCGTTTCAAATATGACTTCGTGATTACAAACTGTTTGGTTGTAATCAAAGATTGCGGGGGAAAAGATTGACAACAGTGAACGAAAACTGCGATTGCAAAGCACGCAAGATTGGGAGGACATTAAGAGCGGTCTGATTGCGGACTTCTCGCGCGCGGTACCTACACATCAAAGAGGAATGGAAAGAAGGAAAGGAAAGGAAAATGAAAAAAAAAACACAGAGACAGAGAGAGAAAAGAAAAAGAGACGATGGAAAGAGAGAAGGAAAGAAAACAGGAGATAAAAGAAGAAAAGAAGCAAATTTAACATTTCCCTTGCTACCAGCATACGCAGCTGAAAAAGAGCCAGGTCTGAACCAAACCGCCCAAAAAGCTCGCAAGAATCTGATGGATGCATAGGAGTGATTAAGCACGTGCAACTGCTCTTCCCCATTATGTCGCGTGTGTTCCTTTTTGCGATGATGATGGGGAGCCACTCGAAAAGCAGCCTCTGTTGCCACGGTGACAGAAGGCCGCGGCTGCCGCTCACAAAGCTCACCGTCACGCTATACCACAGGCGTGCGCCTTCGCAATTAACGGCGTGTCCTTTAATTACCGCACGCCCCTACCCTACGCGGCCCAAGCCGGGCTACATTGATGCTCGCGCTGGAACCGCAGTTTCTTCCCAGGCCTCGTCGTTACGCCTGCCGAAGAGATGACTAATGACCCGAACATTGCTGGGTCCTCTCATTTCTGCCCCAACTATATGGCCCAGCGGCCTCCTCTAAGAGCTCGGCCCTTTTGTCTTTGCCTTTCTTCCTTTCATGCGCCTGCGCGAATACTGAAGATTAAATGACTTGGCGCTCATTATGTCCGCGTGCGTGTAGGCCTTGTTGCTCACAGCTCCCTCTAATTGGAAATGTTTTGGTGTTGGGTATGGCTCGGGCACTGTATACTTGGTATTGTATAGCGTTCGATGCGGGCGAAAGTTAAGATGTGGTCACCTTGTAGTAAGTGCAGATGTTAATGAGTGGCTTTGGGGGTACGTGCAGTAAAGAAGCGGGTGAGCGATTGAGTACTCGGCAACACAAGACATCAGTGGATAAGTAGAAGATAGAGGAGAGTGACGACCATTGCTCTTTGTTAGAGCGGTATTCTTATTACTTATGACTAGGCTGTGTGGCTCAAACTGTCCCTAACTAGAAGATGAGTAATGCTCCCTTGGGAAGGGAGAAATCATTGCAATGTGTGTCGTTCGCTCCTCACGTTCGCGATGACTGAGTAGGGCACGAGGCTGAGGGTGTCTGCGGGCGTATAATACATTATTACTTGCCATTGTATTCTTAGTTTAGGCGGAATTACCCCTGACTCCATTTATTAGATCTGCGCAAACCTTAACAAACTGCTTGGGAGCACTTATAAATTGGTTGTTTTAAGTCGCTACGCTCTTCCGTTAGAGGATTTAGTTATCTGTGTGCTTCATTCTGTGCGCTTAGCAACAATTTTATAGTTTTTCACGTGTCCGATCAAACAGAAATTTAAGGCTTTCGGATTAAAAATTACCGCATATAATAAGCTATAACTGAAGCCATTGGTGCAAAAAGAAAGAAGTGGAGCGTTTGAAAACCGTTTTACAAGGGCTTTTCAGCCAGTCATGCAGATAATGCAGTGGGTCTAACTTGCACCAGAAGAGGGGTGAATAAGTGGCTTCTTTCGCAGTTCAACTAAATCGTTCGATTAGCCCAGCGCCCTCCCCGGCCGCCTTACCTAATGGCCCTGCGCAGCGCAAGTGCATCGCATTCTTCTTCGAAAACCTTAGCACAGCTTCCGTTGGCCCCAGCTGCATTGAGAGCGATTCCGTGATTGAAAACAGCCACAGCCCATGCTCGAGCAGTCTGCCGGCTGTTGTCGTCCTGCTCTGGTGCAGCCGCTAACGAGTTCAGCCGAGAAATTACACCTGTTTCTGCCTTTTGGAATGCAATACAAAGATCGCAGTCTTGTACCTAAAAACAACTGA
The DNA here is from genome assembly GCF_048455015.1 of Haemaphysalis longicornis. Lineage (NCBI taxonomy): Eukaryota > Metazoa > Arthropoda > Arachnida > Ixodida > Ixodidae > Haemaphysalis > Haemaphysalis longicornis. The sequence goes on along the minus strand of NW_027526460.1, from coordinate 27,157,465 downwards.
CAAGAAGCCACTTCGAACCTTACTACGAAGCGTAGATTACTATGAGCTCCCGCTTTACTACTACTACAGTTAGAGATGTTTTATTTTGTTCATAGCCATAGGTCGGTCTAATGTTGTACCGCTAGACCAATTTATTTTCTTGTCCTGGAACACCCATAGCGATGCAGGTTCATTATGAAGAAGTATGATGCTTAGTGAAGAAATGTCGGTACTAAAATTTGAATCCGATGGCGAACGAGTAGAGACCGGCGACTACGTTTCAGCTAGTCATACAGAATGCCTGAGAAAAATGCAATGCTCATGACCATAATGGTATGTACAGGTGCAATAAATAGTAAACGGAGCACGGGTTGGAGATTTTGAGAGGATCTCTCCGTCATGTGCCCAGCCAGAATCGTCGAAGGGACTTTTCTAGAAAGTCATTCTAAAATAAAATCCGGCCGCACATACCCCGCAGCCACATAAAATAGAAATTACACTAATTTCACGAAACCGTGCTCCGTTTACTTTTTGTTGCACCCGTACACATACACTCTGCTCAGTCGTTACGCCTGAGAAGGCGTGTACCCTTCGGTGCGCATTCATGATTACATTGTCTCTATATTTGTCACCCTCATCATCATCGTCCTCAACCAGTTTATATCTGCTACAAGATGACATCTTCAGTGAATATTACATAGGGACTCACCGAAAGCATGTGACTCCTACTATGTGCTAACAGAAGCGCCGGAACGTTCACCAAACCATGTAATTCAGCCATCTGTTTGTGCGTTCTGTCACAGCGGCATAACTTGACTTAGGGAAGGGAGTAGGAAGAGAAGAATGCGTTAAGGAAACGTGCGTAGTTTGCAAATCCCACACGGGTAGCGCCCCATCTGCGTATGCTGTGAACGAGTGCGAAAGCAAAAGGCCTCGTTCTCCGGGGTCGCTCCTCTATGGTTTCCAATAATAGAAAAAAAAATTGTGGTTGATTCCTCTGTCCTAGGAATCGGTAAAACACAAAAGTGAAATGTGCAGCGAAATTTGCAGCTGAGCATGATTTGCGGGTCGGCGGCTGTCTTGTGGGTGTGCTTGGTGAGCGACGTCATGCTGGCGGGTCGCTTCGGCAAAGGTGTACTGGCGTCATTTCCGTGACGGATATGACGTGAATGAAATCTTGGTGTATCCCGGCATAAAACACTTTTGTGTTAAAATATAAAACCCGAAAACGAACAACCACAAGTATAACATACCCTTTGATCCTAAAGGTTGCTTCCCCGCAAGAAGACCCGGTGTGCAGAGGTGCACCTTTTACAGGCCGCTTGATTCGTGTACTCGCGTCATTTCCGTGACGGATATGATGTCATTCAAATGTTTGCGTATCCCGGAAAAAAACACTTTCGTGTTAAAAAAGCCTCGAAAAGGTGAGCGAACATAAGCTCTTCATCTTGTAAGACGATGTTTCGTGAATGTCTTCTCGCCCTAAACGAAGCCCCACCGGTCGCTATAGGCACAACACAAGAAATGCGACTGAAATTAGGGGGTATATAAGAAATGGTCACTGCCTCGGAGTCGCGTGCTTCGAAATCGTCACGCGACTTCCTCATCACGCGTCGATTATGGCAGCGCAATCGATCAGCGAGACAGCGGTTTGTTGCATTGTACCATCCCGTGGCACTGATGATGCTACTGCTTAAATTAGTAGGTACGTGAAGCAAAACGATTTGTGAACTTGCGAAGCTTGAGGTGAACAGCCTGGAAGCGAGGTCTCATAATGAATATTTGTGAAAGAACTTTAACTTTGGTAGCAAAAGGCAGAAGCTCATTTTTTACAGCCGAGGCGGCCAGACGGTATTGTTGTACGGTGCAGATGACAAATTCTGAAGAATGTCCTTGTAGAGCGAAGCCTTCTGTAAGATAATCGTTCTCAATGTGCGGTTTACAAAGCCAAACAGTTATTTGTTTCAAAGTCGAGGGAAAATTACAGAAATAGTCGCAACAGCCAGTGCCCCTCTGTTGCCCGCTGTTAAAATTTTAATAGGCAGAAGGGAACATATTCAACAATTGTTTTATGACGATGTCTTTATTGCGGTTGTTTATGAAACGAGGAAAAATAGGTATAAACACTGTATAAAGCGTCATATAGGAAAATGTAGACAGCCATTTGTTAATGGAAAACCCATGCAGCCACCGATTTCTATTTCAAATTCGGAAGTGGCTCCCTTCTTAATACGGCAGAAAGAAGGACGAGCCCCACTCTATAAAGTACTAAAATTCTGAAATATAATGTTTCAAAACTCGTCTGTTTTTTGTTCATTATTGCGACAGAAAACGTACCAATATTCTTACTGTTGTTATTATTCTCCTTAATTTACTCACGTGGGATTCCTGGTAATAGCACCCCATAAACCGTCTTAAAAATGCCGGAAAAGCGTAAGAATGCTTACATGGTTTCGATTTCTTGCAGCGGGAATAGATAAATTATCAGCGGCCCAATGTTTCTTTCCCTGAGCTGCCAGGTCTGCTTTCCTTGGGTTAAGCCTACTTCCAAGAACAACGTCACAAAAATGTGACAGCGCTGGTATTGGTAGTGACCCCACTACTAATAATAATGATGTTTGGATTTTTATGGGCGCAAGGCCGGCTGAGGGCAAAGAACGCCAAAAGAATTGTTATATATGAGAGAGGAAGAGCTAAGCACTAAAATCGGTTAGGCGAACAAAAGTAAAATCAGGGAAAGACAATGAGGATGGCTTGTGTAAGAGGCCAGGTTGTGCTTAAGCGTGGTATAAAATTAGGTCTAAAAATTGAACTTCTGCTAAATATTTAAAACTTGCTTGATAGAAAACATGGTATCTTCGGACTGGAAAAACGCTGGGTGAGGTGGGAAGTGTTGTGTGTAGAGTTGGGTGAAGTGTTTGTGTCGTATTGTGTCGAGTGCTTTGCATTGAAGTAGGTGGGTCACGGATAGGCCGTCTCCACACCTGCTACACAGGGGTCTTCGAGATCCCGTGAGCAGGTAGGAGTGAGTTACACGGTTGTGGCCTATCCTTAACCTACTATGATAACTTCAGTGTGTCTGTTGTGCGGGGCAGTGGTGTATCCTCCCAAGAGTAACGTTATTACATGTCGTTTGTTGTCTGTCTGTTTATTACAGTGTGCTTACCATCTTTTGCGAGGGTGTTTTGTGATGTCGGACTTAAGGTCAGTGTAAGTTATTGTTGTTATGTTCACTGTATTTGTAAGCGCACCAGCAGCGGCCATTTGATCCGCTGTCTCGTTTTCGTCGATCCCCGAGTGACCTGGAACCCAGCACAAGGTCACTTTCAAGATTAACGCCTATGCTGACATAATGGTTTTATGAACTAAATGAATACCATGATTTTTGAGAGTGACGGCGTGCGCTCGTCGGCATCGGTGTCCGATCTACCGATAAGATGGGAGGACCTAAGAAAAGCCAAGCTAAAGCTATAGTGAAGACCACCAGCTTCGCTATTTCCTTAGTCTTCGCATCTTAATTGTGAATGTGTGGCGAATTTTTTATATATTCGCTTTGTCTACCCGTATATTTTCTTCTTCATTTGCGCTTGTCACATAAACACGAGACAGTTAATCTGTTTGCAGTAAATTTACGGCTACCAAGCACAGAATAGCTGTCATTTATGTAATTGAAATTAACCGGAACCTTGTTGGGAGTATAAAAAGTCAAGGTAAATACTTTCGCCAGCTCACAATTTAAATAAATGTTTCGCTCATCGGTAGCATCTTCAATAATAATTATGTATTTTAAATCCCATTGGGCTGTTTTACCACAAATTATCATAAATACCAACACAATAAGTGGAAAAACCCAATTAATTTCTTCTAAGCTCAATAAATTCTGGTGCGCTAAAAACAACGCATATGCAGATGCGTGCTTATTGTTCGGCTTATTCGTCCTGCTGCTTTTATTTTATGTTGTAATGTAAAGCAACTATTGCAATACGTAGGGGGCGCGACCCCCGTAAACATGCGTTGCTCCTCCGTTGTCCAAGATTGGTGCTATCTCACAGACAACCAAAAATGTGACCTCTCTTTCCGAGTTCACTACAAAGAAAGAGCGAAAGATTTCCATAGATATATAATCATGTCTGATTCGTCATGAATGCGATAACATTATTGCTGAATTGAACGCCGCAAAGGGCGGCTTCTAGTGAGCATAATTTACGCCGCAGCCAATGAAAATTGGCGGATAGGGAGTGAGCCTCTGACTGCAGGTGTCATCATTACTGGCATTATACCACTGAGTGGGTACTTGATAATTTTGGTTGCCTACGTTGACGTCGCAGACAAATAAAAATTATCAAGTCGACCGAGAGCTTCCGTCGACAGCTGTCATCGTCATAGGGTAACGCTATTGAGCGAGTAGGTGACACAATAGGTGAATAAGTGGTCGTCATCGGGTTTCCATTAGGCTGGGACGTCAACATAATCATGACCAACCAAACTTCTCCCATGTCGTCTCAGTGGGATTGGCTACTGGCAATGAGATTTGTTGTCAGAGGATCACGGCCGATTCAGGAATTTCCTAATGACGGCGACGTGAACATAACTATTCGAAAGATCCCCCTTAAGTGTTCAATTGGTAATTCACGTTGTCTCATTCAGAACACATCGGAAGCGTTTAGGTGTCTTCGGAGTTTAAGCGAACGCGCCAAAATTTTGCTATCTGCCTGATACTCGAAAGCTAATCAGAAGGAAAAAAAGTGCTGCACAATACGAATACGAAAGTGCATGACCAGTCCCCGTACGACCGGTTTCTGGAATTCTTCCATTACGTCAGGACGATTCCGGGGATTAGCCTGATAGTGGACGCCAGAAATCGGCCAACCAAAAACCGACGTAATCACTGAGCCCTTCATTGATTCCCACGTGAATCTGTTCGCGGACCGTTCACGTTGGCGTGCGGAGGGACCATTTCTTCTCAGTGGGTCGTCAAGTGAAGGCTGCGCGGGAGGCAAGGTGTGCCCGGAAAGGGCGGGAGCGGAAGTTGTGATCCGGCACTCATCGGCCGCCCACCGCTCCCAAACTTTGGCCGCAGGGCGCGCACGCACGGATGGACATGTGAGCAGCCAGCGGAGAAAGGGAAGCGTCCCGTACACACCGCAGCGCCGCAAACACTGGCGCGTACAAATCAATAGCAACAAACAGGGACCAGAACGACGACTCTCCCTGCCGTCTCGTGTGTGGAAACAATTGGGGTTTCATGCTCCGCTTGGTCGGAACGCCGCGCCAGGCCGTCCGGCCGGCAAACAGCCGCGCGGCGGGATGAGAGCGTGGTTCTCCTCCTTCCCACTTCTCCACAACCCCAACTCCCTCTTGCCTTTCTCTCCCTCGGCGCACATCCAGTTGGCACGCGCTTTTTTATCCTCCCCAGGACCATTACCTCTTTTGTTTGTTACGTCTATCTTCTTTGCGTATTTCCCGCTCTATCCTTTTTTGAAAGCGTGCTATTCTGGTTGCTGCCTGTTTTTGCTTCGCTACCTTTGATCCGTTCCTTCGAAATTTCCTTGTTCTCTGTTTCCTGTTTTCTACCTGTGCTACTCTTAGTCTTTCATTGCACAGAACAAAGCACACATATTTTTGTCTCTGTTATTACAACTGTTTTCACCACCGCGCACGCCACATTAAAGAGGATCTTGGCTATCCGCAGCACTTTTTTGGACCTCTTTCCCAGTTTAGAACGTTTTCTCTCTCCCCCGCTTTATTTGTTTTCCTTGCTTCCGCAGGTGTCCCGTTACCGGTCCCTCGCTTCCCGTGTGTCCCTTCAAACTTCTTCCTTTGCCTCTGGATCCTTTCACATTTTTCTGTCTTTTTGTTAACCTCTTCATCCGCCAGCTTTGTGTTTCGTTTAGGGTTAGAGGATAGGGAGCTTCTGGAGCAGACCATTTCCTATGCCCGTTACGTTCCTGTACTCTTTAGCTTACTACCCTATACCCGTTGATGTTTACACTCTTGCTTTTCTCTTCCTGTTTTCCGTTCGCTCAACCCAAGAGGAGCAGCTGTTTGTGTATGTATGTCAGCTACCCGGTACACAAGCATGAACACATCGCGTTTGCTTCCTACTTGTTCCCTTCCGCACGCTTTATTTCCCTGGATGGGTCTGCCATTAGAAGCCTCCTACATCTGGGTTCCATTTCCGCTCGTGACTCCTTGCCCCTCCCTCCGTACTTCCTGTGCTTAATTGCTTGGTTCGCACCATTCTCCTCTCACAGGTCACACACACTGGACATGTCCGTATTTTTGCTAGTTTGGGGAAGTTTTGCGATTTACGCTAATGTGTGCTACATTGCAGGAGGGAAACAGTGGTCCCCAACAAGCTACATCCCATTACCATCTTTACGCCAAAGCTTGTTGTACGCGGAAATAAGTAGGCTGAACCTAGTTTTGTCTTATTTTTCGTTTTATTTCGACTATATTGATATGGTTGTGGAATTAGCTGATCAAGAAAGACGTAGGACCAGGAAAAAGGTAACAGAAAGGCACGGCTGCTTTTGCATAATAGCCCAACGATTTTGCCTCACGTTCAGTCATTCTTACTGGATGATTCCACGAGAGAACAAACATTATAGATACGCGTATTTCTTTGTGTGATTTCCATATTTTATGATTGATGCGCAAGCCAGAGAATTGCTTAAAATTGCAATTCATTTTCTTCTAGCATGTGTACTTCGCGAGAAAAAAAATGGGCAAAGGAGGCAGGAGTGACGCGCGAATTCCGCCGACTGCAGTTTTTTTTACATCTTTGGGGCTTTGCGCGCGGCAAGGTTTGATTGTTCTGACTAAAATTTGTTTGAAAACAAGAACTGCGCCAAAATCACAAATAGGTCAAAACAAAGTTTGAGTTCTGCGGTGAACTATTAATAAATTATTTAAAAATGCGAAATCCCGCCAGACGCTAGACTGTTGCTAACATTGACGTCCCATATCTCTGCATTTGTAATTGTGACCAACTTGAAAGCGGTAGGTAATGTCGCTCAGATATCTTGTACAATATGACTTGTCTAGACATAATATAAATGTACGCAAAAAAAGAGTGACTGCTATGCTTTTTTCTAAAAATGCTCGACTTAAAGACCAAAATACAAAGAAACTCGGTCTCGATTTTCTTCTAAGTTGGGGAAAAGAGACTCCTAAAGAGGGTCAACAATGCTGCTGAAAAATATGTTGCGCCATTTTGTTTGCACCGCAGTTATGGGTGACCGAAATCACGCGCTCGGGACGCGTCTCCGTGCAGTGGGCTCTGATACTGCCGCTGCTTTTCTGGCTTTACACTCTAATAAAGAAGTGTCTGTTCGCCTTCTGCGGCCACACTAGGTACATTTCAACCTTTGACGTCCTTCTGAAGAGGAATTCAAGTTTTTCATCTTTAAAGAACCGGTTTGGGGACGCAGTTTGTGGATGCGTCATTAGGCAGTACTACTATGTTGTTCCGTCTTTGATTATAGTTCTGGTTTTGCATCTCTGTGGAGCACAGTATTCTTGAATGATTTTTTCTTGTTGATCGCAATATTAGCATAAACTGACACAGTGTTGGCGCCATGGGGATGGTTCTGGAGTCGACATGACGGCACGAGCTCAGTCGCATCTCCGATTTCTTATTCCTTCACTGCAACTGAGGGGCGCACCAGGTCAGAAAGCAGTAACAGCAGCAGCGGCAGTCCCCGTAAACGAGGGCGAAGAGCCAGAGTCCGCTTCGCTTTAAAGGAGCCATGAATACAAAATACAAGTTTGTTTTATTCGAAAGATTTTGTGTTTTATAGCATCCCCAGCGCTTGCGTGCCAGCAAATGATGCTGTATTCACTGAGAAATATTTCAATTTAGGTTAAAATTTTCATTCTCCCGCCAAATCGTGTGTTTTGGTGATGTCTACAATAAAGTCATAACGGCGTGTATACGAACTTCCACTGCGCCGTTCGGCTCTGCAGCCTTGCTTGCCGTCAAACCTCTGAGATGGCGCTGGAATACTCAGCACACCGCTGTTGCTTTGTTTTTGACCGTATTTACATCTGGCATGTTTTTGTTACGGTATAAAGTAATCGCTTCGTGAAACATGGGGTATGCTTGACAAACAGGGTCACGTAAGGCAACGTCGCTTACGCCAATCGGTCAGTGTCGTATAAGACAACTCCAAAGCGTCGGACTGCTGTGCAGCTAAAAAACGCCCAGTGCACCCAGTACCAACAGCAGTGCGCATCGGTACTTCTATGTTTACGTGTATTTTCGTAACTTTTGTTGTTTACCGCATCATTCTTACTGCTGTAAAATGCATATGCATTGCACTTGGGCCCAAATAGCTCGTTCGGCAAGCTTATAAGCTCTGCCTAAATTGCGTTTGCTTTTGCCGGCTTCAGCCAATCGCACGGCTGGGCTCATATGACATCATAGAATTGTTTTGGGGGAAATGCGCTAGTGGGTCGCATGGTAATTCCCTTTTTCCCTAATTATATAGCTTAGTTGGGTGAAGGGTACGTTAAAAGTGGTCTCAGTGTGATTCTAACGAGGCAACCTTTCGAATGATCCGAATTTGTGTTTTGTCTTCATGGCTCTTTCATTAATATCTAATTTTTATGTGAATCCCATTAATATGCAAACGATTGCTTGCGCTAATTTTTACTGTTAGCAGCAATTTCCACAAAGTCACTTCACGTGTCATCATAATGATATCGCAGGCACACTAAGTGGGCCACGCCACCGTCCTCGCTACACACAAGCAATGTGTTCACGAGTCAATCAGGCATGCGTAGCGTCGTTCAGAAAACAGAGCCCCCGAGGCGTGCGATTGATCGGAAACCAAGCGAACCAACGTCTCTGGTGCCTGCCGCACACTCACGACTGCGGCCTCCGGCCCGAGATGGCGCCGCATACCTCCGCACTTCACGGCGGGAAACACATCGATCGCGACTCGGCGGCGCCCGTCCGTACCCACCAGCGCTGGTGGATACGTGAGGGGATACGCAAAAAGTACTCGCTCGCTTCTTCCCGGGCGCTTCTGTTGTTGTTTTGCTTGTCTCGCTTCTGATTCCCGGTCGCTGCCGGCGCTGGTCGGTTGGCCGGCTCGGTCGCCGGTTCGGGTACGGTACCGTGGCTCCTCCCTCCCCGCTTTCTCCTCGCTCCCCCCCGTCCCCGCGCGTCCCCTATTTTCGCGCTGGCTGGAGAGGAGGAGCCGGGCGGCGGTGGGAGGAGGGAAGGGAAGTTTGGGAAGTGGGGAGGCGGTCCGGACGCGGGCTCCTTCCCGAACGGGCCCCCGCCGCGCGTCACTGCCGCCGCGAAACGCAGTTCGCGCCGCGTCGACGGGCGTCGCGTCTTCGGAAACGCGCCCGTCTGTGCCTGCCCCCTTGTGTCTGGAGTTGTGCCCTTGAGTTTGCCGTGCGACAACACTGTGAAGTTCGGCCGTGTGGCTGAAAATAAGGCGTTCTCTCTTCGTCGGGAGGTCACGTCTGAAGTCGCCGAGGATAAGTGTTTGTGATACGCGGCGTTGGCGTCGTGTACTGGACAGGCGCTGTAGAAGTGTGCTTTGTGGTTTGGGAGGCACGTTTAGTAAGTGAAGAGCTACCTTTGGCTCGGACGACTGCCCCCGAAGTGCGTTTTGTGAGTCTAGTCTTACTTGTGACGCGTGAGCAACAGCGCTGTGAAGACTGAACGTGGAAGCACTGGCCCCTTCGTCACTGGTGTCAAAGAAGCTTCCGGAATTTTGTCTCTGATATCAGCTGAGTGAGTGCTCCTGTCCAACAAGCTGCGTTGCGTCAACCAGCCTGTATCAACACTTCCTCCGCCACAATTGCCTAGCCTGTGAGTGCTGTTAACCTGCTCTCCTGCTCAAGTTTTGTAATACCCAAAGGTCTGCTAGAGCCAAGGCAAACTTAAACTGGTGCTTGTATATTGAGGTGCCGGTTCAACTATCGACATTTACGCTCGCTCATAGGGAACAAAGCATTAAAAAAAACTAAATCATGCATATAGAGGTACAAAGACAATGCGAGATTACAAGGCACAGTAATCATAACTAAAACGGCGCACTTATAACGGCGTTACGCAATCAATAACGAGGAATACAGGCAAGTAAACGAGAGCTCCCACCAAAGTTGAGGGACCAAAGAAATCTACGAAAAAACTGAGAGGTCGAGTGCGTAAGTTTTTTGACTAAATTCCCCACAACTGATGATCGTCCGTAGCCACATATGCAACCCTTCCTGATGCGTTTTCCAAAGAGGACACGCCGGTGTTAATTCTTTGAAAACACAGTTCTGAGCCTCATCATGATTATCTTCCTGGTGATAGCCGGTGCAAGTAGAGCGAACTCTCGAGAAGCACGACAAAACTGTACGCTCCTCAGCTTTCAACAGAAACTATACTGAAGGACACACGAAGCGTGCGCGGTTTATGAATGTGTCTTCTGAGAATTCAAGAAAAAACTAGCGTTCATGAGTTACTTGGCTCTAGTAAGCTTGCCATCTTCCCGTCCACCTCACTTCTGATCTGCCATCCGGCGAGAAAATTAGAACGGACGAATCCCATATCGGTTCAAACTTGTAAGCATTCTTTCGCTACTTTCCACCAAAATCTGTCCGTCCGTCCCTCGATCTGTTCGTAACGCGTGCAACGATGGATCCAAGGTCATAGTGGGCCACAAGGGTCCCACAAATGGCCCTTGTACATGTCGTTCTCTTCACCACCGCCTCACTAACCCTCGGAGGTATCCAGCATTGATGCTTGGACAAGTTGGGGTTTCATATTCCTAAGTTTACAGCACAAAAGACACAGACGAATCCTATGAGACTAATTACCCTAACGGCCTAAAGACTGCCCAAGTGGTGAATCTCGGTACGATATACCCCTCTTGAATCCAACAGAGCAGAAAGCCAGGGAACGTAAGGACGAGAGCCTGTCTCGTCCTTGCATTCCTGTGTCTTCCTCTTTCATTCCTGCATCTTGTTCTTACTTTCCAGTGTCTGGTCCCCACGTTCGCCTCGGACTTTTGCGCTGTGGGACTTCAGAAGGGTATATCTTACTGAGATTGAGCGCTTCTGTAGTCTATAGGCCGTTAAAACAATAATTCTCCTAGGGGCAGCTTGTAGGTACCAAAATACTGCAGGGATTTACCATTTATTTAGGGAAAACAAACCATAAAATCTCGTTAGAAGCTAGCCAGGCAGCTGCAGCTATCCCGCTCATCGAAGTTCTTCCAGAAGTGACTACTCCGGAGCAGTGGCGTAGCCAGAAATGTTTCTCAGGGGGTGTTGTACGCCATCGGTAAAAAAGTTCCTGCGCCCAAGAGAACTTCAGTGATTTGCGGCCCTAATAACCCGGCACTCCTCCTACTTTGGTTTTCACATTATGGAGTATCATTTCGGTGTGTAAGTAGCGTGCGTGAAAAGAAGGGCGAAAGGAAAGGGTAGGGAGTTATTCGGCACACAGTAAAATTTTGGGAGGTGTTCTGACACCAAAACACCCCCTCCCCCCGACTAAACCCCTTCTCCGGGGTTAATTTGTGTATTGAAAAGGATTTGCGCACAATTAGCGCAATGCTTCTTTGTGGGCAGTTTCAGGCTTGGGACGTTGCTCTATGAGGGTCCTGAATCACGAGAACTATCCCACTGAAATGTATGGCTAGAAACATTCGACAATGAATGACACAATCACTGTTCATAGTCCTGCAAACTACTTTTACACTGTTCATATCCAGATCAGCGCCGCGATCTGCGCGAGGTATCACTTTCTTGGAATGCGTTTCCTAGGTTCCTGAGCAGTCGGCATTTTGAACGAGAATGTCGGGAATGTGAAGTTTGGTTACGCTGAATTTGAAAAACACTTACAAGTAACCAAGAGCAGGCAACCTTGGTCACTAATGTCGTATAGCCAATGGGGAGTTTTAGCGTTGAATCACAGTGCAGACGCTTGGGTCCCCAGAAAACACCTTCAAACGAAACCTAAATTAAACATCAAGGACCATGCTGAACAAAGATGCTAGGAGCCATCCTGAGATGTATAACGACGCGTCACAGATTATACAGCTCAATGCGTAGGCGGAAATGTCTGCCCAAACTAGGAAATTTAGGTGCAGTTCCTGAGAACATAGGATATTCAATTACGGAAAACGTATGGAGGGACTCATGTCAATGGGTGGCTTTATATTGATAGAGATGGCGGCAGAGAAAAAAAGTAAGGAAATTTGGAAAGAGGTAATGAGTTCATCCTACCCTGAATACGGGCGAGAGTGAACCGCATCGAATGGCCGCCATTATGTGGCATACCTCCAACGATTGCTATAACGATGGCGGTTATACGGAAGCTGTGAAGATGTAGTTCTGAGCTTGACCGGTAACAGGGAATAAACTTGTGTATTCGCTTGGAACATAAATGTTAACAGGGTAAGAAACTAAAGAAGACATTCAGACGCCGATGACCTCAGTCCGTGGGCGAACATCACTGCTTTAATAACAAGCGGTGACGTGTCGCAAAGATGGTTCATAAGTTCCTGTGGGGAATAGCAACTCCGCTTAAAAGACAATAAACATGCTTAAAACTAGCAGGCCCAGCGACTGCAAATCAACAGCCGTATAAAATTCCAGGAAAACTAATCCCGACCACTATATCGCGGGCCGCGGGTAGTCGGCCATGAAGAATGGCTAGGAATTGCTATGCGCCGATGACAAAGCCCGGTGCGACCAGGTGCAATTGGCGGTGATTCCGGGGGCCAAGAAAGCTTATCGTCAGCTCAATAAGGGGTACTCTCTTTGAGGTCTCCTTTCTTCCTAAGCTATTAATCTATTCGTATTTTGTACATCTTGTATTCCGCCACTCCCAACTTATTATTTGGCGCAGTTTCTTGTTTTCTTGTTCGTTCTATCTTGGTGAAAGCGAGGACCCTGACCGCGTTCTGTATTGATTGTCTCTGGTCGTCCCGCCAGGAAGCCGGCCGTCCTAAGACCAGCGCTATAGTGGGGTCAATATTGGCGGTCGCTGTGCCTATGCCGAAGAACCAGCCCAGGGTCTTCTGCTCCACGCGTGCGTCATAAGGCCTGCGACCCCGCGACATTATCAAAACACCCGGCCGGATACTCAGGGCAGTGCACTCAGAACTCTCGCATATACAAGCACCTGCCGGTTAAAGGAACAGTTTGGGCTATCGCGGGTAGGAATTTGGCCGAGAATCGTCAAGGGGAAGGTTTTCTTGGGAACATAAATGCCAGACGACAGTGTCGACAAACAATGTGCTGTCGAATAAAGGTCGACACACGTAAACGGAAGAGGACGCGTCTGCGCACGCGTCTTCGGCTCCGAAAACCGGTTTGGCTACCGAAGTATCCACGGTCGCTTGTGCGCGCATTCAATCTGCTAGATATTTTGCCGCGCCGCGTCTGACCCTGGATCGCTCAGTAGGGCACATGTCTGCCGCATAAGACGAGATTGACAGGACCTTGAGCTTTGTTCGATAGTTCAGGACCGCTTTCCCTGGTATTGCGTTGCCAAGAGATGGTTTGCCTGCGTCCAGCTAAACAGAGTAGCACCCAGCAGCTACACGGTCCGGCTCAAGAATCAGGCTCCAAAATTCAGTATGTAGCTTCGCGTGTAGGTCCAGTGAGCTTTAAAAAGTGTTCCTCAAACAAATATTTTCCCCGTTCATGCTGTTCATTTTTTTTTTCGGTCCATCATCCATGGTCTAAAATGTTCAAAACGTTTTTGAGTTAAACTATCGTAGCAAAGCACCGACGAAGTTCAACGCCGTCACACTTCTTCGACGGCTTTGTAGTTATTTTTCTATTTTGCTACCTATTTTGCCTATTGCCTATTGCTACCTATTTCTATTTTGCTAACAATCTAGGCGCTTCGGTGGAAGGTTTCGGACCGACAAGGCCCTACTTCAGAGCAATACTTAAGCGTGATGCGAGATAGTATTTAAGTTTATTTAATGATATAAGAACGAAATCATTTCTGTGCATTTTTTCTAAACTGCGACACATTATACGCGTGAGATTGTGTTTAGCATGCAGATGTTTCAAAGTTTACGAACTGAAGTCGTGAAGCTGTAACAAAGCCACGCGCACTCGAATGAAACTAGTAAAAGTTGCAATAACTATCATCAAGGAAAGTACTTAAAACATCTTTGGAGACCAAAAGGTAATACGTTTTTATATCTACGCATAAAGGAAAACAACATTCTCTTCTAGCTGCGCAAGTGTACTGTTTTAGGTTTTTTGTCCGCACCAGGCAAGCAGCTGTTCGATTCCGATGACACCGTGGCAGAAACGCCCCGACAACACCACACGCTCAACGCAACATGAACTTCGAACAAGACCACATGAAAACAGCGCCCGGCAAAATACTGTAGCCGCAAAAAACAGCGCCGCCTCAATGAAGTTTCGTAACTTCAGGAGCTCGAGTTCCCCTTCCGTTTTGACTCAACACAATAGAGGGAAATTTACAAGCCTCAGAATTCTTTCCACCCGCACTCTTTGTGGAAACAGTTTATGTAAATTCGATGAAAGGGTGCAGAGAAATTGCCACTTTAAAATCAATTTACTTCGTAAAATAGCGGGCGGGTTACGCAACAGGACTGCCGCTGTGATATGAATTACCCGTGTTAGGAACAGGTCCACACCAACTGTAACCAGAAATTTGGGTTTGTGCGTTCATGTACTAGGCCGGTAGCGCAACTAGCCGTACGTATTAAGGCATTTCAACTATTTATTTAAAACTTGTATGATATTGGGATTTTACTTTTCCATTACATCGTCGAATATTTAAGGGAAAAGAAAATGAGCAGAGTGGCTTTACGTGATCCAAGCGGTATTGTGAGTTAAAAAATGCGTGAAAAGCTCACGTAACCTCTATACCCCTTACTTGAGTGACGCCACCTCCTAACTTTCCCAGCACTAGGTCATTGCGCACATCATTCTTTTAAGATATTTTTGTTAAAGTCCTGGTAACATTACACTGTGCTCTATTCCTCATGCTAAGCTGTGCCCCCGATTACATGTAAGTACATAACTAAGCCACTTTGTTTTAGTTTTAAAAAGAAGGCTTAACAATTATTTGTACTCAAGAAATGACGCTAACGGGTGGTTATGAGTCTTGCCCGAAGTTTTACATATCATTTCATTAAAATGCGCCGTAGCCATCCCCACATAATCCCAGAAGTTCTTCTCGCACGCCCTCTACAGCATCGCGTACCCAGTGACTAAACAACTATGTTTAAAAAGAGAGATGCGGTTAGTTAGGTTTAGATAATGCTAGGTTAGGCAAGTTTACTTTACGTTACATTACGTCAGATTTTGTTTGATTTGGTTTGGTTTGATTTAGCTTTATTAGGTTACATTGTAGCAGCCTTGTTTCAAGTAACTGATGCTGCGGAAAGGAATTTGAAGAGAAAGTCGAGGTGGGAAATGATGTAAGAATACGGGAACGTCCGTACTAGTTCAGTTGTAACATGTGCGGGTGGATATGTTGACGTCGCTTACAATGGAAATTTGTGGCTCGGCAATGGGACTGACGGCCGGTGTGATCGTCACTGACTAGTCCACTTGAATGGGTACGGGAGTATTGTAACTTGTACGCAATCATTCGCAGCCGATGGTGGCGTCAGGCAGGCGCATGCTCTGCTTTCAGCCAACGTGTGAATTTTGATGAGATGATTATGCCTAGGCAGCCAATAGAAATATTTATGACAGGTTTTCGGCTATCGACAGTCAGTGAAAATTTCGAGACGTGTTCTGGTCACAAGCATCTTCGGACGTCGCTTTTTTTCCAATTGCACCGAGTAATAGGTTACAAATGCTGACGAAAAAAAAAAATTTGGTTATATAAAGGTATGTTATGCTATGTTAGGCTGGGGTAAGCTTGGTTAGGTCAGGACCCGACAGTATGGCGGGTGGGACGTTAATTTATTCTAATAACGGGGGAATACCCTAATCTAGGTAGCACGCCTAGGTGGCGATCGAAGTCACCAAAGGTGGGTCTATACGTTGCGGAGGTTTTCAATCACCTGAAAGAGACAAAAACAAAGTCATGATATTTGCTTTGAAGCACATGTAAGCTTCCATTTGTTACGTTTCTTGATGGGGTAAAGGGCCGGTCACAGCAGATATGCTGCCTCGGTTTGCTGAAGCTGTGGACACTAACATATTCAACTCCAACACGGATGTGGCGAGGTTACTCGCCGCTTGGCCAGAAATGAAGGCGGTGTGGTGCTTATTCCAAGGACAGGGGTTCGATCGCGGCCACGGTGGACATTTTTCAGCTGGAGGCGAAAGGAAAAAAAAAACCGTGTGTCGAGCTTTTCGGTCCTGTTAAAGATCCCCAGCGGTCAAAATTTGATTCAGTGCCCTCCACTAGGGCACGCTTCATAACCAAAGTATAACTTCGGCGTGTTCAACCACGAAAGTTTGAATTTGCGTGGAGGAGTTGGTCATGAAGGTATCACTAGCACAAAAACGGTAAAAAACAGCTTCTTCATTGTGCAATGCTATTCCCCAGATTTCGATACACTATTTAAAGCTGAAGGTTTGCAGGATTAAAATCATTTTAAAATCAAGTTCTTTTGCTTCTCTGAGTACTCCCGCGAACAAAAGTATACCTCTTATAACTCAAACGTTCCAATGTGAATAGCGCCGCCCCTAATTTAGAAGCAGTTTTCATTAACCAAATAGCTTACGCAGATGAAAATGGAATCTGTGTAGCCCACCGTAAATGTCTGATCAACATTAACTCATCCAGCAACTTGAACTGCTCCATTTGGTGCTGGTATGGTGATGGATCATCTCGGGGAACTTTCGTACACCCGTGGTCGGCCGAGAAAAAAAATAGAGCAGGCGTTCTATTACGGAGTGCACAGATGCCAGCGTATCGAAGCCAAATGGTACAATGCAAGCAGCCAGGAAAGAAGAGAGGTAGCTAAACAGAAACAATATTACCATAGCCAAATAACTCTAGGAGGGTCTGTTACATTTGTTACGGGCGGCGTATACATTTCACTGCGGAATTCCCGAATGCCAGGTGATGGATTGTGCTACTCGTCGTTTTGTACAGTCGATCGTAGCAGGCTCGAGCTGTGGGAGCCTGCCGAGGCCCCGCGGCGTGTCCCGGTCGACCTGAGTTCGTATGCGGGGTGAGTGGAACGTACTCGGGCCTGGAAGACAAATGATGGCGTCTTCATGAACGGGAGTTGCGTACCCACTTAGATGGATAGGCCGACCACTGCAAGCCTTCCCAGCAGCCGCTTCATTTCCCTGCGTAGCCGTGTTACTACTTTCTCTTGCGCAGCCGCGCGCATCTGTTAATACTTGCTGAGGATGAGAGCTACCCGAACAACAGGATAGTATACCGCAATGTTAAGGTACGCTAAAGAAAACCCTGAAATTAGACGCAGCACCATAACTTAACCAGATGGGCGTTGTGCGGGTATTATGGCAAATATATTTTTAGAACGAAAAACCTCGCCTTAAATTTACGAAGCCCGAAATGGTATCAAGCGCGAAAAGGTACGAATACTGAATCTGAATACCTGCAGTGGGGGATCGATAGCAGCTGGTTAAATTAAAACCACAGAAATATAACAATTACGTTAAAACAGCAAAATAGTGCCACGTCTTTATTAGTGCCACTTGATTGACAGTCTTCATAAATGCTGCGTCATGCAAAAATGAATGCCGTTTAGGCATTATGTTTGAAAAATACAGCGCGACTTGGACAACGACACAAATGAAGAACGACCGGACATGCGCTGCCCAACAGTTGTGTTTGATGAGATTTTAAACACTTCGACCACAGTGTCGCTGTCGCCAGTGCTAGCCTAACCGGGAAGGGTGACTTTTGAAGTTTGCTTTCTCAAAAAGTTCAATATGTTGCAATGGGACGCTAGTATTCGGTTAAAACCGAAAACAACTAAATGCTATAACGAAACTTTGGTATTTATTGAACAGTTTCCCAATTGTTTCTTGGATCTCCGGCTCAGTCGTATGGGCATTCCCTAGAGAGGTGTGATTTTAAAACCTGGTGCGCTGTCACCCCAAAGAAATTCGAAAATTGACTTTGTTACCGGTAGTACCCGCTGATGCCCGGATAGCTGCCTACACTAATTACGTAAATGGGTTTAAAACCTGTTATTTCTTACTTGCCATAATTAGGTAGTTCATCTTAGAGTTGTACGCAGTTATGAACTCCTGCCTGCTTTCAATACATCAGCTCCTCCTGGAGGCGTGTGGTCATAGGAAACGGCTGGAACTCGCGCTTCATTAGAACTATCCTGATACAAATTACACCAAGATGATGTGCTGAAAGGGCAACTTACTCATAGCAAATATTATGTGGTGAAGAATACCAATCATTCATAGTCATATACTAAATAACGTGTAATCCTACGGGAGGCGTGTGGTTGCGGAAATTCTCAACAGATGGCGACAGCTATGACACGCGAAAAAATTGAACTGAATTTCACTTCGAGTAGAGTTTAATTTTTAAAGTCCCGCTTGGCTTTTTATATGTTACATGTGACAAAATCCTCAAATTGCTTTTGGTCAACTTTATGGGCAGCATGTATAAGCAAAAACGAATTGGCACTATCAATGAGCTGAATAGTTATTGAAAAACCAGTGTAAACAGGTTTCACCGAAAATTCTGATTCCGCGTACTACATGGTCGTTATGGAATCTTGTAAACAGTTTTTTACACTTTGGACCCGTTACTTATATCAACAAAAGCTTGTTCTATACCTCAACGGGCCTGCGATAAAAAGAAAAAATTGTGTAACATTCTTTTAACGCTTCTCACTCTCTCAGGGGTGTACTTTTTGGAGAATTGAGCAATATGGAGACCCTACACCATAACAGGAATCTGCTTCTCAAATTTGAATTCTCTACAATCAGAAGTTTGGCTTGGCGTTCGTATAAAATGCTAAGTCTTTACGGCCTGCCATGAGTGCAAATTAAAAACAAAAATCTGTTCCGCCTTTTTAGCGGCATCGCAGGGTAAAATCCTTAAAATTGTATTTGTGTGTGTAAGATGTATTACCAAGGACCCAGTGGATAAATCATAAAGGGAAATTTTTATTGGACAATCTTTAAGAACACCCATTTTGTTCCGAAATTCATAATCTCCCCAAGAGTTTTGGCAAGGGTGAACCCCAAAGAGTACTTGTTAGATATAATTAGGTGCTACACATATCAACAAAAAGGACTTCGATACGTTGATGGGTGAGCGAGATAATCACAAATTTACGAAAACGCAATTTCCCCCTGTTCTTCGGTTAGAAGTAGAATTTTGAAAAATGCAGCCTTAATGAGCCCCTACGCCATAACACAAATGTACTCTCGAAATTTCTTGCCTCTAAGGTATGTTTCCCCTGGGCGCTGATGAGCCAGTCCGTGAGTAAGTCAGTCGGGCACTTCTCTTTATACGTATAGATAGATAGATATGCATGGTAAGTACGGCAATCGCAGTTATCAATTTTTACATCTAGGACGTTCGCAGTTTTTTTTACGGCAATAGCAGCACGAGGCTAAAGAATCTGCTACCTTGACAAACTGTCAAAACAGACTCCGGCGGACACGCTTTAATCAAGACACGTTCAATGGCCAGCCTAAGAAGCGCATGTAAGACGAAAACGCTTTTTGATGTCTATTTATCGAGCACATACAGTTCTCGTTTACTCCAGATTTTTTTAGTCTTAAAGGGAGTATTTTGAATACCTTATAGCAGTAGAGACGATTTTTCCGTTTTATGAGACTCCAAAGCTCTCCATGGTAAAAGATATTTACGTCTACACCAAACAGGTGGCCGTTAAAATGAGGGGTTGGTGTAAAAAATACATTTTTGTAAGGGCCTCATTGGTGAAGTTTAGATGCACAAGGGAGGCTTCTCAAACTGCAATGCAGAAACGCAACGTGATGAAACTAAACACACCTTCTGCGCTTCATCCTAAATGCAGCACCTAGCTGAAGTCTTTGATTAAGGTTTAACGCGCCGACGCAACGCAGGCGATGAGGCGCGCCGTAGCGGAGGGTTCCGGATTAATTTTGACCACCTGGGGATCTTTACGTGTGCCGAAATCTAAAACACCCGGGCGTTTTTGCTTTTCGCCTCCATCCAAAAAGCGGCCACTGCAGCCGGGAATCGAACCCACGTCCTTGTGCTCAGCAGCACAACGCTTTAGCCACTGAGCCACCGCGGCGGGTTACAGCTGAAGTCTCACAGGAAAGAGTAGGGAACAGAGAAAGAGTGCTTAGAAACCGGAATATCCGATCAGTTTCTGTCTACAACTAAAGTATCAGGCGCAGACACGAAATCGATTTTGTAGCAGTCTAATGACCAAGCAGTTAATACAGGATTGGCCCTATTTTGTTGTATACAGCTCCTGTTCATAGAGATTGCCCTGAGTGTTTTTTATTTTTACTGCCAGAAATGCGAGGGGAGAGAAGCAACACAAAAATAAAAGAACTTCAACAAAACTACGCAAAAAAAGCAGCGAAATGCGTGAGAGCAAACTGGAGAGCAATTATCTTGAGCGGCGACGCAGCTGTAGTTCCTGTTGGCAATCAAATTGGGATCGGGGCTGTCGCACCAGAGACAGTTACCGAATATGCATTTTTAGATTCGCGGAAACAAAAAAAACTACCACAACTATTTTTCAGCACTAAGGAAATAAAACTACTTCGGTCGAAGAGACATCGCTCGATCTTTTTGCAGGGCACTCTTAGTCCCCTGCAGCGAACTCAACCGGAGAGAATGCGCTATACGGAAATGAAAAAAAATCACTGGCCAACACCTGAACGTAGATAGAAGGTGAAACTCTACACGAAGTGCATCCAAGAAACAGCGTAAGTTTTTCACATTGCGTGGCCACGAAACGTTTTTTGAAGGAACGGATCGAGCTGCGGCGCGATCACGTGTCAATGCTTGAATCCTCCGAAAAATAAGCCAAAAATAAAACGATTGGCAGAGATAAAGTGTACACGAGGCTGAAGTCGACCAAGAAATTAAGCGTCTGAAAGAAGGGCGTATATCTTGTTCCTGATTCACTTTTACGGAGACATGCATTTACTCGCGCGATTGAACATATACTTCGAGTGCCAGCGTTGTTCGCGCCGTGAGACAGGTGAGCTGCGGAGTTCTATTTCCGTAGACAGATAAAAAATTGGAAGATAAACTATGCCCCGTCAGGAACTAATCGATCCTTCCGGGCGAGCAACTAATGGAAGCTTTTTCCGCTCCTTTTTCCCGCCCGTTCGAGAAATATTTGAAAACGGTTTCCTTTTGACTCTGCAATTCCAAAGTTCCAAACGTCGGTTCGATTCTCTTTCCATCTATCTGGAGGATTAACCTCCATGAGAAGTGAGCGCTAAGGATTATGCTTGATTGTTAACCTTCCGTATTTCTGACGGAAATAGAGAAATCGGACAAATTAGTAAAGTTTATCAACGCAAGTAATTTCCAACATAGAATTATACTTTAAAAGAAATATATAAAATTTCAATACACTTCTGTTAAATCGGCGCCTTGATTTTGATGTAACGTAGTGTCCAAAAATAGGTTTTCTCTCTTGCAATTTGGGCTGCGCAATTAAAAAGACATATTTCTTTACTAATTTCACGGACATGCGTGAAGGGCATCAAGATATTCTTCGTGAGAGTTTTTTCTCCATTGCAATGGGAACATGGTGTTGAAATTACCTGCTTATCCTTCCGTTCTGGCAGCCCCTGTTTGATCGCATTTTATTTATCGCGCATCACAACTGCCGGGGAGCGTGACGCATAAAGAGGAAGGAAGCAATTATAAATGAGTATGGAATGTTGAATAACGCGGAAGCGTTCAGAATATAGAAACGCCATTGACTCATTGCGATTTCGGCGAATCTATTTCCTGGGATAATTATCGATGAAAAAGACTATTTAAAAACAGTGAGGCGATTCGTTTTAGACCGCCAGAAGTGACTGGAGGAGAGGTGTTTAAGAGCCCGTAGAGAATAAAACTTAAGTAATGAATTTGGAAACGAATATAAATTTGGGACTTGGTGGAAATCAAACCCACGGCCTCAAAATTGGGAGCCCAGCGCGCATTGCCACCTTCACTTTGGTTAAATGGTTCTAGCTACCTACTGGTTGACCTGGTTTATGAGTTCTCGCCTTCTCCTTAAAAACATTTGTTAGAAGCAGACACTAGGGCATACATTAGTAACTTAAAAGGGCTGATTACGGAAGTGGAAGTTAGGCGAGCAGGAAGGCTGGTATGCGAAGGCTGGTATGTGCCAGCTTTTACGTTAGCAGCGCTATCACGGAGCATCCACTGAATCCTGTGAATGCACTGCGTTTACAAACAGGTGGCATGCGGGAATACTGGGAACGCGGGTATATCCCTGCTTGACGTTGCTTTTGTACTTTCAGCTGCACAACGACATCCGGGCGTAATACCGACGTTCTAGTCATCGACGCAGCCGAGCGAAAGCTCGCTTTGAGGCGTACTCAAGCGTACCGCGAATGCATTTGTACGCGCCTACTGCGCCGAAATCTGTTCGAACCAAATATCTGGGCACTGTATTTCCGCATTGCGCGCTAAAACGAGTTCGGCCCGCCCCCTGGATAGCCATCCCGCAGGAAAGGTAAGCAGAACAAGGCACGGTGTATTCCCTACGCGTTTCTCCTCATATGAAAATGAGTTGTCCCGTAAAAAATGTCCTGATTGTATTTTTTTCCTTCGTATGCCACTAAATGATCATAAATGTTAAAGGTAAGTTTCGGTTCAAGTGGGTTCCAGCGGTGCTAGGCCGAACAGAAAGTAAAGTGCGTCGCGAGGCAGGGGCCTGAGAAGACTGTCGTCCTCGACTACATCTGCAGCAAAGCACGCAGACACGCGGCCAATGTGCAAGGTGAAAGCGTGAGGTGCCTTATGAAACGTGAGAAGAACCCGTCGTTATCGTGTGCGTTGACACTAATGGTACTAAAAGGGCCACCACTCTAATGAGAAAATAAATGAAAACACATTTAAGTTCGCGTGGGTCTTGAGCCCGAGTCGTTAAAGCTGGAGCCAAGCGCATTACCCCTACGTTAATCGGGTACTCAGCCAGCCGGGAAAGTAACAAAAATTAGGCAGGTGCGTGCCGCGTGACACATGGGCGTGGCAGCACGTGAGTAGTAGAACAGGTGCCGGCGGAGAAGTGGTCTCACTGTGGAGAAGCTACAAGGTGAATTGGTAGCTACGTGAATAGTGGACAGTCTGCCCGTAGGAGTAATTTGCGTCGAGAGGCGAAGAAGTGGAAGCAAAAAAATAGACGCAAATATGATTTAATTGCAGTAAAAAAAGGTGTTTGATAATCGCTAGGCTTTCACCTTCGAAGTATTTAAGCAGACTTAAGTCTCAAAAGAATTTACATCTCTCCCACCCTTCGTGTACCGTCGTTCTGCCAGCCCCTTTTTTTCCATTCCGCGCGCTCTCTCTCTCTCTCTCTTAATTCTTGTCAGCTCGCCCTCTCCATTCCTCTCTGCGTTGTCTTCGACGTGCTGCACATTCCTTCGCTCGCTCTCTGTAAAGCGTGCTCTGTCTCAGTATCAGTTGCCGTGTGACAAGGCCCACTTTAGGGAGTAGAAAGCAGAACTAAGGCCGAAGCGCTGGAGCTCAGCTGTTAACACAGTTTCCCCGCAAGAAGACATAGCCAATGATTTGCTACCGAAGTTCAATTTAACGACCAAAATATCCAAACTAAATTGCCACAGCTAAGAAAAAAGACACAACATAGTGCTAAAAGATCTTTACCACCCCTCACTGAAGAAAGTGGACGAGAAGCGTGAAAGCTTACTCACACCAAAAGTGCATCAAGAGTGCGTCAAAACCTTCGCTAGAATTGCCTCCAATCGACGATAATCCCACCTTCAAAGACCAAAATCACAAACGAAGGCCTAACCCTTGGAACAATTTTTCGCGCATGATGTAAACGCATCTACGTACGATTTAAATGTATACCGATACGTGATTTATGAGATAAAGGTATACTATTGTCCCCCTTCTTCAGGATCTATGCGTGTATTGTCTTATCTAGAACCATTCATTTTTCACAATTTTAAAGTACCCGTTTTTACACAATGGAAGGCCAGTTTCACGTACGCGTCGTGTGCCCAGAGATCTTGTGAGAGCTTTTCGGTCGACCAACCGGTCTATGGGGAAATGCTTTAGCTTTTTGTCCGGAAGCCAATGGTCCCACTAAGAAAGCTTTTGCTTTAAAGAGGCCTTGCTTTAAGATAAGTATAAAAGAATAGTGGGCAGAGTAACGGGGAGCTCGCTAAAACGTTTGCAACCCTTTTGGACTAGGAGTATCACTTTTTTCTTGAGTCAATCAGTACTCAGCCCATCTCTTCTAGATTTGTCGAATAAAAAAAAATTGTCGAAGCTTGCGCGATGTCGCACAAGGCTTGAACCATAGTGAACCTGGAAGATTTCTTTCTGTCTAAGCATTGAAGGACCTATCACACGCATCGGATTAGGTTTGAACTTGTTTATTTGCTTGTTCCTTCGTCGCTTTTCACTGTGGTGGTAGCAGTCATCGTAATGTCCATCTATTTCGTCGTATTCCTCATACAGGGCTGGCGGGCCCGGATAATTTTGTCCGCAGGATTTCACATTTCCCCCACAGTGGAACGCGTCAGCACGCGCTAGAACTGGTGGCAACTGGCTTCGCGAACTGGGCGTCTGTAGCGTAAGCTGTGTTGTGCTCCCCCTCTTGAGGCGCGGACGCACGAGAACTGCTTACCTTTTTCTTTTTCGCGGCGCAAGCCTGGGCTATTCGTTTTAATTACTTATGGCCTATTCGTTTTAATTACTTTGACTACATTATCGGAATAACTTGTAACAATTTTTATTCAACAAAGGCGTTTTGTACGCATTACGCGTAGAGAAAGTCTGATAACGCCCACTTCTGTTTTTGTTTGTTGGGAACATAGTGAAATTGAGTTACACGTAGTTACACGCTCCAATGTTCCTATTCATAACCACTTTTTTTTTTCGCTACCTCAAGGATTTCACGTGTGACTACCTCCATTTGAGCACATTTTTGCAAATGCTTGGAATGCAAGATAAACATCTGTCCAGGCTGCGTATCCAGCAGCAAGGTAGGTGCAGAGGTACGGAACACCTATATGGAGAAGCAAGGGCAGCTTTCCGGCTGTCATCGATCTCTGATACCGGTCGAAGTTGTCCGGGCATGACAGCGCCAAACGTGCACGGATTCACCGATCGAAAGCAGTACGCATATCTTTCGTTATTGCCAGGACGTGGAGCCCCCCTCCCCACTGCTTCCAGTGTTTTCCCTTCCTTGACAGATTGCTTCATGTACTTTCCTTTTATTCGGGTTTTGTGCTTTTTTCGTTACTATCAAGCCTCTGTATTTTTTTCCTCCTGCAAGGCTTTGTTATCTGAAAACCTAAAACTTTCACTCATTCACTCATAGTTTGCATAGCCGTTGTTTTTTAAATAGTGTAGAACTGCAGGACATGAGGCTGATGAGTAGAGGAGAGATTTTCGAAAGGTGGTGCACTTGATTGTGCCACTGCGTAACGAGGCGTTTGCTTCAACAGTCCTCGGAAACGGTGTCCTGTCAATACCTGCGTCATACCCGTAGTTTACTACCGCTCCACCAGCTTCTAGAGTACTTCGAGTTGCAATTTACGGAAAAAAAAAAACGCGCAATGACTTGACTATACAAGCATACTCGGCATAGGCTCCACTGTGGTCTGAATTTACAGAGGTCATGGTGTAGAACACTTTTTCAGTGACTTCTTAAGGTGACGGTGTCTGCAATAATTTACTGGCACCATGTACTTCGGTATTTTGGATGTAGCCACAAAAACAATAACCGGGGATAAACCTTTCAAACTGGGATACTTTCTTGGACCATGCTAAAGTCATGCTGGCGCGATACCTGGAAGAAAAAACCCTCGACCTCTCTAACTTTTTCAAGAATGGGTGAGGTCCTCTACCCTTGCTGCGGCAGTTCCCTGTATACAGGAGCTAAGGGCAATCAGACTGCAGGCGAGAGCGCGCTCCATTTGCCGATGCAACGTTGGGGACCAGTTCACTATAACCACGTGCTGTATTTTATTTCTGACGCACGCGTACGTCCAAACCGATGGGCGTGCTTTTTTGTGCCAGTTTTTATTTGTGGTGCACGCACTTGAGTTTTATTTTGACGCAGGCATTATAGAGGACGTCGCACCCAATAGGAATTGAGCGTACGCCGAGTGTTGCTGCGACAGATGAATGTGCAAGCGGTCGGTTCCGGCGCGAGATGTCACATACTTTACGAATTGGGCATTCGCGGTCGCCAGCTGGTTGCTCGCTTTCGCAAGCCTAGCCATGAAAAGCCATCGTATTTAAAATGACCTGCCCTTGCGACGCCATGAGCTCAAGTAGACAGGGAACCCTGTTTCGCTGCCGGCATGAATGCCGAGGAGTAAAGCGGAGGCGAGTGAACAGCAACTACAGGCGAAATGAAAACCAAATAGGACGCACACGCATAGCCTAGAAAAACAGGGGGCGTCGATTTTATGACCGCGTTGGCATCCTTCTGGCCCGGCCGTTCCAACACGCCCCTTGTATCTCTCTCTTTTCCCCCGTTCGGCGTACTCCGGCAGGGGTTGAATTGCCTAGGACGCGATTTTGTAGGTGCACCTACGTGGCGGAAAACATGGCGCAGGCAAAGGTGAATGCTCGAAGAGAAACCAGACTGCGTGGCAGTGAGGGAATTAGCAGTGGTTGATTTGAGAATGGTTTGGCCCGTTTGATCCCGAAGCCTACATCTGATTCCCGGTGTCACTTTCGTTTTTACGCTGCTCCTTTGTTTTTTCAACCCGGTACGCTTTTTAAACCTTCTCCAAAACTTTTACCTTTTGCTGCACTTAACACTTTTCTTGCAGCAGCCAGGAATAAAGGCGGCTATCACAAAGAAAAAACAATGAAATTCATAGGTTTCTATAGCAGCATCTCGATCTTTTTGCGTTAGAACAAAGTTCAAGTGAGGCGAAATCGAAGCCGAGACTGCGCATAGCTTGATGCAACTTGAGCTAAACTCATTCATTGAAAAAAAGGTTAGGTGGTTAACAGCAGGTGTTTCGATATCCCTCGATTTTAAAAACGAAGGAATTCTTCGGTTGATTGAATTAGTGGTTTCAGTTGTAAACTGTCGCATCAGGGAACAACAGAAAAGCAGGCATCACGTTGCAGGGAATCACCTTGCTCAAATTAGTTGAGATATTGGAGATATACAATGATCTCATGGCCCACTTGGTCGAGGATAGGCAAGTAGTTTGCACAGGAGCGTTCGGTAACTTCCCGAAAATTTTGTCTGATATCAAAGCAGGACATCTCGAATTCTCAAATTTCTACTTAATATTCGGGAACTTTTTGCATACCATACAATAAAGATCTACAATAAAAAAATCTGTTAGCTTTGACATACAAGTGCATTAAAAATTCTGATTTAGGCATAGTACGTACGCTTCACAAAAACAGACCTGAATGCCCAATCACCGATATGCAGACTGTAAACTAGATCAATTCAGGTCGTCCAACATAAGATACTGCTCGAGAAATTGTATCTGTGCTGTTACATTATGTAGTTATAGCCTAATCTCATGTCTGGCTTATTTCTTCTTTGAATATCGCGCCTTGAGCGCAACGAATGACCAGTCGCGAGTATTGTGGCAACGCAGACCAGAAATTCTTTTTGATTTTGTAGACGAGCGTGATTCATATGGCCACCTCAGCGACTTTGCAAAATGTCTGAATGAACTACCTGGTATTACCCTTACAGCGCTCACGCTGCAAGGTGGCCATCTTAGCGATTATCGCCATTCTCTTGCGCCAGGCGTTTTCTACGCCACCCCGAACACAGAAATGGTTATTTCCGCAAAGCCCAACATGGACCTGTAGAAAAACGAACGCACAACATGCTTATTGTTTTTGAATGCTGTAAGCATTATTTAATTCTATCTTCGACGTTGGCGCCACAAAATTCCGGGTTGAAAAGCAATTGCCTCGCCCAAAACGTACTCTAAGAAATTGCCGTAAGATTTTGAGATACTACCAAAATTTATCCCCTAAGTTTATTTGTTTTATTTGCTTTCAAACTAAGTCTATTTGCTTTCAATAAACATTGAAACCGAGGAAAGGCAGTAAAACTACATAAAAAAGAAATCAAGTGTCGGCCTACAAGACAGCATGAGTGCAGTCTTTTTATTCATGTTTAAGTTACTTTTCAGATTCTTGTATTTAGCTGTTCTTTTTGTGTTTTCATTTATTCTCCCCAGGAGTGTGTCAATAAAAAAAGGTTCGCACCCTTTTGTCGTTCGCGAACAAGGAACGCCGAAAAGCGCTCCCTCGACTTCCTTCCGCCCTGGAGACCCGCGAGGCTCTACCCCGCTCCCCGTGGTTTGATTCTCAGCGCCCCGGGTTCGATTACCGTGCAAACGTTTGCTTAAGGCTGGTGTTTCATTGTCCGAACCCCTGTCTCGGCAACGCCTGGGATGACAAACCTTACAGCCTCCACGCGCTTTATATTTTCTGCTTTTTCTGCTGCCCCCGCTCACTTTTTTCTCCATATTCTCGCGTATTTTCTTTCACGCTTTCGTTTTCTTTTCACCGGATTTGTGCGGAACCTCAAATGAAAACTTCCCTTTTCTAGTTTTTTCTTTCCCTTTGTTTTCCTACTTCTCACAGTTGTGTTAGGTTTACATTCAGCCTCGCACCGTTTTCTGTTTTCTTTTTTCCTGCGGTTTACTACTGCGGATGTCCACTGCAAATGCTTAGAGTAAAGGTACACAACAAGCCAAAGTGGAAATGCATTAGGGTATGACGAGGGAAGCATCGTTCCTCTCTCTTCCTTTCCTCCATCACTTCCCTCATTTCATCTCTTTCCCGGGCTTCCTTCCCCCCCCCCTCTTTGCACCTTTTAACGCCAGCCGGCAGGAAATCGAGTGCAAAGCAAATGCCGGGGTTTCCCGCGGATGTGACACTGGGAAAACCGCATCATCTCCGTCCGGACTAGAGGCTCGCTTTTATGTCGCCCCCAGGGGTCCGCCCACGAGAGCGCGGCCGGGGTTGCGGGCTCGAGGATGACGACGCGACCGAGACCATTGTGCGGAATGCCTTCTGTCGTTTGCCGCTCGTCGCTAGTGCTCTCCCTCCGAGAAAGGCTTGTCGTCATTGCCTCGGGGCGATGCGTTATGAGGTGTTCGGGACTGCGAGGATTTCAGACAGCGCATTTGGAGCTTATAAGGCGGTAAAAGCGGACGAGAGCGGTAAAGTTTTTTTTTTTTTTTTTTTTTTTTTTTTTATAAGGCGACACTGGCTGGCAGATCGAGCTCATAAGCGCCGATGTCGAGCATCGAGGGCGACAAAGCGCATACGATTCAACAGCACATTCCTCCCCTGTCCTTTTCTTGATACTTTTTTTTTTAATTCCTCCAGGGCTCGTTCAATGCACTAGGGTATACGATGAAGTTTCTCTTGTGTATTTACTAGCATTATTTTTGCAGGCAAGAACGAGCACGCGAGGTACTGGTACGCATTTAGATGCAAGCGCCGTCATACGAGCGTGTTTTATGAAAGCGAAACGAGGTAGTAGCGCCTTACCAAGAGAAGGTATTGTCATATTATTAAGATAAAAGGATTTACAAAAGACGTATATTTTAAGCGAATACCGTGGTCTTAAGATGGCTGTGTGCATGCTTACGGAAAAGAACAAAAAACAAACCTGCAGATGAAAAGTTTACGCTGACTTCAGTGTATCGTCGCATATCTCACCCGCGCTAGTAGCGACATATGCTGGACCGAGGAAAGCTCTTGAGCAAAGATACTTTCACCGATATTGGAGTCATAAGATGTCAGGCGTGCACAGTTGTCGTGGTATGCGAACAGTTGAGAATGCAGCCGGCAATGCGGAGTATTCACGATGTGGGGATCCCGTCGAAAGCAGTTTTAGAAACATCAACGCGGAGCATTTTTCTGAACATATCAGATACTCTTTAGAACATGCGCAGAGATTTGGAAATTCTCTGAGTATACATTTATCGTACACTTGAGTATTACCAGTAAAGCATTGAAGGACTCTGGTATTACTTTGGTTCTTGTAGTTGAAACAAAAAAAAAACATGCCTAGCCCTTCTATCAGGGCATTATTTTAGTTTTGTTTTGTTCTGTTTTGTAATCCTTAAAACATCCTTGGAAATGAAATTCATTCCGTTTGTTTCCCTGTCCGCCGTATCAAGACAATACCTTTTATTGTTCTACGCCGAAATGCAACGCGCTACCACTGAGCAAAGTATCCGTCGTCGTGGCACTTGCCTCCCTTAATATTATATTCACTCTTCAATTCATCTAGCTCAGCCATACTGTTTATTTTTACTTTTTGCGGCACATAAAAGCTAACTTTATGGAGTTCCCCTCCTGACATGCTTTTCAAAGGCGCCAGCTTCTATGAAACTATGCTCAAGAAGCTTAAAGGGGCAGCCACCTCCACGCCACAACGAAGCCAGAAAAGACTGATGCAAGCTTTCCGATGCCGGTATTTCACATGAAAGCTCTCTCCGACCACCGCCCCATCAATCTCAATTTGCGTACGATGCAAATGACCTCGAGCCTTAAAACGTGTATAGGAAAAGCGTAGGAAGAGAACCCAGCCTAAAGAAAGACGTTACCCCGAATGTGACCACATTAAGACTATCTTCTCAGAAAAAAAGATGCTGAGGCGGGAATGATGCTGTGAAGAAGCGACGTCTTTCAGGAATGGTATTGTAAAAAGGAGTGAATATTCAATGAAATAACCTCGCTCAAAGGCCATCCGTTTCAGTATTATTCTTGTGGAATCAGAATGAATGACTCCTTCACGGCTTCCGGGTCGTCCGGGAAGCTTTCCCAAGTTTAAAACGCCGATGCACACAGACAAGTGGAAACTTGGAGCCCCTTCTTTTCTTCGTATTTTCTTTTGGCGTACGAAGATTTTCTCTTACCGCACGGGAAGGGTTCCGGAGTCGGCTTGCTAAAAAGGATGAATGAAACTGTTCTTATCAGATGGACGGCGCAAGCAGAACGTTGTGTCGGGATGCCCCATAAGTGGCCGGGAGTTTGTTGAACGAGCAGTTGTAAGGACTGCCGACACTGTTGGGGACTGGAGAAGCAGTGAGGATAATCTTGAACTGATCAGCCTTTTACCTCGAACACTTTGTGGCAAGGCTTACACCCGCCAGCTGGCACAGATTTAAGGGCAATATATGCAGATGTATTGGTGGACGGACCATAGTGAGATATAAACCATTCACCCTTGTGATGGTTTCAGTTCATTACAAAAAAAATTCTTTGACTGTTTAACGCGTTCGATAAACCGTATTTTATAGTTACGTAAATAAGTCTAGTAACAGTATATTACAACAAACGCGCGATAATTATGTGATAGCTGGAGCAGCGCTCAAATGGACGATACAAAGCTTGCAGGAGAAAGATATGGCAATAGCGCCTGCACACGCTTCGTACGTTGTACCCTTCTGCTATTGTCCTCAAAGTCAGCACTACCGCGTCTTGTCTAGCATGAAGCGAAACATTTCCTTGGTCGTAGAGCTCCTCCGTCACGAAGAGAGAAACCAACCTTCTGTAACGGTTTGAGAGATGGCAGCACTAATTTGTTTTGATTTGACCAGCTGATTTGATTTGATTTGATCTGATCTGATATGATTTGATTTGAAATGACAAACTGCGATGCAGCGAAAAAAAGAAGCGCACCAGTTTGCCCGGTGGCAACCTGGGAAACCTGGGCCCGGTGCACGAAACATGAATAATGCGGAGTGACCGAAAACAAAAAAAGAAACAGCGGAGATGTGCCAGCTCGCTCAAGCACGAAAACAAGGAGCCCGAACGCTGAGTTGAAAAGCATTCTTTGGAATGACATTTCAGGCGCTTTGTAAACGTTTTGCTATGTCGGCATTATGCAGTTTAAATCATTTATTTCCCAAATGATTTAGATTATTTAGCGCATGTACGCAGACGTCTTTTCCTGCAATCGTTCGCACAGGCCAAAACACATGCACCATTTGTGGCCAACCCGCAAACTACGTTAATGACGTCACAAAGGTGCGCAATGTGTTTTCATGCTGTCTTGCCTCCACAAATTCTGGTTTTTGTCAGTTTCATGGTTTATCTCGACTTTCTATTTGTTCACGCCCAAGTTGTACGGGTCAAACGTACTAAAACCCACAAAACTTTTACTCTGGGGGCTTGCCAATGTATCACCATATTTACCTCACCAGAACGGCGGTGACGATCATGTGAGAAAAGAGTGACTTACAGACGCATATTTTTGGTTCAAAATGGGTCTGAACTGGCTGGAAGTACTCACAAACTTACCTAGACGCTGTGGACTTGCATCTTGTGAGCTGCTCGCCTAATGTTTACTCTTTACTTCGGTGTCTCAATTCTAGAGCCAAGCATTTCATGCTTTGGGTCTACTTAAAATATAGCCTTTCTTGATGCTTCATGTGTGAGAAGTGCTTCTACCAGGTTCGATAGAGATGGAAGCCAACTGGCGTAGCTTTATGCCATTCGTCAACATTAGTCTGTTATAGCACCAAAACCTCAAAGTTTTTGTTTTTGTTTCTTCTCGTGCCACATTTGTACTGGTATATCCCGTTTTCTCAGTTGGTGTTCTACACCACCTTAAAAGCTAATTCGATCTGGCAGTGTTTCTTGAGTGAAATGTACCAACATTTAATGAAACAAAAACTTAAGCGCTACATCGCGTCGACTTTTGTCTACCGGGTAGCGAGGAATTTATGAGTGGACATTAGAATAGCATATACCTGCATTTGCATCATGTACAGCCCCCGCTGCTTCACATTATATTAAGCCCAGAAAACACGTCTACTCTTCCTTGTACTCAAAAATGCTACGAACCAATTATACTTGTGTTTTTTTTTTTTCAGTTGATAGGCCATATTTCCGAGCCCTTTCGATGTCGGGCGTCTTATGACGCCACGTGCAGCATACGCCGCGCTGCCGGATAGCGGCGGGTATCGATTTTCGCAGTGGAAAAAGCTTTTCGGGAAACGCACACGAAGACCTCCTTGAAAACCTACCATATAGGAAATGCTGCCGAATCATTATTTCGCGCTAATGTTCATGATTTTAGGGACCTAATTTAAACAATATTAACCATTAGCTAGCATTGGATGGACTATCGTATGTGTACGGAGCGCATTAGTGGGTATGAAGTGATTGGAATCGATTATGGGGCCTTCCTGTCGCGTTGGCGTTTGCTGTTTGCAGGTGGACCCCCTACTTGTACCAGCACCGCCTCGGTTTGTTTCATGACTTGGTTATCGAGCTGCTTCGTGTTTGGACCATGTGAGGTGCCTCCTCACGCGAGCGTCGCGCTGGTTGCTATTTACAGAACGAGGCCATCGATTGGCCGGGTATACGAGGGAAAATAAAGTAGTGAACTTACTCCCGCCTCGCAAGGCGAAGATTCTCTGGTGGGATTCGGAAACGGACGAACGCTGGAGCTATGCTTTTGCACAAGTCGCTCCTCCAAGTGAATCGCTTCGGGCGTACAGGTCTTAATCTAATTACAAAGAATAGGGCTGTAACTATTACCTAGTCTTAAAGGTCTCTTCGTTGTCTCGAGGACACAATCGATAAATACTTTTAAAGACACCCCCAGCTACTCGTCTTCTGATAAACACGAAGAAATGCCGGCTTCAAATTTGGCGTTCACGGAATTTTGGAACAAGCTGTACGGACTGTCAAAAAATGAGGCGGAGAGAAAGTATTATTCCTTTAAAGTGTTATACATCAACACATAAACATTATGTATTGTTGTTGCAGTGGAAAATTCACGTCCTTAAGACCAATATTGATTAATTAGGAGGTTTCACGCGCCGACGCTACACAGGCGATGAGGCACGCCGTAGTGAAGGGCTCCGGGTTAGATTTGACCACCTGGGGATCTTTAACGTGTGCTTTAAAACCAATAACTTCTTATGTCTACGTAAAGTTTGCTGTTGTAATGGATAGTCTTAGTGACAGCTTTAATTGGGCGAACAACAATTAAAAAAGAACACCATAAATCATAAAGACGCCAATGAAGTATTTATTTTTTGTTTGTCGAAAACGATGGTTTAAAACTATAAAAACACGTCTCCAAGGAGGCCTAAGGACCTTCGTGGGAGTGTTAAAGGTAGCCGAAGTACTCTCGTCTTCTACTTCATCCTTTACTTTTATTATGGTTTGTCAGCACTTTCGCATTATTGCGCATACCTCTTGGAATACTGCGCGACAGGATGCGCATTTCCCTTTAAACCCCGCTGAATTTTTTTAATGCAGTATCATGCACTGTTACAAGGGTAAATTTGAGAAGGGTAAAGTACGAAATCAGCAACATTTCTGTAACTTGTAAAATAATATTACATGGAGTACCTCTCTTTTACTTTGCCAATTTTAAGTGACCTCATAGTTTGATAAGTTTAGATGTTGCTTTTATGATCCATTGAATTGATTTTTTTATTTTTTATCTGGCAGATAAAAGTAAATCAGTACAGACGAGTAACACTTACGGTACAGAAGCACAGCACACCCTCACCTACCTCACCTCCCCCCCCCCCCCCTCACACCCCAACCGTAAGTTCTGGGAGGCTCGGTCACATCACTGTACCATTGTCTCCCGCCGTGAGCAGCAAACCATACACCTTGCGGAATATGATTTGAATAATGGCGTCACTCATATTGGGCTGTTATGACAGGGGCGCTATGTGCGATGGTGCAATCTCCGTGAGCACTGAGTGGCTTCAGAAAATAGCATTCTCTAGAAGCCTTTCGACGCTCGCAATGATTTGCTTTGCATATGAAAAGTATTTGATGGTTTCATTTTTAAGATACGAAAGATGATGCAAGGGTCAATTGGATTGCTTATTCGATGGCAAGACCTTGGAGATGATCCAAGGTCTTGGCATGGGAAAGTGTGCGCATCGACTGCGGTCATTTCAGTGGCGCTCCTTTCAGTACCGCTTTTCGTCTTCTTCTGCGCCCGTTTGTGAGACTCTCGTACAGTGTCCCCGCTCCGATGACGGGACGGAGGGAACAGGACGGAGAAAATAGGTTTCCTTGTACAGTGGACGATCGCTTCGTAAGGAGCAGCTATTGATCGTACAATAATCCTCACACGCCTCTTTTTCAGGTCCTACTGCGTTCCATCTCGCTGGTGTAGCAGCAGTGTATTAGTGTAGTAGCTAGTGTAGTAGTGCTGTGTATTAGTGTATTAGATCGTAGTGTTTTTAGTAGCTTGTGTAGTAGCCGCGTTTTAGTGTAGTAGCCTTGTACCTAGTCGCATCTTTGAGCTTTATTCTTGCTTTATGGTGTCGTTCCCACATAAAACGAAGCTTGGGAAGCCAGACGGGAAGAAATGGAGCGGTCTGCGAGCCGAGCACAAGTCAGGTGGAAGCTATAGCGCTCGGTTCAGGTTTTTGAGGAAGGTGGTAAGGCCTGTAAGACGTGTATGGGGAAAACAAATGAATCGACCTGAAACAACTTTGTTGAGAAATGATAAATATGAGCTACAAACTGATTGTTTGTACGAGTAACAACCCCGGTACAAAGATTGGATAGAACTAAAAAGCTTGCTTAACGTTCTGTACTCTCACAACGTCGACTCGTGACAGGAGTCAGTGATGGTCGGCGGTTTTTGCGGCGTGCGCGCTGTAAACTCGAGCGACGTAATCTGTTCCTATGACAACAGTCACTAATGCGCCATCGCAGATACTGGAACAGGTAGACCCGTCCGCGCGGCAATGGTGATATGCTAGCTGTTGAAAGAGAACGGACAAGAAGCGGTACCACTGAATTAATTAGTTCTGTGTTTGCAGCAGCAAAGTGCTCCTTTCGTTGCGCCTTCTCTTAATAAGAGAGAACCGTTAGACCACGTTATTTTTGTTCGAGCGTAATAACTAGACTAATGACGGACCAGCCAAACAGTTCAAGGTGCATCATGGTTTTGTTTTCACCAGTACCCACCTGATGCAGTGTTGGCGTATCCCATCATGCGATCGTATAGAGTATTCTTATGGGTCTTGCGGAGGCAATGTTAGAAATACGTTTTAGCGATAACGTACTAAAGTAGTTATCCTAAGCTCGAGTCGGCAAAGTCAAAAGTCCCTGCAGTATGGCGTCGCATTTGCAAGAATCCTTGCCATTTGGTGAACTCCCATTGGCACGCCTAAAATTGACATAAAACCGACCGGACCACTGCAGGCTGCCAAAAGATTCGCAAGCCAGTGCGGGAAAGCTCTAAAGCATTTGTGGACAGGCGATTTTGGGATGCGTTCGTGTTGCGCCTGATGGACAGGTAAGCACTGGTGCAGTCCCAGCAGATTTGAGAAAAGAATTGATTGAATTATATACCAGGGCGCAGGGACTAGAAATAACAGTGCTGTCGCAAATACAGAGAAGACCTGATCACTTCACAAGCATCCGTGCAATCAAAGCCTTAGAAAACAGGTGGTATGTGTGCGGGAAGGGGATAGGGGGGTAGGCATATCCACAGAAAGTTCAAACAGGGTTTCCTCTACCGGAGCTTCTATTCTGAGACAACAAGTGCTGCACAATTCAACCCCCTTGCCTTCTTACCTGCCTTGGCAAGTGTTGACGTGCTTCCGTGGAGCATACTGCACAACCTTAATACAAAGCGGCAGCAATGTAGCATAGAGGGCCTGCTTGAGGATTTTCTGTCACATATAACTCTAAAGCCACGTACAGTTTTGTACGAGCGTATCGGAGAAGAAGCCTGGAGGCGTGTATTTTCATCGATCCACTAGCCCACTTAATAATCATGTAGCCAAAGGAACAAGTGCCCCTCTTCACTCCCTTCCTGCTCGAGACGACATTCAGTTCATTTTATGTCAGAGCATCGACAAAGAACCGCAAGCCAGAAGTACAAAGGGTGGAAAAATATAAACGAGAGATAAAGAAAAAAAACGAGAACATGGGGAGAGCCAGCACCCGCCGCTCATCTAGGCGCGAGGCTTGAGTGTTCCCCTTCCTCCCCATACCGTTATTTCAGGAGCTTTTGTTCCCGAGAAGAGGCACGGCCTCGACGTGGCCTCGAGCAAGAAACAAACGACCACTGCTCTCCCGCGGTCGTGCTTGCCCTCAGACGACCGAGGTTGTTGTCATCGCCTTCTCGAAGTGCAGAGCCGCACTTCTCACAAGTCGCTGGCTCAATCCACTTCAGGGTGTCCCAGCTTCGTAATGACGTGTGCGCGCTAACAAGTACGCTGTTCCTTTGTCTCGCTCCAATCTTCCCATGGCTTAACGTCGACTGCTCTGAGATTCTTTCTTGCCTGAAGTTTGCTACGGCTAGATGACTCCCGGTGTACTCCAGCATTCCTTAAAGTGTTTGCTTTAGTCAAACTTTTACTTGAGGGAAGCCTGTGGCAGACACCAGGATCTGTTCAGTATCTTTTGAGAAAAGACAAGTTTTGACGCTTGCGCTGCCACTTGGAGTGCAGACCGTGGAGAACGTCTGGCTATGATGACGTGTTGAATGGTTGTAGACGCTGTAGTTAGATACACAATATTAAGTAGTTCATTATAAAGTTAGTTCACATTATAAAGTAATGCAGTTGCTCCTTTTTTTATCTTTGTGCATGATAGCTGGGACACCCCGTCTATGCTCTGTCAGCGGAGAAAAAAATTTAACAAATTGGGGAGTGGAAACTACAAAACAACAGCGTACTTGCCACTCATGGACGCATACAAAGCCCCCAAAACATAAACTCTTTCTCGGAAACGCCGATGAAAAATGTGCTGACGACGGCAGGACCCAGTCTACATATTTTGCCGCCAGATTAGTTTTCCCTTTAGCTTATTCTCGTGCTTCATATTAATGATGCAATTTTGAAATTTTGGTTTATACCCGCGTGTTAGAAATGTAAGGGAAGTACATTATCTCGTTCCCTTTTTAGATTGCATGCGTGTTCCCAGTGGCCTATCATGACTACTCCGGCCAGTTTGTCCCACGCGATGCTTTCCACACGATAGATGAGATTTCTACGTTCCTCTTATGATCACCGCAGAAATTCTTGCGCTTTTAAGAGCACCACACATCAAATTTGCTGTGTCGGGGATTATATCTTGTGCATGTTTACGGCTTCTTCGGGTAGTCCATGGATATAATGTACTACTGCATACTCGTGCAGATGAAATGTCACTTCCCATGGACGAGCGTGCTCGGAGTTATGGAACTTCCTGCGCAGAAATCCTACCACTGATGTTTGTATGTGCGGAATCTACGAGCAGCCAAATTATGCCCCGCCTTTGCTCCTAGTCTCTATACTAATAATTGAATGGGGGGGATGGTGGGCTAGTCTTCTCGACAGAATCATACGTTAACTATGATTTCCGTTAATATTTTACAACCTATAAAACACTGCGCTAAACTGACATTGACGAAGACGAAGGACAGCGGAATACAAGGTGCGCACATACGAAAGCGCTTTCCTATGTGTGCATCTTGTGTTCCGCCTTCCTTCGCCTTTGTCGATGTCAATTTTGGCGCGTTTTTTAAAAGTAATGTACTAACAAGCCCAGAAGCATGCTCCCATTTACAATATTTTACACAAAGGATCCGTATTTGTGTTCGGGTGCCTATAAAAATAAGGGATTACAACATATTAGATGAGTTTTAAAAAAAACGGCTTTGATATGTCATTTCTAAAGTGTTTTATAAAGTGTAGATGATTATGGAGGATTGTACTACAACATTAAAATTTCACGTTGCGGATTAACTATCGTAAGGCACTGTGAATAGCTAGTTTTATTGTAAAAAGCGTGAAGTTTATTTTATTTTTGGAAAGCCGCACCCATGTAGGGTGTACGTAGTCTTTGTCAAAATTTTCTAGGCCAAGCAGAAAGTGCGGAGGCCCGAGAAAGTCGATGTACAAGCTTACGGCCCGCGGGAGGCTGAAACGTTTTACGCCGGAGAGCTAGAGAAAACACTTTTCTTTCTTACTGTCGCAAAATATTTTTATCAGATTTAAAGGTGAAGCTTTTCCTTTGAGATCTTTGTAATCGAGAAGGCTTAGGTTTGGCCTAGAAAATTTTGACAAAGGTTGTAGGTGATGCGCAATCCTGACTCTTGATTCACCTATCTCACATCTCACCTGCGACAATTTGTGAGGGAATTTCCATTTGGCACATTAATTTTTAAGCGATTTTTCCCAATTTCACTCGCATTTTAATACAACATTCCTTTATTTTTGTGGTCCGCTTCCTGGGAACTCAAACTCAGCCCAGTGGGTATAAGGGGTCTTGCAACTCTGAAATAAGGAGAGACATGCGGTCTAAATGCTGGTCATACGGTATAGCATAAGTTTCTTTTTTTTTTTTGTTTACAAAAACGAGGCATGTCAGTGCCTGTAATTAGCTTTTGGTTGCATGTGAGAAAATGTTTGAAAAACATTTGAAAAAACGTTTGAAAAATGTGTTTTGCTTTTCGTTTTCTTTTTTTCAGTCTGAACTTGATAGCCGGAAAGCCAGCATGCGGAAGCGCCAGCGTTGTCGTCCCCGGGAGTTTCTCCTAAGCATCTCATTACGTGTCGACGGCTGATCCCCAGGGCAACATGAGGCGAGGCTGCTTCAGAATGGTAAGCACTTCGTGGTTTTCGTGCTGTAAATGAGTACGGCGATTTTCGTCCCACTGGAAAATTCGAAACAAATGTACATGAGTGCATTTCAAGACGTGGTTTTCATCGTTTGTAGGGAAAAGTCAGCAAGAACGTACAAAGGACAGGAAAAACATTTGCCCTTTCCGCCGAGCTAATATGTTGCTCTTGATCACTTATTGCTGCTAAGCCTTCAAGCAGATTGAATATGTACAATTATTTTGGGCCCTCCACGACATAATAAATGAGAATAATTAGTGCTCTCAAAACAATGTCATAGCTGTTATAGAATGGTTGACACATTTTTACTTGAGAAGGGCTTTTTTATTTCAACTAAAAGCAATGGAAACAGATTAAGTTTGCTAGATAAGAGTGAGAGTGCTTTTTTTTTTGGTATCGGAGCACCAGCCTCCACAGCGACTTCAGGCACGGGACATTTTTATCCCAGCCCCGGTCCGACGGTGCATGCCAAACTGGTTACTTTAAATACCGCTGGTAAACCAATCCGCACACAGTTATGGACTTGTAAATGGTGCCTTAACTATACAACGGTGCGTGAGCAATTTCACACGTTTTTTTTTAATAACATTATTTTATTTCCACTATGTTAACGTTTACTGTGCTCATGTGCAAAGAGGAAACAAACTCTAGGAAATAAGTATAGCTTGTACGTAGCTGCAGTCAGACCCCGTCATCTCGAGAGCCAACTGATCGAACCAACGCTTGTATTGAAGAAGCTTTTATAATTCGTTGTCAGTACACCAAACTCACCGCGGAGCTTTTTTTATACTGTTTAAGCGTTGATGCGTAACGACAACCTCCGTTTTCTCGAACTAGACTCTCTGGGTTTTAAAGGTGGCTTTACCGCAAAGATTCGCACTGCTGGAAAGCCCACCCCTCAAAGGGAAGTTAAAGTTGAGAGGATGGCCTCGGCTAGAGGGCGAGGTCAACTTAGCCATAGGAAGATGGTAGCCAATTTTCTTTCGCCTAGAAATGACACATATTGCGCGGGTATGATTAACGCCAGGGGCAGACGATGCACGAAACGCCAGAGTCACGCACACAGCGAAAGACTCTCTTTGGCCGTTATACGGTGCTAGTCCTTTGAATACCCTCCGTCTTGGGCGTCCATTATATGAGCTCACTCGCTATGCAAATCAGATGCTGAGGAAACATATTTTGTCGTTACTTTCTCACCACCCTAATGAACGTTACTAAACGTGCTTGCAAATTCATGGAGCACTTTTCTACGCCTACGTGGAAGTGCACTGTAAACAGCGAATGGCGTTGCCCGATGTGGCCAGGGAAGCCAGATTCCTAAGGAGAACCGCTAGAGTTTTAAACACCAAAGGTTTAGTGGCGCCATCTTTCATTACGTCCTTTTCGTCGTTTCGTCCCGATTCTTCTCTCGCTATAAACACCATATTTAGAATTTGGGCCCTGAAATTGCTTTCCAATGGCGCTATTCTGAGCGTGTCTGTTTGGAAAACGTCCGTCCCGCATCCGTTTTATCGTGACGCACTTCCGGTTGTAGTTGGGTTTTGATGTGCTTGCAGACACATTTTCAACAACTAAGCTTTTTTTTAAACGGTATTTTTGTTTATTGAAACGTGCTGCGATAACCTAAACACGATAAGATTTTTCTATGAAGAAGATGGAAGTGTTCACCACAAAGGGAAGAATTGCGAAAGATGGCAGTTGCAGTCAGCTATTTCCTGTGGCAGGAAAGCGTTAAAAACGCTACAACGGCTCCGTTTTTCGCCCATAAAACCCGACTTTTATGTCCGTGACAACGACCGTCTATCAAGATAAATCTCCTGTTAGGTAATTCAGTATCAACGCACCTGAGGTGTGCTGAATCGAGCTTTTCCAAGAACATCGAATGGGGCGTTATGGCGTTGAGATTTCCGTGCTTCTCTCCGAGTGCAAAAAAAAATGTGTGAGGTTTTCGTTTAATAACTACGTGTCTGCTTCGCGTCAAGTCTACTAACGTTAAGCTGTCAAGTACCGATAAAATTTCAGAAATTTCAGGCCAAGTGTTAGTGCAATATCGGTCATCGGATCGAAATCTAGTAGTAGTAGTATGAAACTTTAATGAGCCTTATAAAGTAGGAGTGGTTCCATAGTCCGGGAATCCAAGTGACGACCGGGCGACCGACGCCCTAGATGCCAGTAGTTGCTGGACGTCCAGGTGGTCGCTGGTGATCAGGTTCTTCCACAGCTCATGGAGGGGGAGGGGGGGAGGAAAGGGTGGGAGGTCAGGGTTATGCGTACACTCTAATAAAATGTGGGCGAGTGTGCCAGGCTTAGAGCAAAAAGTGCATTCGGCGAGAAATTGAGTGGACAACATGTGATGTAAGCGAATTGGATGGACGAATGTATTTGTTTGGATGCGACGAAGAGTCGTTTCTTGTGATTTGGACAGTTTGGAGTGAGGCTGAGGGAATTGTTGCCTGTCGAGTCGATAGTACTATGTAATGTCCTGAAACGTAACCAGTGGTGTGGACTCCGCTTGTTCTTCTGGGGCCTGGGAGGAGAGTGCGCAGGCTTGATGATGGGCAAAATTATTGCCTGTCAATGTACAGTGGGCGAGTGACCAGACGAGGGCGACGTTTCGTTGTGGCTGATGTTGCGAGAGGAGGCGGAAAGTTGATGGGGCCACCCTCCCAGCCAAGAAGCTCCGACAGGCAGCTTGGGAGTCGGTTAAGATGACCGCGCTCTTGGTGTGCACAAGTGCGAGTGCAATCGCCAGTTCCTCAGCAATATGCGTGGATGTCGTGGTAATTGAAGCGCAGGTTATAAGGGCCGATTTGGTGGTGACGGTTGCAACTTTGTGCTGCCCGTCTGGATAAGAGCTAGCGTACGTATACGCGACGTCCAGACGGTTCCCATAGATGTTCTCGTGGGCTTGACTCCGTGCTTGTCTTCTGCCCGAGTGGAGATCAGATTGCATGTTCTACGGTAACGAACGAACCCGTACAGCAGATCTCCAAGCCTCGGGGAGAACAAAAAGAGTAGGAGGAGATGCTGGGTTCACGAGTCGTAGGCGTTTGAGTAGCCAAAGGCCCGCAGGTGTTTGAGTGAGCCGGACACGTTGGCTGGCAAGGTGGCCTTCAATTAATTCTGAAACCGTATTATGAAGACCCAGTTGTAGAAGCCGCTGAGTAGAGGTGTTCATAGGCAGGCCCAATGCCTGTTTGAATGCCTTGCGTATGAACTTGTCCAGGGCGTCCAAGTCTCCTTTTGTGAGGCAGAGATATGGAGCAACGTAGATAACCCTACAAATCTATCAAGCTCGCAGGCGATTGTTCATTTAACAAGGTGATGGCGTCGGCGACGGCGTGAATTCACCGGTTCACGGAGAGATGCGACAGCTATATAATTTCTTCTCTGTCGAGCTCTGCCTGAAAACCATCGGCAGCAAAAAAACGAAGGGCGCTTGTCACTTCATCTTCAACTTCGAGTCCGTGCTGCCACAGTCCAAATTCGTCTCGCAGCTCGTCGCACAGCCACCGCACAGTTCTCTTCAGGAAACGAAATTCTGTCGGAATTCTGCCGCAGGCATTTCCAATGGATAAACTTTCTTTCTTGCCCGCCTCATGCGCCGGCGAGAAGCGCCCGCGTTCACTTAGTTAGGAACGCTGGTTGGGTTGGTTCTTACGACAGTAAGCGAAAAAAGCGGCCGCGCAAGATAAAATGGCAGGTTCGAAATCGCGCAGAAAGGCTCCATGCGCAAGAAGAAAATGGCGCGTTCTAAATGCCGTTGAAAGGCCCCAGCCAAGCAAGAAAAAAAATTACGCGTTTGAAATGACGCAAAACACCAGCGTACGAAATTAAAGAAAGTACTAAAAGAACATAACTCCCGCTGGTGCAGTTTCAGGCAGGGGGCGGGCGAGCCCTGCGGGGACGGGAAATTTGAATTGCATGGGGT
The DNA here is from genome assembly GCF_048455015.1 of Haemaphysalis longicornis. Taxonomy (NCBI): domain Eukaryota; kingdom Metazoa; phylum Arthropoda; class Arachnida; order Ixodida; family Ixodidae; genus Haemaphysalis; species Haemaphysalis longicornis. The sequence continues at coordinate 27,113,838 of NW_027526460.1, read as the reverse complement.
GGTAGCAGCGAGCGGATAACGGCGGTACAGCCCATTATGGCGAATCACTGCTCTGCACTTCCGACAGCTTTCACATTGAGTGGAATGGCATTAATTTCTTACCTCACTTAACCTACAAAATACTGTTTTGTTTTTGCACGTCTTGCCATATCTGCTTAAGTAGGTATGCCTGGCTTGAAAAACGTGCACCGGGGATGCTGGGCGGTCGCTGCAAGGCGCGCACACATGGGCGCTGGGTATTTTCTTGGTATTTTAAATTTCGCACGGGAAAAATTACGATATTCTAAGCAGCGCCGCTGTTAAAAAGTATATGGACCTAAAAAATACGCCAAATAAATACTCCAAACTTGTTTATTTTATACCCCCGTCACACGGGCACTTTCAGTCACGATTAAGTAAATCCAGATCGAGCTCAATCCGGATTTGGCGCTGCTACACGGCCAGTTAAGTTCCATCGCGATCTAGCCCGATCCCGCTAGAACTGAATCCTGGTTCCCCAACGCGATTGAGGTTTCCAAGCGATATCGGACGAAAGCGGTGATACTCTCGCCCGCGCTGAGTAATGGAACAGAAGTTGACAACTTCGACTAAAGGCACAAATGTCGTCAAATAACGTGACCGAAATAAGCGTGCGATAACGTTTATATAGTTACGTTTACCTACGACCGCGCAAAGTTACCAGACGCCGGCCGCGAAATACATTTTTGGCACTATTTGGCACACGTAAGTTCAACCGGTTGACATTCTCGATCGGGATTGAAACGTGCCGTGTAGTAGCGGTGGCGCGTCGAGCGTGCTCGATGAGCCAATTGCGCTTCGCTTCAATCCGGATTGAAAGTGCCCGTGTGACAGGAGTATAAGCGTATGACATGAAGGTGATGAGTTTGATATCCCATACTTGTTCTGTAATGAACAACTGAATTCAGGCTACTACGATTACAGGAATTTAGCTACGTTATGCAGTAATGCTCCCGTAATGTCTTCAAGCCAGAACGTCTGTGGTTGGTGCCCTAAGGGCCTTGATGAGAGCGCGAGAACGAAATGAAAAAAACCCACACCCAAACGTAGGTTGGAAGCTCGGCGAAAATGACTACGTAATGCGGGGGCATTACAGAGTCATTCCTTCCTGTTTACGGCGACGTGAGATGTGCACAGGTGAGTATTGCGGGCTCATGTAAAACCCAGTGGAGCTGGGAACGTCTGTAAGCCGACCTCTGCTGGCGAGATAAGGGGAAAGGGATTCCCACACGCGCTAAGGAACGGGCCCAGGAACCCGCGCAATTTTTCCGAGAGCATTAGCTCGCACCAACAGATCCCGTCCCTCCTTCCCTCCTCGGCTGTTTCCTCTCTGCGTAGGAAACAAGGTAAACGGCGAGGGTAGGAGAACAGGTATTGGACCACTGGGATAACGCCGAATCTCTAACGAGATATCCTACTGCGCAGGCCACCCACCGAAGAGCGTGTACGGGAGTGCTACCTGCGCTCTCTCTCTACTGCCCCTCTTCTTTATCGCTCTTTCCCATCTCCCTCTCTATCTCCATCTCCCCTTCTCTCTCTCCAGCTCCCTCTGTCTCTTGCTCAGAAGATCGCGGCCCCTCTAAGCCTGCAAACGAAATGCATAGGCTTGCAGTTAGTCTCAGAGAATCTCACCTGCGCAGCGGTTCCCGGATTGGCTTTACCCCCCACCCTTAGCGCCTACGCACGCATCCCCGCTTTTCGCTTCGACGTTTGCGTTGCTGCACATTTCGCGCGCACGTGCGATTTCTTCGTTACTAAAAGGAACGGTGATGTGCGGAGATCTACACCACGTGCTAGTCGAAAGAACAAACATAAATAAGGGAGCGAACTGCAGTGCTGAATTCGGCAAGGAACTATTACGGGTGTAGGTTAGGAGTCGGGTATATGTCGCCCGCTTTTCTTGTGCGTGTCTCGTCGCGTTCGTCCCCGTGCGCGTGTCTGCGGTGACTACCTCTTCCGCTGCATGTGGCGGAGTCCCGAGGCGGGCCGCATGAATTATTCACATCCGGAAAACCCGATGCCGGCCGCGGCCATAGCTGTGAAAGCAACGAAGCCGTCTTCACGGACAGTGGAGCGAGCCGGGCCGTGAGCGCTGTACGCACCGCGAATGTATACAACAAGGCTGGCGCTGGAAATCAGAAAGAAGAAACATCGGGAACACGGCGCGCGTTGACTGGTAAAAAAAAGAAACAAATGGATCCTTGAATAAAATAAATCGAATAATGGAATCTGGTTAGGGTTCTGAAGGCTAGGTCTCTGTTGACTTCCGTATTGTTTTTCTTTTCTAGTTTTCTCTTGGAGAATCGCGGTGACACGAAGCATTTTTTTTGGAGTGCAACGCGTTCATGTTGATATGTTGCGCTAAAAGATATAAAAGAAGTATATCAGAATATTTTGTGGCACGCCGCACACTGAGGCCATCGTAAGGATAAAAGAAAACAAAACAAATTTGGTTCATGTAGATCATCACAAAGTGTACGAGAAGAACGGAATCATCGTTGCTTTAATAGCGAGAAAAAAATGATAAATTGAAGTTTTCATGACCTGAACACAGATGTCGTGTAAACAACGCGATGACAATGAAACAGAAGCAAAAGTAATTCGCCAGGCGCCCAGTGCTAATGCCAACTAAGTATACCAGTAATCCCAGTATACCCAGTAATCCTAGTATACCCAGTAATCCCGGTATACCAACTTTAAGAAGCCAAGCTGGGGAGTTCAAAGCTCAAGTTGAATGTAAGCGACAAAGCTGAATTTGTTTTACGTTCATTTCTTCCGTAGAGAGATCACTCACTCATGGCACGACGGGAAATATTTGAGTGTGTAGCGTGCACTAAGGAGCAGCAGGCATCTTTGTATACAAACAGATGATTGAGTTTAAAAAAGAGCAGACTGCTCCGCTACTTAGCATTTTGTATAAATTGAAACTGGTAAATAATCCTCAGATCAATGAGTGCACAACGCACAAGTGCTTGTACGGCTAGAAATTGTAACACGTGCAATAGCTTCAGACACGCGGTCGCGAAGTGCCGCACGCCCGCACTTGCATGCTTAATCTTGTGCCCAAAATATTTATGCTCTAGTGTACCTTGCAACAGCAATCTTTGTTTATAGCGAGCATTGTCATTTTTACTAGTTACATTCATCTTCCCTTTGCATCCCTCCAATAGTTGATGCCCCATCCGGATATGCGACATCATCTTGAACTTTTAACTGGTCGTTACGATCACATGGTCATTTTTCTCGTTACATTTTGATGCCCCAGTCCTTTCATTCGATACCTAATATGCATATACACTACATTTCGGGTGCGTAATGCGACTTACCCCACAGTGCACGCTCCATCAATTAACCTAAGTTTGACGGACGAAACTATGTAAAGCTTTACTGAATTGGTTAAGGAATGTTACACGTCAACTATTTATGCAGAATAAATCTTTAGTGAAATGTCCTCTGGTGGCATACACACAAAAACTTGTCGATTCCTCTCATAATTTGCAGCCAAAGGTTGAAATAAATGGATAGTCTCAATCGTCTCTTGACTTCGTTGACGGACAGGGGGCTGCATATATTTCTTTAGTGCAAGGATGGATCGATCTATCAGACATACGCGCCAGAGAACACCCTCAAAGCTACGGTTTTGGGCGGTACGCACCGGTCCTGTAGGCGTGGACGCATATACTGCGTTGCGCGTATTTCTCTCTGAACGTCGGATCATCAAGAGAATAGGGAAGGAGGTTAAGTTAAGGGGAGAAGGGCTCAGAATGTGCCATTAATATTTCGAATGCCGAACATGCGGGGCAGCGGTCCGTGAGGAGACCTGGCGGGAATCGCTAATACGGCCTCCCTTCGGACGACCGGTGGAAAAGGGCGTGATTCGCATTATCAATAATTAATCTACGAGCGGGCTCTGTGTCACTTTATGGGACTTCTTTTACCGCTGCTGTGCGACGCTACCGCCGACGTTGGAAAGTCCCGAGCCAGATGGAAGTCCCTCCCTCGTGCCCCGTTTATGACCTCTTTATTCAGCATAAAAATGCATTTGACATCGATGCCCTAATGACGCATTGTAGCCTTTTGTCCGAATGTGTGCGCCTACACATATGCTGTCCGATAGTGCCATAATTATAGCGTACTCCCTGCTAAGCTCCACTCAATATTAAAAATCAATTAAAGGAATAATCAGTCATTTTAGCTAATTGAGCGGATTAGTGACCTCGCGAAGTTGCTTAGATAAGGCCTCCTCAAGGCCATCCCTAAGACTTAAGGGGTCTGATCCGGCAAGCCTTCGTTATTGCGGAAGACCGGAAAAAAAATGCCTGCTGGAATACAAACAGCAAAGCGTGGTAACCTGATTTGATGGCACATTAGGAAGTGTCAATATCAGAGATATCGTAGCCAGAAGTTACCGTACTTATGGTTACAACATCATATGCCCTTCCGGTGACGTCATCTCCTATGTGCTCAGGGTAAAGCCGCACGGAGCAGTGGGTGCAGAATTCTTGAATCGTGCGGCGGGAGAGATTGAAATTAGCAGAGAAGGATCATAGATATCGCGCCACAAACAGCATTAGACACAATCATCAGGACTACATCATGGGATGGTAAAAAGGGCGAAAATAAAAAAATGCGCATATAAAACAGTTCACGTGACGTGCTGCTTCACTGGGTAGTCAAACCTCATAATTTGTTATTAAGGTCCAGGTTTTCTTTTTGTGGCTCAGACGCATATTTTCCAATGGACCACAAAAAGAAATAAGCTGTTCTTCCCCTTGGCATAAGGCAACTACGGCGTCGTCCTAAGATGGGGGATTGTTCTTGTGGTTTTACAAGACGTTTTTCTTAGAAGGTTACGGTTTTATGTCACCACTTTGGCTAGAGAGATGACCGGGAGGAAACTGCTCTGACGGCTTGAACGCAGGGACATTTTAGGTTTCTGACCACTGGCCTACTCGTGGTTGTACGTTTCCCACCATGAGAACGGAGGAGGAGGAGCGATGCATTTAATGATGAAGAACGGGTTGTGCATACTCGCAATAGGGATGTTAACGAACACATAAAGAGATTGAAAAACAGATAATTCAATCAAAGGTAATAACCACATGGGTAAATAAAACAAACTATTTTGTGTTAGTGCTAGAAGTAGGCTCATTTTCGTAGCATCAAACATTGGCTGCATTTAGCTGACAACATTTCTGGCTTAATCAGTTCTAAATATGGTAGTATAGACACATACACAGCAAGGAGTAACAATTAACAACTTGGGACGATGTGCGTATATGTACACCGCCATATCCAAGATCTTGAATACAAAAACCTTCTCTGCGAAATGCAGACAAAGTTTGACGGCAGGAAACATCGCGTATGCGAAATGTAATTGTTTTGTATTGAGCGATTTAACTTTACCTGTCGGTCGATTCCCATTTTTATCCTCTCTTTAGGAGCCAGGCAAATAAATCTATTGGGCTGAAATCGATTTGCTTTCGGCACGCACAAAATTGGCATGTCTCATAAGCGCGGAGGAAGCCTCACCTGTTTACGCGGAATAGCTTTTAAAGATGGTAGTCTTCCTTGCGATCCTTAAACCTGTAAGTATTGGTTTGTATGTCTGTGTGTCTGTCTTCCTGTATGTCCCTCTACTCAGCCTTCTGGCGAAAAAATAAAGGAAAACTTGAACGAGAGCGTTTATACGCAAAACCTTTCTAAATCACCAAATCTGGAAACATAGTTTATATTTCTCAACATAATTCATATTTTAGGCATAGTCGAGGTGAAACATCAGTCCGCAACTTAACCACGGAGTGTTATTTTAAACAAAAATAGAAATGCGAACAAGGGAGCACACAGCCTCCGACGCATGCCACACCGTCTGGCCGCAAAGTCAGTAAACTGCGTGCATGCGCACTTCTTTGAGAGCATTTGAGAGTGTGGCCTGCATTTATGGGAAATGCTTGATCAAGAAATGACGCCAGTTGTTTATTTTGAGGCGCCTCTTCACGCTGCGTCGCCACTGAGCCGGATGATCGTTGAGGGGCATCATGCTAGCTGCAATCAGCCTTCTGCGCGCTTGGCCCCCGAATGTACTCAATAAAATAACGCTCAGTGGCGAAAGAGCATCAAAAGACGCCTTAAAATAAATGGCCGGCGTCGCTTCTTTATCAAGCATTTCCCCTTACAGTAGGCCACACTCTCAAACGCTCTGAAAGAACTACGCATGCGCGCAGTTTACTGACAGTGCAGCCAGACGGTGCAGCATGCGTCGAAGGCTGTGTGCTCCGTTGTTCGTATTTCTTTTAATCCCCCCTGTACCTCGGGACCGCACAATGTCTGTCCGCGTCCGTGCTCATAGCATTTACAATAGCAAAAAGTCACACAGGCACCAGCAGGATTCGAGCTTGTGTCTGGTAGACCAGACATAGTTAGTGTCAGTCGTCTTACCCTTTGGGCTACGACCGTGAGTTAGTACCCTAGAGTGAAACGGCTTACTCCCTCGCCTGTAACGGGCGGAGTACCTTAGTGTCTCCCAATGTCCGTCCGCGTCCATCCGTGCGCACACCACCATCAAGCGAAAATCAAGCGAAATTCTATTTGTGCCGTAAGTTGCATTTTTCTTTAGGGAATAATCAAAATGTAACTCACGGCTCAAATCGAATAACAGTCGGGGCGCAAATGGGATGTCAATCTGGGCGCAACTTCGATGTCATTTCGAGTCCCCGTACTCCGCACCCTCGCCATCATCCACGGAGTGGAGATGCTGCCATTTTTGCTTGATATTTCCGAAACAAATAATGATTGCGAGTTAAAAACAATTTTTTTACTCCGCCTACAAAATGTGCTTGCCCCCGTGGCACGTGCCTCGTGTGGCATTCCAGACGTTCCACAAGGATGAATGGTTCCAGTAGATTGCGCGAGAGCAGCGGAACGCGGTAAAATTGAATTGGCTTTCTAAAACCTTCCACAGAGCTCATTGTGACACAAGTGATGCGCGAGGGGAAAAACATGGGAGAACGGAGGGGGAGAGAAAATAAGCGTTACCAGAAAACACGGCAAGAAAATAGACCGAGCACACGTGAACGTGCGCCTCGTTAGGAGCGCCAATCGTCGGCCAGGCTTGCGCGTGGGCTTGAGCCAAGTGAGGACCTTGCCAAAAGTTAAAAAAAAAAATGGCTGAAGCTTAGCAGAGCTAACGCTGCATATGCAAAGTGAAAGCTTGGCTTAGCCTGCTTAAGTCGTGGTTTTATTTGGCTACTTTTTGGTTTAGCTGTAATTATTACACTGTTCGTCCAAAGCCCGCATTTGTTTGCGGCTGTTTGTCCCCCTTCCGAAGTTTTCCGAGCCGTACGGCTTGCTGGGCGATATCCGCGTGATGGTCAGACGCGCTTGCCGACGGCCGCTCAAAGTCTTCAGCTCCCGCGCTACGCTAAGAGAAGACGGCCCGCCTGCTGTCATCCATGGCCAAGCTCTCGTGCACGCGGCGAGTCACGTGGTCATGCGTGAACCAGCTGCGGACAGCAATGTCCCGAGCCGGGAGCAGCGGCGACAGTGGCAAGCGCGGGCGTCGGCGGAGTCACGTGATTTTTTTCCAAGGATACGGAGCAGCTGCGGTCAAAAGAAGGGGAAAGTTACAGCGACAGCGAAATCACTGGACAAGAGTAGGAAAGCTTGGCTTTAAAATAACGAGTGCACGTGAGCCTGCGCCTCGTGAGGACTATAGGCGTTTCCTAGTCAGAACAGCCAAGCGACGCGTGGAGCCATCTGGGGTCATGTTTGAAGCTATGTCCACGTGCATGTGGCCCTCAATTTAATCGCTCAGAACTGCTTGGTCTCGTAGTGTAGTAAACAATGATGGAGGCGTGCCCTATGATATGTTCACGGCACTTAGTCTGCATTCTATGTGGAAAACTCGCATGGCGGTTCAAAATGCCGAAGAGGATGCTCGCACAGTGCGAGAGTACTTCATTGAAAGCGTTGCTTATATAAGAGAAGTTTATCGAGTGATGCCGGAAGAGCGTGAGTGGTTACCCATTCTGGATGCTCTAGCGCAATTTAAGATGTTTTAAGCCACTCCCTTCAGCCGATTGGTGGCTGGTGCTAGTAATTTGTGTACTGAACAGTGCGTGTTGTGTTGTCGCCAAGCAGGCCATAAAGAAAAAAAAAGTCTCGTAGTGTAGTAGTTCCGCTCCTGCAAAGCAACCATTCTAACCATGGTTCAAATCCCGTTACCGCTTTTTTTTTATTTTCAAGGGTTTGTCATACATGAATATCAACATGTGGTATCTCGTTTAGAATCTATTTCTGACATCTTTATGCATTATAAATGGGATTTCGGGTATTTTCGTCGCCTTTTGGTCAGTTTCAGCTCTTGTACGTTTTTGCGGGTTTTCCCCTTTTAGGCCGGTTTCGGCTACTTCTGTTGAATATTTGCAGGTCCGGTTTGGCTGCTATTTATTTCAGTTCGGGTGGTTTTGTATGCTTTAGGTACGTTGATGCTGTGATATAACCCCCCTAAGCAAGCTCAGGTGACGGGTGGCTGTACTGACTAGGAAACGTATATACGCCGTGAGGAGCGCCTGGTGTCGGCCAGCTCTACCTTAAAAAAAAACTCAGCCCAATGTTCGTGGCGTGATGTCTCGCATGCTATTCTCCTCCCCAGTTCACGTGCGCTTGTGCCTAAAGTGGAGAACACAAACGCCGAGTGCGCCTTACAGACGCCGAATTCGCAAAGCCAGTTGCTGCGGGTTCTAGGGCGAGCTAACGCGGTCCAATTTGGGAGAGATGTGAAAGGAGGTGATCAAAACTATCCGGGCCTGCCCTTCATGGAGAACCTTCAGCGGCAAGTACGGAAATCCATGTAAGGTACAACAGCCGGGTCCCCTACGAACGGAGAGGGGCCGCAGGCTCTGTCGTTACTCCAGCCTTTCACCGATAGTGTAAGCTGCGCATTTTGTTTTGTTAGAACATTGCAGCAAAGTAAAGTTCCCTGGAACGCTACTAACCGAAACAACGTTAACTTACACGCTCGTCAATGTACAGGCTGCCTCGGTGCCAATCAACAGCGCGTTGCTACAAGCTCCCGATTCTGTTGTGCGTCGCATTCAGCGAAAACATGCCGCATACCGCAGTCTTTATACGAATATCATCTTACGCCTACAGCTGCAGAGAAAGCCGTCAAAAAGAGCAAAACGAATGAACCAATAAAGAACATATTCTTTACTACGACGTTTCGCAACGCACAGGGAAAGCTAAAAGAAAGGGAGGTAGATGGGGAGGTCGATGCGCTAAAATATTCACGTCACCGATCTCGTTTATGCTCGCGTCGCCCAAAAAGATGCCCCGCGCACAAGCACGCAAGTTAGGCCGACACCCGCTAGGTGAAAAGGCAGTCAGAAGCTTCCTTAGACGATAACCAAATCATTTTCTCCTTCCCTTGCCTTTGTTGCATGCCACTGAAGAGATCAGTCAAAGTTTGGCGACGTCCCCATTGCTCTTCACGACAGTTAGAAGACGATAACGCTTGTAATCGCTCACGCTATGCGAAGCCGTTCTTGCCGAGATGGCGTTAGTTACGGGCTCCTACTGAAACAGGCAGCGGCAGCGCTAGCGGCATCAGCGCCGGGGCGAGTTTCCTTACAATATTTTCCTTTCGTCCGCGGCTCGGGTATGAATATTCAATCGCCCAGATTGCGCCTTGCGGGCTCCTTTCCCTCGACTCTCCTGTGCTTCCCGCCCGTGTGGCTTTATGAGAAGAAGAAAAAAAGAGTGGTTGCAGGAAATAAAATACGGACAAAAGAAGACTAGCGATGCTGCAAAGCTATGGGGTGTCTCAAGGCAGCAATCCGGTACTGAGTCGTTAAAGCGTGCGTTTTCGCAGCGCTAATGCGGCGCCTTATTACCGCTTTCGTTGCGGCGTGACTTCCCGGGCATAACGCGCACTCGGCGGTTCTCTACCTGCGTTGCACGCGTGGCGCGTGCATATCGCGTGTTCCGAGGCGTCTTAACTCGAGCCAGGGATCATTGCTTGCGGGCAAACACGTCTCGCCTCGTTTCCTTCTCCGGCTCACTGGGGAGCTGACGTGGTGGGGGAAAGGCTCGGGGGCGGTGTAGTCGTCTCCACGCTTTCGCGTAGGATGGTGGGTCGTGTAACTGGGTTAGCGAGCACATTGCGCTCATCCCTATCGCGGAAAGGAGGCCTCATTCATCTTGGTTGTCACTCATTTGGTTATGCTGCTTGAGAGAACAGTAGCTCGAGGCGGGTTGCTGGTGAAGGCGAAAGGGAAGAATAAGTTTTTCCGCTTTGTCGTTGGTAGCGTATTTCACGCTTCCAGCATGAAGCCCGATGAAACCGTATTATGTGTCTTGTCAATGTTAGCTCTGCCAGATAGCTTGTATCGACCAAAGTTTAGAAGAGGAGGACCAGTGCTTTTATAAGAGGGAAGACTCTGTGGTGGCGTGAAGAGAAAATTTCTGCGTGTGTGCCCCTATGAGGTTAGTTGGCACGACGGCTGGACGAGCGGGAGCAGACTTGCAGCTCTAGAATTGCTCGCGCAATACCGCTATCTGTGGAAAGTTGTGCAATCAGTGCGAGGTTAGGACCGTTGACAGTATCAGGGCCCATAGAAGGGGCTGGGCTTTATGATGACATGTCCGTTGGGCTGTTGGGAGATTTCAACGTAGAAGTCTCCCGGCCCGGTGCTACCTGGCCGCTGTCATCTGTGGTCGAGCGATGCGAGTTGGCATGTTATAAAGACAGTAAGACACCTACGAAGTGAGAGTGAAACGAGCAGGTCTATTTTTTTTCGCTAGAACAAATATCGTGTCCTTCCAAATTCCATTCAGCTAATTTTAACTAGGCAATATCTTCCCTGGCACCATTGGCATCGTCAAAGTTCTCTAAAAAAAAAAGAAGATGGCGTCCTTGTCGATGGCAGTTTTCTTCCGCTCCCGTAGTTCGCCATTTCCTTCACCGCATAGGATTTTCAAAAAGCTTGAGAACCGAAAGCTTTCAAAACAAGCGAAGCAAGTGGTCGGCAATGTGTACGCCCAGGTGAGACTGACGCACACTTTGTTCGGTTAGCCAGCTTTACGGCGTAAGCGATCATACTGTCGCGTGGCTATGGACGGCGGTTCCAAGGGCTATAAGTCCCCAAAAAGTAAAAAGGTATCGTCTGGCGACTGGAAGACCACCTAAAGTTACGGAATGACAAGCGGGCAGTGGTACGATAGTTTCATCCTTCAAGCGTTCAACGCGATCCAGATGGGATTTGACTTGACGCCGCAGTGTGTGCGTGCTTCTCTTTCCATATACCGACGCTATTTAAGAACGCTACACATGTCGGTGGTGCTGCCTAGTGCGCAGCTCCGGATGATTTCACATACCAGTGCATGACCTCAAAACTGCAGCGCTTACAGAATTCACCTCTTTCTGGACGATACGGAGTTGAACGGAAGCGTCCACGTTATCATTTATTTAGACGGTCCGAGTTCTCCAGTCAAAGCGTTGGCTTCTGTCGAGAAACAAAGGAAGCGTAGGGGAGGAGACGCCAATATGCCTACATTCCCGGTAATCGTGGTTCAGTACACTCAACCACGGAGCTTTCTCGACGAAATTAAGTGCAGCAAACGAGTATGTGTCACGGGAAAACTGAAACTAAGACCAATTTATCGGGAATTACTTTGGCGCAGTACCACAAAGAAGTTAGCGCCCCCTTCCTTCTCCCCCGATAGCTTTCTCTCCATTTCCACAGGAAGTTGTCCCCGAGTTGTCCGTTTTCTGGGAAAACCCGATTTTACCATATTTTTCCGCCCCTAATAGGTTTCAGGAGAATCGGGCTCACACCTGATTTCTCCCCGAATGGACCCTTTCAAAGTATCGATCTGCACAATTGTGGGTGTGACACTCCGTAACGGATTTCAACCTGACGCTTACGGTTCTCAACCAGTACTTGTTGGAAGCAAGTTCTAGAAACACAGCTTTCGAACTCATTGACTATTGGCAAGACTCTACCGCTCGCTTCCCTAGGCTGGCAAATGCTGCACGGACATTGTTATTCCTAGCTACCAGAAGCTGTGATGTCGACAGAACTTTCTCCCGGCTAAGGTACGTTCCACGATCAGGCAGGTCTCGAAGGCACACCGTCATGTCGCGACTGGAGATGATAATGTATGTGAACAAGGGTGTGTAGAAAATCGATGGCCAGCTTTCCACGAATAAAATGTTTCATTTCTTAGAAGTTATCAATGCTCTTTACTATCATTATTACAGATTTTTTTTTCCAATTTCAGAGAGCATCTGCTAGAGAACGCTGATGTCCCTCCGATTAGCAGCCTGAAACAAGCCCCAATTTCAACGCATTAGAGAAGCTCGTGAGACTTTCAGATGAAATAAACTGAGTGTATTACATAGCACATCTGTAACTTTAACTCGAAAAAAACTGCATTCTGAATGCTCTTACAAAAAACAAACCGATCTCTCAAACAATAGCACCCGCTTTTTACCTCCTTCCTATATATATATATATATATATATATATATATATATTTCTCCACTTTCTTTCTTTCTTTTCAAATTCTTTATCTGTTTCAATGACCTACCACATCCTGCCCTTTGCTTTCCGAGGTTTTCTTGACTGCCAACTCTTAGTTCTGTCTTACTTTCAACGAGCCCCTCATTTCCTATTCTGATTCGCTACATGCATAGCGAGGGCCTCTGTTCTGGCAGTCTTGGTGCCAAGGGTAGCTTAAGAGGGTTCAACGCATGTCGACCACTCTCGACATGTCGTAGACACTCGAGTCACGGCCCGGGGGTTAAAAAGAGGGTCTCCTTCACCCCGAGAAGTCGAAGTGGCGCTGGCTACCACCTCCAAGCACAGGAAAAAAATACATTGACATAAATACCCCAGAAAGTGGAGGGGAAAAATAGCCTCGCCGGTAGCGTAGTGATTATCGCACCAGACCGGTATTCTGGAGGTCGTGGGTTCGGATCCCACCTGGCGGGCATTTTTTCTCCACTTTCTTTCGAAATTCTTTGTTTCGATGACCTACCATATCCTCCCCTTTGCTTTCCGAGGTTTTCTTGACTGCCAACCTTTATTTCTGTCTTATATATACACACAAAGTAGAAGTACGCTCTTCGGAGACTTTATTTCCAACGTTTCGACCTGAGACAGGTCTTCCTCAGGAAGACCTGTCCTGAGGAAGATTCCTGAGGAAGACCTGTCTCAGGTCGAAACGTTGGAAATAGAGTCTCCGAAGAGCGTACTTCTACTTTGTGCGTATTCCTGCAGCAACTAAGGACTCCACTTCACGACTATATATATATATATATATATATATATATATATATATATATATATATATATATATATCACACGAGAACGAACAACCCTAAGTATAGTGCGGTGGCAGACAGAGCGCAGTGGTGCCAGCCGAGCGGGGGCCGTTACACGGGCGACTCGGTAACACACTCACCTCTCCGCTACACTGCGGGCACCCAGCCACTCGTAAAGATCGATTCCAAGCCAACCCTCCCTTTTTCACCTCGTATTTTGAGAGAAAAGCAACGCGCGAGGCAGCCAAGCACGTTCACCCGAAGAACGTAAAGTCCGTGCCGCACTCGACCGGAAAGCCACCTCGGTGCGCCGTCCGGCGGGCCACGTAGTCGATGCTTCACAGTGCCGGCGCCGTTATTTCTCTTACCTGCACCCGCTTTGGAGACGCCTCGGTTCAGTTTGCACCGCTGTTGCCTTTGTATGGACTGCACGTGACCCCGGGGTCTTTTGTGTTTCAACTCCCGTTGTGTCTTTCTCTGCTTATTTCAAGTTAGGAGGCCTTTTTGGCTGATTGAATTTGTTCCATCTGAGTGAGACCTTTTTTTAGCAGTGTCAGGCTGCGCTAACTTATTGCTTAGTGTTCTGGAACGGGGGTGGTCAACCACGACGGTGTAACGCGGCATTGTAATAAGGGATAATTGTCAACCACGACCGGACGTATACAAACGCTCTTAGCTTGCAGGGACATACACGCGAAAATAAGGAGAAAACCTGCATTGGGACTTAGCCCGGGTAGCTTGTGGTCTTTTTTTTTTTTTTTTTGCTAATCAAGCCGGAAAGTGGAAATGACCGTGTGTAGAATGTCTGTGCACGTAAAGATTCCCGCGTACCCTAATTTAATATGCAGCCCTGCAATACGGCGTGTACCCCTCTGAAACATTCTGTGTATACGGAATTATGGTAATACAAGATATTTACCTTTGCTGACACAACACCGAAATAAAAATGGTGATATGTGCACAAAATAGATGTAATAGAGTACATCATTGCGTAAAATTATTTTGCACACCAGGTTTATCTATGTAAAACTGCCAGAAACGTGAAATCACGGTTTGTAGAAATTCCGTATATACGGAGTATACGAAAAACTTAAGGAAAAGAAGTGGTGCCGTATGTCGCGCTGTAATTAAAACTGAAGCACGGAAAAATTGTCAAACGTTTGCTCTGACAAATCATTTGATTCTTCTATTTTTGAAAAGGCTTCGTGCATTAGTTACACCCTGGGGCGCATACCCCTTATAAATTCCGTATTTACATAATTCCGTATCTACGGAACATTTCACCAGGGATCTTGAGTACGTTTATAACACATACGTTGCAAAAACTGCCTCCATTTCCCGCTGTTTTGGTTTCTAGTTACTTTACCTACGTATTAGTCCTTAATTTACGCGTTTGACCCGAGGTTTTGTGTGCCTTGTATTTTTAAGTTTCCATTACGTTCTTTTATTTTAAAGCATTCTTACACTATGCTCGAAAGTCCCCAAAAGTGCTTCATTTTCTGCAAATATTGAAGAAACACGTTAGTGCGTTGTAATGATCGGGAACCGGGAAGTAAAAAAACACAACTACGGAGGTTTGCGTTTTAGAACGGAGCCCTTTGTCGCCCGTTCGTGGGCTGAGCCGCGTCGCAATCGGCGTAACCGAGCGAACGATGGCTAGACCGATGAGTGAAAGAAAAAGCGAACGATGAAAGCCAATAAAGGAGGAGAGTGTCGCGAAATTGGGGGGAGAGGGCGGTTCGCCGTGGCGGCGCGAGCCAGCGCTCTCCGAAAGTGTGCGATGGGGGACGGGAGAGGGCAGTATACTGTGCTCGTACGAAGCTCTCGACGGCGCGACGCTTGGCGAAAACGTGAGGAGGACGTGCGCGCGACGGTGGTGCGCTTTCCCTGCCTAAGATGCGGGTCGCGGTCCCTTCCTGAGACGCACTTAGAGGCTCATCATCGCTGCCGTCGGGAGAACCCACGAGTGGGCGCTGCCTCAGCGCACTGCTGCTGCGCCCAAATATTGCCTTAGGGAGTATCCTAATCGGCAGCCGAATTTTTTTCAAAAACATTTACGCCCCATTCCATTGCGCTACGCCAAACAGCTGAACCTCGGAAAAACTGGCCAGAAATATCGCCTCTTTCGTCGTTTCGATCAAGATTAAAAGTAATCTCGCAAGCGATGACCGAAACGTTCATCGGAAAGTTCTACTCACAGCACGAGATTTAACGACAAAAGCTTTGAACTGTCATAACAACGAGTCTGCACGGGCTCGTGTAAAGATTAAGGTCCCTTCTTTTGAGCGTTAGTTTCTTCTTCGCACGTAGTCTTCTGTTTAAGGTCTGCCGTACACATAGTCTATACTACGTGATAAATTTACACAATTTGTGGCGCCCGATGCAGGTTACACGCAGTTTTCTTGGGCAATTTCAATAATGAACCGCTTAGAGTCTCCTGTGGCGCAGTAATAAATTCTGCACGTGCCGGCGTGGCCGTTGCTCGCTCTGGCTACTCTTTTTGAGTGCTAGTAATCAGAGCGCTATCCTTATCTGCGCGTGATAAATGTTTCCGACATTGTTTTAAATCGCCATTCAAAGGCACGCTACCGCCAATTTTTTTTATTACTGTACGGTAACAGCGTTGCGAGCAGGAGGAAGGGGTAACATTATCCTCGGGCCGCCCGCCTACTCGTCCCTCCTGCTATTGACTTCGTACGTGCTTTTGGCCATCAGGCGTGTGGGCACTTGGTTCCCGTATGCGTAAATCAACATCCTTCTCCTTCACCTCCCGTCTTGCGTGTTCCCTGGGTGCGTCCCCATTTCGGGTCACCGCTGCCACTTTTGTCGCGACCCACACAGATGGGGCCAACACCCTTTGTAGACAAGTCCTTCGGAGCCGTTTTACCGTATAGGGTTGCGGTGAAGAGTTTGCGGAAGCAAAGTTGCTCGCCATGGAGAAATGCCACAGTTAACTGCTGGATAACTCATCCAATCATTTCAACAAACCGGAATCTAAAGTTTATTAGAACAAAGTTCGTTTGCCTTGTCATTAGAGTGGCACTGTTGACAGCGCTAGTGGCGGTGGTTCGCGGCGGTTGCCCTTGGTGACCCTTTTGCCTTGGACCACGCTTGTGCGGTTAGAGCACACGCGGCCTTTTTAGTGCCTGGGTGTGGTGATTACAAAAGGGAGGGGGAGCGAGTTGGGGCGAAAAGGAGAGGATTACGACTTCGCCTTGTATGGAAAGATCTCGCTTTATATCTCAATCGCGTGGTTCTTTCTTTCTGTCTTCACCCAAGTGTCCTTTTGGGAGTGTTCAAGCACCGGACAGACACGGCTGGGATTAATAAGAGACTAAAAAGGAATAAAGAAGTACACAAAAGGAAATGGAAGGAGAGAAAAGGAAGTTAATGGCCGGTGCTATGACCGCTACGTGCTTGGATTTGGAAAGCTGGCAAGAGGCCGAAGTTGTGCCCTCACTGATACTTTGTAGCACGCCTTACTTGTATCCCTATGTGTAGACGTAGATCATATATCCTTTAGTCTGTTTTGTTTAAGACTTTGGCGGCACAGAAGTACATAAATAACGATAACAAGTGTGTCATCCGGTAGTTGTCTATTTCAGGACTTCGAAAAAAAAAACAATACAATACCAAAAATCTAACACGAAAACGATATTTTCATTTTGAAACAAACATAAAAAGTTGACATTGATAAATTTGTTGATCCATTGCCTAAGTGATTGTTTAATTCTGAAATAGTTCGACCAACCACAATACACGCAAATCGGTCCGGTTGCTATGCTGCCAACTACAGCATGGAATATTTAACAGTTTTAAGCAGGTCGTCCGTGTATGTCTGCATTATTTTTTGTGCTGTTGACCTGTAGACAGTAAAAGTGCTGTGCCCATAAGCGATTGCTTACGACATAATACCGCGAGTACGACCATTGAGCGTACATCTCTTAAGGATAAGCTTTGTTATCCGTAAGATCATACCAAGGAGAGGCTGAGCACGATGCAGTGGCTAACGAGTTTAAAAAAATGCAATTTTTTGTATCTAAAAAATCTCACATTTGGAAACCCACCCCATAACGCTAGACTATCCTACTTTGTCCGTTTTCTGTTATCCGGAACCGGAAAGACTTAGAGAGTACTCTCATGTGCAAGGACTACTACGCCCGGCGTTATTTAAAGGGGCCCTGAAAGGCATTTTGAGCGCACTAAATGAACAAGCGCCATCGTTAGGTTGGATGGCCAACGTCATCTGTGTCTCGCGACGTGTTGGATGTGAACCGATCAGAAAGATAGCAGCTTCTTCCATGATGACCCCTGGATGTATATAGCACCTACCCCCATGATGACCCCTGGATCTGTGCTTCGCAGGGCATGCAGCAACAGCCGTGCGGCGCTGCGCAGCCCCGCTGGTTCTGGCGCTGCCTCTCAGTGCGGGACCTGCTGTTGCTTCTCTGCTCGTTCGCCATGCTGTCCGTCTACATGAGCTACCGCCTCACCAGCCTGCACCTGCAGCCGCAGCAGGACTCCAACAACGGTAAACGAGTTGCATTTCCCGCTACGCTCAAGTTTACACATGCCTTCCACGTATAATTATAGTATAACCATGAGCACACGAAGACAAAATACAAGTTGATCTTATACGGAACATTTTGTGTTTTATAGCGCCCCTATCGCTTCTCCGGCACCAAACGGTGCTTTATTCGCTCAGAAATTAAAACAAAAGTGAGTCATAATTGTCATTAGCTCGCTGAATCACGTCAACGACGCCGGCTTTGTGAAAGCACACAGGACTTTTCTCACTGGCCACCGTCTGTGTTCGTTGTCGCCGTAATAGAATACATTGGTTCTTGAGGTCGACATTTCGCTCCCCCTTTTTGTGAAAAATCCCGCTGGCCAGTCCTGGTCAAAACATGCGTATACACACCAACAAAATCAGAGTTCTATTGCTCTGCGTGGCTCTATTTAGGGGCATGAACTGAATGTAGACATCTGTAATAACGCCCAAGGGTAGTTGTGAAAGTCACGGCACGGGCTTATAAAAAATAAATAAATCATAAATTAACAAACAAATAAAAACGATCACGACTATAACCGTGACCACATTCATCAAACTTGTGCCCTGCATGCCCAAATACGGAAACCGAGGGAGGGGTGCGCATTTTGTATAAATGCGCAGCAATAAATAGGGTTTTCAGGATGACCACAGGCGATATCAGGAGAAGAAGAAGAAGAAGAAAAAAGAGAGGAAAGGCCGGGAGGTCAACCAGGTGTAGAGCCCGGTTTGCTACCCTGCACTGGGGGAATGGGGCTCAGGGATTAAAAAGGATGGGGAAGAAGAGGAAGAGATAGGAGTGGGAAAGCGCGCACTCTAGTCCCATTTCGGGCACTATAGTCTTTCACGCAAGTTCGTTTCACTCAGGAAACGTAAAAGGGCTTTCGTCGCCTTCTGCGAGGTCGATGGTAAAGACCGATGACTTAGAATAGTTTCCACCGTAAATGGTCGATTGCCCAATCGGCTCAGCGCGGTGGCAAGCGCGGAACTTATTACTTCGGCAGCCGGGAGGAGATTCCAGGGAGTTCAAACTTATCACAACTGAGCAACCACCAAGATCATCTTCTGATGCATGCACACCAGTTGTTGACGTGTATCTCCAACAAGAAATAAGACACAGACCATCCCCCACCAAAATAACCACCGTGGCGAACCACCGTGGCGAACCGCCGTGGCGAACCGCCTTCGACGAGGCCTATCTTAGCAGGGCGTTTCTTCGCTTGCAGCCGAAGCAAGGGCGTTAATTAAATTCGGGCCAATCCCGTATCGGAAGACCGCCCTTTAATTGCCAGGCCTCGGCGGTTGTGCGTCCACGCGATATGGTCTCAGGCAGGTGCTATATATGCGGGGCAACCCCACGGGAGAGTTATTAAATTTGTCACTCAGGCGAGCCTCATCGGCGGGGACTTCACGCGTGCCTGAAATGAGCCGTGACAGCGACTGATGCCCTACGGCGTAGAAGGCAGCGAGGACGCACGACCCGGGCATCTAGGGGACAGTTCATTACGTGGCTCAGCCAGCGCCCAGAAACCATCTCGCGCCCTGCGGTATCGCTCGCTGGCCATAACGCGCTTAGCGTAAGGCGCGACGCTTCGTAGAATACGCTCCAACACGTCATCTTGGGGCAGGTTTATAAGCACTTGTTCGTCACGTTTGTGCGGAGAAAGTTTTCCAAGCACCTCATAAATCATCTAGTTATAGAAAATCCGAATCGATTTTGAATGTGGAGCCACAGGGCTTTTTGGATGCGATCAGAACTTCGCTTACATAATTGTAACTCGACCACAGTTAGTTGACGAGGTGCTGTAAAATTAGCTGAGAGAACTTGACCACGTTAAGTTTATCTCGGACTTTATTCAAATGGCCTGTATCAACAACGTTGAAGAAATTTACGTTAAATTTTGGAGTGCTCGCTTAAACTGCACCCGGCAGTTTTTTCTGGGTGAATTGTTGCTTACCAACTAAAAACCAGGAAGAAAGGCATGCGTTGCATTGTTACAAAACTCATTGTTATGAAATTTTAAAACTGTGGGAACGTTCAGTAGGTTTCGGGACGGGCGTGTGTAATTAACAAGCACCAGTTATGCCGCAGAAATACGTGATAACACGTACGCCACACGACTTCGCATGCAGTTCAGACATGCTGCAAAAATTTTACAAGATTACCCAAGACCCAACATAAACAAGCGCTAATTTCTGTGGCGCATGTACTTCACACACGCAATAATTATTGCACTGCTACCGCTATTCAAATGTCCTCTATTATAATTCTGATACTCAGGAACTGTCAGTTTCAGAAGCGTATTAAACGCTGTTTACAACACCAACCTTAACATAGTCTGATTCTACACAAGAGCAACTGCATTGAATAAAATATGCGCTACACTAGAATTATGGATCACAAAGTCAGACACGGAGCTTTGTATTTAATGTCGTTAAGTATTACCGCATACTCACAATACTGCAAGTCATCTTATAAGTCCCCCGGCGGAAACAGAGCTCTACTAACGTACAGAAGGCTACGGACCCCAACAGCCTAAGATCGGAACTGGAGATGCACCGTGTTTTTCTACTTTTCCATAGCTTCCATCAATACGACATTTAAATAAAGAAAGACCCTTCTATCGTTACGGGAGGAACTGCGCACTGCATCTAAATGCATTAATTATATTGAAAGCGTTTATAGAGCCCTCTGGAGATTTTCTTTTTTACGTTCTATAGGCCTCCTCACCCGAATGTCTCGTCTAGGGCATCTTTTATTCCCCAGGGGACTCTGTGTACCGGGCAGGGAGACGTTGAGAGGTCGGTTTTACGATCAGAGAAGATATGCTGATGCGGAAAGCAGCAGCGGTGAGGGAGACACTAGTTGAACTTGGCGGTCATTGGACAGTGATGGATGGCGTGGTAGGCGGCTGCTGCTTCATAGGGCTTAACTTAAAGCAGTGGCTGGCGAAGAGCCGGCGTCACCTTTGTCGTGGCGTGAGCTCACCATCCTCATTCGAGCGCCCGAGTGTCCCAGCAGGGGGCATATGGGTTCTTACGTGCACGTCGTATGGGCTGCAGGAACGAACCCAGCCGTGAAACCCGCGTTAAACCTTCTTTCATCTGCATAGAAAACCTCGAATAGCTCGAACGTTAGGATGTTCGCACTATACTTGACTGGCATTTTTTGCTGAGGAACTAGATGCTTCAGATACGGGAGCGACGGCGGACTTTAAACCAAGTTACAACCATTAATTTTATGGACTGGTCTTCGCCCGTGCACGTTTAAGAGGCGGTGATATAGGGACCACGGGGCGTTGACATAGGAGAGGCCGTCGTATTAACAGTGAATTAGGCTCAATGGAAGTATGCTAAATCGTAAATTACAAACAAACGAGATTTTGTTTTTGTCCACTGTCTAGACCCACCCACCCAGCATCGCTGGTCATCCCTCTTCTTATACGAAAAAGACGGCGAATTTTTAACAGTTGCAAGGACGGAACACGTTTCTAAAGGACATTCCTTGCCATCGCGCACTTCTTTTTCCTAACTCATTAACCAGAAAAATTCGGGTTCCTGTATATATCGCCGCACTTCCTCTCCATCTACGCGCACCCTTTTATCGCCTAGAAGAGCTTCACTCCGTGAAGCCTGCCTTAGTACTAAGGGGAAATACGCTTCCAAAAAAACAGGAAGCAGAAGAGAAACACGGTGCCTTGCGCACTCTAGGACGGAGGTGTTCATTCCTCTTTCCCTAATGAATGGGCCCGAGGGAATTGCGAGGCCCAGACTGTCCCGTAATTGCGTTACAAAGGAACGCTTTCAAGATTTCCTGTCTTAGTTTCGAAGCGAGACTGCGTGACGAGGGAAAAGAAAAAAAGGAAAATCAAGAAGGTCCCTCTAGAAACCGAGCCTCCCGACTTAGACGGGTAAACCTCAGGTGTGGAAACTTACCGGTGCCGTGGTGGTACTTTCTGCAGCACATTGATCTTGGCTCGAGTGCTCTAGCTTTAGTAGTTAAACCAACATTCCAGGCTAATAATTGCTGTAAAGGCGTTTATCATAATTTTGAACGAATGTGTTAAATACGGAATAATACGCCTCGATGTACCGAATGAGGAGGAATAGCTTTATTTTCAGAGGGGGCATGAAAGCCCTGGTGGGGAAGGAGAGGGACACGGAGGGGGGAGGGAATAATCGAAAAGATATCACCTATCAAAATTCAGTCACTTCAAATGGTGGATAGCATTTTAAAGTCTATGGTTATGTAAAGGTATAGTTTGTAGATTTTGTGAAGAGGTAGGTGCTACGTTTAGCACAGGATGATGATGATGATTTTGTTTAATGGCGCAGGGGCTTCTAGGCCAAAGATTCAGCACAGGAGTCGGTCCAGGTTATCACACTAACTTGTAGAGACGACTAGTTAGTGAGTATTCAATAATTTTCTCTACCGCAGAGGGGTCTGCTCGAACGCGTTGCAAATGCGCTTCTTCATCTGCGGGTGGGGAACCGAGTTCCAATAGCGGCTCGCGACCAGCCATGAAGTGTGCACAGGGGCATATCAAATGATACGGGTTAGGTATCCCCCCTCGAAGTTAGGTTGACTCTTGTCAATCTCTTCATTTACGTCAAACTAAGATTTGGAAGGGCGACGAAGTGGCTTTCACCTTTCTATTATTCTTTTTATTCTTGCTTGCAACACTTATGTACCCAAAGGCGTTTGTTGGGATTTGCAAGGGCAGGCATAATGTGAGCGAAATCAAGGTTTCATTTTTTTCACCGTGTGACGACAGCGTCTACTGCTGTTCCCGCTTATCAAAAACGCATCTCAATGAGCATGAGGCATGAATAACGCATAAGAGCCGGTCATTAACTGCATTTTCCTTAGTTGTGGCAGTGGTTCGAGTTGAAGATTAATTGATCGGCGCCGCACTGCAGAGTTACGCTGAAAGATGTTGTTGTGCTACCAAGAGTTAAACAAGCACCTTCCCGCTGCTGCTGGCGGTGTCAGCAACGGATCCGGAAGTATAGATTCGTGCGGAATGAATTTACAGAAATGAATCAACAACAACCTAATGAAATAATTTAATAATATTCGTTACTAAATTAAATTTTTTAGCATTATTATTGTAAGATTTCGTAATTAAAGGTTTATTCATCAGCTATTCTGAATAGAGCTTCACAGCACAAACTGACTTAAAGGGCACTGAATAAATGCGTTGTGGCCTCTGACTGAGCGAACGCCGACAACCGGTACACCGTGCTCAACGAACAA
Organism: Haemaphysalis longicornis; assembly: GCF_048455015.1. Taxonomy (NCBI): domain Eukaryota; kingdom Metazoa; phylum Arthropoda; class Arachnida; order Ixodida; family Ixodidae; genus Haemaphysalis; species Haemaphysalis longicornis. The sequence goes on along the minus strand of NW_027526460.1, from coordinate 27,090,687 downwards.
TGCGTTCGACGTTGTTAGGCCCGTCGGTAGGCTCAACATTAATATAATTACAGGTTAAAGGAGCACTGACACCAATTTTCGGCGTTAATATTATTGCACAGTTCGCTTCCTACACTCAACAGAATACCCTGGCTGAAATATGAGCGGCCTGCGACGCGAAGAACATAGTTCAATTGGATCTCATTTATCGCGCCGACGGAGCAGCGCGCGGAGCGGCACTCAGCAAATGGACATCAGCGTGACATCACCCCGTGAAGCCAAAAGAAGTCACGCGACAGCGCTCGTCAAAAACTCGTGACGTCACTTCACGCGCGCGGCCCCACGAGCGGCGAGCGGGCGCAACACCCTCTCAAGCGGGCGCCGGTGACGTCCGCACAAAGCGGTGAGGTCAGGCCGGGATTCTGTCATATGCGCCGTTCGGGATGAAAGCGCGGGAATTTGAAATAAACGATTTTTAGGCCGTTCAGTGTAATTAACTATAGCACGCTGAAGTATTTGAACTTCAGGTTCACCAGACCATTAAGCATCGATAAAAGCAATAAAAGTGTAACAGAAAATTCTCATGTCAGTGCTCCTTTAAGTCTAAATACACGAGTGATAAAGTATGCCTACTGAGGTGGATTGGCCGGTGACGATGGCCGATACCGTCAGAAACTTAAGGCCGTTTCACGAATTGTTATTTGGCGGTAACTTTAACAGGTGTACCCACAATCTACACATACACAAATAATGAGATCGGCCAGTGACAGTGACAGCTGCCGTCAAAAGCTGACGGCTGATTCAACAATTCCCTTTGGCTGCGAACGTCAGCACACCCACTCCGAGGAGCGCTCTGTGGAGTTTAACTGGACAATAATGTTTTCGCGTTCACAACTCATGCGACGTGCTCGGATGTACTCGGAGTCTTATTGTTTCCTTTCTGACAAGGTTTCCCAGAAACTTTATCCTGAATTTCCCACTAATAAAGAAAAGCTTCGAAATGAGAGGCGAAAATTTATTTCCTTTCGACGTTTCCACCGACAATTTTGTTCAATGAAAGTCGTGACAGAACACTAAACAATTGGATGCCGGCAAGCAGAAAACAAATCTACTTGTTTCTTGTTTTTGGAACGACGCTGCTTCCTCAATAAGATATCTATCGTGTTATGACACGTTTTACAATTTACGGTCTCTTCGGTGACAGTTACTGCCACAGCCATCGTTTTCAGAACAAAACTTCGCCCGTCTTGGATTCACTTTCCTTTACAAAGAGAAAATCGTCAACGGTATCAAGGAAATACATTGTAGCCACTAAAGTCTGTTCGGCAAGAAAAATAAGCACAATAAATACTAAGAAACAGCTGTGTTCACCCCTAACCCTGCCCTGTTAAGTGCTTGAGTTTGTTTCATATTCTTTTTTTTTTTGGTTTCTCAGCCTTCAAACTTGTCATATTTAACCACGGCTTATATTTTGCACTGCGTCGCGCTTTCGCCAGTGAGGCTCAAGCCAGGCGGAAAATAAATAAGCTTCTTTCCGCCTCCCGTGCCGTATACAATCTTACGCAACAACGAACCAACCTGAAATTCCCTCTGTGACACTTTCAAGAAATAAAGTAAGCTCGTTAAGACGAACTCAAAGGGACCGTGGAAATTTGTTGGTATAATCATAAATTCGTTTTAAACGAAAGTTTCTTTTTTAAAAGTAAAGCTTTACTACTTTCATCCAGCGGTTTCGCGGAGGATGGGCAAGTTAACTATTTCACCGGAGACACACCCACGGCGACACACCCCTCGAAGCGCATCGCGTGATTCGCCGGGGCCGCTGTCGGCGCTGCGCACCAAAACCCCGTTTTTAGTCGTTCTGCTCACCTAGCGGCGGCAGCAGCGACGGGCGTGGCTTCTCAGCTGATTGGCAGCCGACCAAACCCGCAGCCTCCCACGCATGCGCCTCTGGGTCGTCTCGGGCTGTGTGACTCAACTTGCGCCGCGTTCGCCGAAAATGAAAGCAAAGCCGGGCCTCCTTCTTTGAGCGTTGTACGGGCCGCCGAACGGCTTTGAGCAATGGTCGGCAATACAGGTACATCAAAGGTTAACCAAGCGAAATCAAGACTCAACCAGAGTAAGCCAAGCTTTTGCTTTGCATAGCTAAGGCTTGCTGAGCTAAGCCGCAACCATTTTTTTTTCTGCACTGTGCACGTTACAAGAAAGCAAAAGTGTTGTTTGTCTTAACGAGAGTCTACTGTATGTCACCTCACGTCGGTCCCAAAAAAATCTGGCACAATATTTAAATTGTATTTTCCCTCATAGGGAAACGTCGAGAAACATATTTAACTGAGTGAAGGCCTAATGTCAGGGACAAACATCGCTAAATGCATTTAGCATCTACAGACGTTACCAAGGATAACACTGAAATGCCGCCCCTTGAGTCGCTTCTGCGAGATGGACATGCGGAAAAGAACGTTGAAAGTCTTCCGCATTGTTTTTTTTTTTCAACGTTTATAGAAATGTAGAAAAAACAGCCGAGGGTCTCTTGCTAGTGCATCAGACACCCTTAGGTATAGCGATAAGTTAAGGTTCACGACGGGTATGGGTGGGAAATAGCAAGGGAAAAATAGTGGGTCGGGATATTGCTAAAATGCACGTCGTCACGCCTTCCCGTGGAGTGGGGGTGCAAGACACATGGACCATTTTGGCAAACTGTTAACGTAGTCTCTATTTTATCAGTTCATCGCACAAAACTCGTTTTTTTGCCTGCTGTAATTCAGTGTTGCGCCTGATGTATTACTTCTTATATGTACAGACGAACAATAACTTTCTTTTTGATGTATAGTAAAAATCTTATCCTTAATCCTATCTACTCGTAAGCTGACGCATTAAACGTGGGGCATATTAGTGGTATTGTAGAATGTATACTCGCGAATGCAATTGTGGGCCCAAATTCGTGGATAAGTAGCGGCAATTAGAAGTGGGAGAAAAACGACAAATGCTTACGAGTATGCTTTCAATTGGTATAACAACTAAGCATGTAGCATCGCCCCTGAGTTTTCGGCTCCAGTTCTACTAAGTGACGTTGTGAGTTACGTGGTTGGTATGACTGCGACATCGAGATTTCGGCGCACGTTAAAGATCCGGAGATGGTCAAAATTGATCCGGGGCCCTGCACTACGGCGCGCCTCATCGACTGTGTAGCGTCGGCGCGCTAAACCGCATAATCAATCAAAATCAAATAAACACATGAGGGAGGAGAATCCAGCAACTAGAGGCAATATTTATATGGCAGAGGAAGTCTCTCGAAGGGTACCTTGAGCCATCATAGGGATACAGAAGTCACACCAGCACTACTCAAATATTCTCGCCTCCAAAAACAGGCAAGAAATACGGGCCCTGCAACTTAACGTGAGCCTTTATACGCACGTCATAGTCAAGAGTACGTTCGTCTTTTTTATTTTTTACGCAACTGCTTTTATAGCTGAAGGAAATGGGATGACGGCATCCGCGTTTTCTTTGTAAAGTTAAACAATGTTTAAGCATATGCAACGTTAGAATGTAATAACCGGATTAATCACCAAATCGAATTGCAGTGAAGCATTTTGTCGGTCTCCTAATACGGCGCATATGGTATATGCACTTTAATTAAGGTTAGCCGAACTTTTACACAATTTTGTCATTTTGTGTTTTCTGTTAAACTCGCACGAGAAGGAGCTTACCAGTGATGCACTTAGATGCCGTGTAATCGCCTCACACTTAACGGCCTCTGAAACATCCGCGATGCTGACGCATCACTTGCAACTTAATGGAAAGGCTTCCAGTTTATCCGAACGACTCACCGCCGGTAGGCCATACGAGAAACACGTTTCACGGTGGCGGCGGTAATTTCCTATCCTGCTGGCATTCATTTCGGCTAAGCAACCATTATCGCATTAGCGGGCTTGAGCGTCATAAGTACTGTACAAAACCGATAGGCTTTTTAAACGCGAACCATTTCACACTGACCCCCACCGTTCATAATTTGTTGTTTGTTCTACACAACGACCAAGGTTCAGGGCAAGTAATAAATGTTGGATCTCGTAAACGGCAGTAAAAATACCTGGTTATAAACCAAAAAGGATTTACATTGAGGCCTGGTTACATGGGTGGACAGCGAAACCGCTAAAATACCAATAGAGATGCTATTACATGATGAACGACAAATTCGCATTGAATTGCACCTTGACAATACCATATTTACGAGCGTATTGACTGGAGCGAACGCCAAATGCGTGCAACAAACAACACACGATAATTTTGAAGTCGTGATTCAGCATTCTTCCTAAATAACCAGCTTAATAAACCTTGGCAGGACTGCAGTACTATCCTAGCAGACAAACCTAAGATTGTACTGGCAGCTGATGATGATGATGATGATGATGATGATTTCTATTGGTTTCCCCATTGTATCGGGGTGATGACATGTCATCTGACCAAAAAGGACTAATATACCTATGTTTTACACTTTTGGTTCAGCTGGGCTTCGTAATACGGTTCGGATGGTTCAGGTACACTTCTATGAATTGCTGTGATGGTTCCGCAGACTTTCATAAAAAATATTTTTTCTTATTCAGAGGCATCGCAATGCGGCGGAATAGAAGTCAGTTGAGGTGGCTAAGGTTTTTTGTCTTTTTATTGTAGGCTGGTATTTATAAGAAACAATCAAAATAACTGCGTCTTAGATCCGCGCTCTCAAGAATTATAAATTTCCACCTTCATGCTATGAAAGGATATCTTATTAAAATAAAACGCATGTGCAGCGTTGTCAGCACGCGGCATGTCTGGCGACGTTGCAAGCTGCCCCAAGTCTCTCAATTTATCTACTAAACTTCAATCAACGCAAAGTAGCTGTAGCGAGAGCATTAAGAATCAAAATGTGTGGCCGCAAATGAGGTAATTCCGCCGCTTTTAGCGGGGAGGGAATTTGTGGTCTGGCAACCATGGTAGGCCCGCAAAAAAATGACGGGAAAATATGCGGGTACGCCGGCCGAAATGCTACCGCAAACCCTGCGAGTTCCTTCGCCCGCCGCTTCTCACGTTCTCTTTCACTCGCGCAAATTCAAACACCTGAACTTCGGAGAGGCCTCCGCCCTGCAGTGCACCTAGTACACTGTGGAAGGCGGCTGTCCCCAATGCCATTCCGCGCATCCTTACAAACTTAATTAAAAGGCTCAGCTTGAGCAAAAACTTCCCCTACTTTGGGCTAACATCAAGTTTTCTGCGTGCCCCCCCTCCTCCCCACCGCGTGCTACGTCAGCATGGTCTGCTCAGATGTAAGTTCCCCAAAAGCCGTCATCCCTTCCGTGGGCCCAATGGCGCTACACCACAATACCGCGATTATCCGGAGCCCGCAACCAAGACATGCTTCAGAGCCTACTTGCGCAGGCGGCTTTATTGACTGGGGTGCCGGCGTGTATACGAGCGTGTGTAAGCCTCCATCCATGCGTCTTTTTTAGGTGCGGAGCACCTTAGCACACCACAATGTCCGTCCGTGTCAACGCGCATAGCATTTACAATCGCAAAAAATCACACAGGCACCGGAAGGATTCGAGCCTGTGTCTGGTAGAACAGACAGAATTAGTGTCAGTCGTCTTATCCATTGGGCTATGACCATGAGTGAAACGGCTGATGAGAGTGAAACGGCTTACTCCCTCACCTGCAACGGTGCAGAGTACCTTAGGACCTCCCAATGTTCGTCCGCGTCCATCCATGCGCACACCACCATCAAGCGAACATCGAGCGAAATTTGATTTGAGCCGTGAGTTGCAGGTTCATGTACGGAATATTCAAGGTACAACTCACGGCTAAAATCGAATGACGGTCTGGGCGCAACTTGGATGTCATTTCTTGTACCCGTACTCCGCACCCTCGCCATCATCCACGGAGTGGAGATGCTGCCATTTTTTTATCTTTATCTTTATCTGAAGCCTGGTTATGTCCACTGCAGGACGAAGGCCTCTCCCAAAAATCTGCAGCCACGCCTATCGATCGCCTGAAGGCCGATAGTGTGATTGCATAACCATTGGGAAGGTTTTTAGGACATGTACTCAACTAGGGTTGCTAAATCCTTGTCTGCTGAGGAAATGTTTGTGTCCTAGGGAGCCTCACCTATCATGGATAAACCTATCTGGTACAGCCACCCGTGGTATCCGACGGAGTTATATACCGGACCAGGCAGCACTTCAAACCTGGTGCAACGCTCGAGAGGCGTAGCATGGATGGTACATAGAGCGCGCAAGGAGAGTGGCAATGCTTTCTCCCCGCGCTTTTGTCTGCCCCAAAGCGCCGTTGTGTGGGCCCGTGCATCTACAGGCCCGAAAATAGGTAATCTTGTGGCTGTATTGCAGCCTGGGTGTCAGAGACCTCTGCACTGCTTAGGTTCGTACGAAAAGCAAAAAAGAAAAGCAAGCGCAAACACGAGCAACCGGGCTTGAATCAGAAATAATTTTTTTTTTTCGTGGAGGCAAAATGCGCGCGTGGTTTCAATGTCTGTGTATTCCCAAGCTGCATTGATCAACCTTGATTATTATGAATAAGTCGTTCATGCGCGTAGACAGTCTAAACTAAAGTGCAAAAACCAGAATATGGGAAGCACGTACGTTTGTGTACAATTTATGATTTTGCTGAACTGACCACCGTTATAGAAAAGCGGAAGCGGATAAGCCCACCACTGCCTGGCTTGGCCTTGCAAAACCTACCCCCAACCTTGCTTAGCTCTGGGAAAACTTTCATCAACCATGCTGAGCCACCTTCACCATGCTAAGGCGGCAGTGAACGCAGGTAGATCTACAGCTCTCCCATTCGCCGCATTTACCAGTTGAACGGCGTTGAAATTGTTTGCTGCATCTGGAATTCTTACAAACAAATAACCACCTTTAACAAAACTGCAATGCTGCTAGGCCAAGAATAACCAAGAATCATCTAATCCGTTGTCGCCCCAATCTCGAATTCACCGTGTAAAACGAGGCGAGTTTTTTTTCTCTTCGATTCGATTCGATTCCATTCGATGGTGGTTTATTTAACACAAAGAAACAACATACAATGGGTATATACAGGAGGAGGTCCCGAAGTCAAAGACTGCAGGGGGACCTCCTATAAAACAACCACCAACAAGTAAAAGCTTTAACAAACAGTGGTTACAGTATTATGTTGTGGCCTTAGGACCCCACAATGTCCGTCCGCGTCCGTGCGCATAGCATTTACAATCGCAAAAAATCACATAGGCACCGGAAGGATTCGAGCCTGTCGAGTGCAGACATGCTTGATATTATTTGAGTAAGCGTAAATTTTATGTTAAAAGTAAGAGAGGTGCACAGTAGCCGAGTTACGGTATTTAACGGAGAGCGCGTTGAGGGAAATGTGTGTTTAGAATGAAAAAAAGGGCTTTTGCGATGCCGGTTATAAACGCGATATTGCCGGGGAGTGAGCAAAGTTGAGGAATGATGTAAAAGACACAGTAAGTGCGTACCAACGCGAAGGCACAAAAACAAACGGCGCAGCGGCTAAGGCAACCGTAATAATACCTTGAGATTTACGACTTACGGACAGCCAGCGAGCACAGCACACTCACTGAGGACGATGGTCGGCTGGCGTGAAAAACACATGGCGGACAAAAAGGGCCTGATAAAAAAAAAACGATAGGAATAAGAATCCCAGACCCGGCTAAAGAGAGTCGTTGCGACGGTACGAGTGCGCACCACACATGGCCGCTTGAGATGTCACCGATATCAGCTTCCCAGCGGTATGAACGCCAGAGGTTCCTTATGACCTGCTCGGGCAGTAATAACTGCCCCACGACTCGGACCTTGAGTTATGTACAGTTAACAGAGCCGTTTATTCGCAGTGGTGCAATTTTTCTCAGGGTTATCATTAAGATGTGCAGCATCTGGCGTGGCGGTTGGTTGTACATTTCAGGTATCATGGTTACGGTCCTGCGATACCTGTTCAAGTGGGACTCGGCGCGTATAACGCCGGCGATTGCTAACGTCGATGTTGAGTTGTACCCGCTCGAGGGACTGACTTCGAGCGCTGAGTTTTGATTAAGTTGAATCTATTTTGGAAACTTCGCTTTCCCCGCTTTACGTTTCAGATCAGTGGTCGGTAAGCTATTGAGTCGGAGGGCCGAGTTACGTGAAGCCGACACCGCGGAGGGCCTGATGGCACATAGGGTGGGAAGATGGAGGCGGCTTTGCAGACAAAGAAAAATTTCAGCGAATTGACAATAATATTTAATGATTATTGACAAAAATCTGGCTAAGTGTGAAGATTGGGGATAATGCCAACTGGAAGCGATCAATTTTCAGTTCTTGTCCCCCGTCAAACCCCTTTTGAGGTCAAACGTGGCGTGTCGTCTACAGGTAGGAGGGGACAGGGGGAGGGGTGGGGGTTCTGACGACGTGCTGGGGGCCGCATAATAGTGCCCGGTGGGCTTCACGCGGCCCGCAGGCCTTTGGTTGCCGACCCCGCTTTGGATGTTAGGATGCCGTTACAACGTTGTAGTTCTTAATATTTCTTTATAAGGCGAATTTTTTGCCTTCAGGTGTATTTTTAAGATAATTATTATCAGTAAATCAGAGGATACTCAATTTAAATAGAATGGTTCTTTTACATAATAGCAACAACAAAACGTATCAGGAGGGAACAACAGGGCAAGTGAAATCGTAGTCATTCGACTAGAAATTAGGAGCTCCTTGTGCATCTTATCGATCGTGTAACGAGCCCAACAAGGCGATCGTACTTTTTTTGTTTCATTTCCAGGTGGGCTAAGCTACCCCAGCAGCGGAGGGCTACAGCGGAGTCCATCGGACCGCACTGGAAATCAGCAGCGTTACCAGAGAGATGCCCAGTTACCGAGATCGGCCACCATCAATAGCAGGCTGCTGAAAATGCTTATTCAGGTGAACATATTGGATTTTTTTCTGATTTTACCTTCTTCTGCTGAACGTTTTGCATCTCAATTTAAAATTACATTACGTCCTGCCTCCTACAAATTCATCACATGGCTGGAAGAATATTTTAAAATACATGGGCCAATACCTACGCCTGCTTTTCTACAGGAACCCACTGTCCGGTGTAATAAATAACAATTCCTTGAGGTCCAGAAATCGTCTTGTTTATTCTAACGCCCATGGAAGCATCGTAGCAAAGGCTCTGTTTGAGTATTCTAGGTCGCACTCCATACTTTTTCGCTTTCCTTTATATTTTAGAGCAACCGGCTTCCTATCAAGGAGAGATTGGCAAACCTGGTGGTTTCTGGTCAATCTATCGGCCTTTCCTCTGTATTGTTCCGTTCTTGGTCCGTTGCAAAATCACGCTGACGCGGTGCGAGGGACAAAGGCTCTGTTAACTTTCTTCTATGACTCGGGATTAATCGAGGTTCCTTAACCTTGTAATCCTCAGATTTTAGATGTAAGGCATCTCTTACACTCGGCCTGTCCTTCCATCCAGCGTGCATGCGTCCGCAAGCCTCCTCCTTTCCCTCGCCTGCCAGCTGCGTCAGCGCGTTCTCCTCGCCATGCCAGCTGTGCGTCAGCGCGCCGTTAGCGCGCGTATGCTACACTCTCTCACGTTCTCCTCGCCATGCCAGATGTGCGTTAGCGCGTATGCGCGTCTCTCTCTCGTCACTCTCTCTCGCGGAGCGGCTATATAACCGCGGTAACTGCGGCGCGCGCTCCTCAGTCGCTCTCGCTGCTACTGCTCCGACTGCTCCGATGAGTTGAAATGGACACTAACATGACGTTCTTTACGTAATTGGAAATCTACTTGTGATTGAGCATCATTTAAGGTTCGCTACGCTTCAACCACATTTGGGTAACCGACATATCGGAAACACGAATTGAACCCCGTGAGATGCCTTGCATCACCCCAGGGTTCCCCTCGCGGGAAGATGAAGAGAATTTTTTTTTCTCCTAGTGCTGTAAATTTTTCTACGTTCTGAACTGCTCTTATTTTCTTCTCCCTATTATTATTTGTTGGTGCGTACTTCTACCCCCCCCCCTTTCTGTTTTCTTTTTTTTCCTCACTACGTTCACCCCCATCTGAAGTAGCAAGCCCCGCCGTTTGTAGGCCTAACCTCTTCAGTGTCCATTAAAGCTCTCTCTCTCTCTCTCTCTCTCTCTCTCTCTCTCTCTTCTCTCTCTCTCTCTCTCTCTCTCTCTCTCTCTCTCTCTCTCTCTCTCTCTCTCTCTCTCTCTCTCTCTCTCTAACCTCCTGTCTCATCTTTGCAAAGTTTTGAAAGATGGGCGTAGTTGTTTTACACCTATGTTGTTTTACACCTATAAAGCAATGTGAACATTTAAGTAATGAACCATTACCATTTATGGGTAAGGATCTGAAGTAATGTTCAGTACTCGCGTACCGCTTGTTGGACCCCGCTAACGACCACGAGGCTCCCCTTTTACTAAGTTTTTGTTACACCATATTCAGCCCAGACATGCGGAAAAGGAAAGAAAGGAATGACGAGAAAGGAGGCGGTATCCGACTGCATCCATCGAAGCTGGAAGTAGGCCACAACTACACCATAAGGTGTTCGGGTTATTCTCTCCCGAAGCGTTTTTTTGTTGCTTAGTTTGTCTCATACGTTTTCTGAGTATGTTTGCGCTTTCTGCAAAATAACAAAGAAAAAGGGCTGGAGAGTGTAACAACAATAGTTCTGAAGACCCACTCGGTGATTCTCAGCACGCACGAATTCGCCGCTTGCGCAAGCAGCACCCGCGCGCCGCTACCAAAGACATTTGTCGGGAGATGCGTGTGGGTGGAGAAATGAAACAAAATGGGCTTGCACGCAGTCCTCAAAGTGCCTACTCAGGTCGCGGGAAGCCCCAACCGCATGCGCGCGGCAGAGGAAATTTGATATTTTCAGGCAGTCACCTTGAATGCCCTGAAAGGCTGACGCAATCTTCGACGGAACGGTATTGCGTATTGCGCAAGTCTGTACTACGTCTGACTTCTGTCTTTTCAGCCTGGTTCGGAATGAAAGTGATAAAGCTTTACGACAAGTTCGTTTCAAACTTTCCATTCTGACATTTCAGCATGTGGCACTCGAGAAACCTTTCACTCTCTCGAAGTATTTCACTTCACAGTATTTCACAAAACAAAGGGGTGGAGCAATTTTTGTTTTGTAGCTTTCTGTCACACCTGCATTCCGGACAGCGTTTTGTTGGAAATAAATAGTGCCAAATATTTTGGCCAACGTTGCAGGGAGTTCTGTTCTTTACATTTCCTTCCTTTAGTTTGGGACGACAGAGTAAGGAATCCGTGTTCAAGGTTTTCTTGTCACAACTTGTCATTCGCATATCTTTCCTTAAGATATAGAGCCCGGTGGAGAGTCAGGGAGTCATATTATTGGCAAATGCGAATGCATTACTTGTCGCTGAGCGCGTCGCTGGGTTTAGCGTTGCGCGTGGTCATTGAACGTTGTTTAGCTGCAGTAGCCTGCTTCGCAGGTTTTTCTGCTGTGCGCTGTTCTCGTAATTTATCGACAGCGAGCTGAGGCTGCGTAGCCCCTGACGCTCCTGCTACCGACCTCTCTGCTTTTTGCGCTTGCCCAGGTGCTGCCTAGCAGCCAGCTCTCATGTTCTAAGTTTTATTTCTACGGCTTGCGATATGGAATGCGTGGCTACCAATAGGAGGCACTCCGTACTCTCGTTTTTTTAACACAAAAATGTTTTATTCCTGAGTACACGAAGATCTCACTCACGTCATATTCGTCACGGAAGTGACGTCACCAGCTCTCGAGCCCTCTCGCCGCAACAAGAGGTACGTGGCACTGTACCGACTGCGCTATGAGCGGAGACTTCAGCAGCTCTACGAACGAGCCTTATGTCCTTCGCTATGAGTCATTCAGATGGTGCTGCCGTCTAATAGAGACGAAGCGAAGTAGCGCATCATGACGCTAATGAGCGCCGACAGTTGGCGTCTCCATGGCAGTGCCTTCGCGTACGGCGGACGCGCGTGAATTGAGGCACACTCGGCTGTGGCGTTGTTCCCATGACCATTGTGTTTCAAGCTGCTGTTCCTGTGCATGTCATTTTTGGTTTTGTTGTCCCGGAATAAACCGGCTTTTTTTTGTTCCTTGCATGTCGGCGTCACTTCCTCTGGAAGGGTCAGGCTCGCGAACCCTTCGCATATGAAGGAAGTTTCTGTAACATTCAACTGCTCCTGTGAAGGCACCTTTCACTTTCGTGTTTCACCGATTCCTATGAAAGAGGGATCAACGGCAATTTTTTTATTTTACTTCTTCGCACTGAGAGGGCAGTTTTTTAGCTCAGAATATTTGCTGACGGTGGGTTTTTTACATAAGGAGCTGAGTAGTGCTGTCACACTAATGAAACTGCTCGTACTGTGCTAGCTAGCCTACATCACGGCCATTCAGGTATTGAACGTCGGATCTTAGAAACTTCCAGCTAAGTCTTGGTTACCGTGTTTTAGTTTTCTTTAATTGCTATTCCTGTAATATTTCTGTACTCTCTGGTGCCGTTTATGCAGTCTGCTACTCGACGAGGGTGACCCTGAGTATTGATGTCCGTTGAAGAACTTTGTTCATTCATTCTGTAAAGATACTGCGAGATAAAACAAAATTCAGGGAAGCTTGCACTCACACGAAACCCCTGAAGGGCCAAGCTGTTGTAGGTGCGCGTTTCCGGACACACAGTTAAGTTTCACTATCATTGTTTATTTGCGTAGTTGCGGTGCTAGTATCGTCGTCATATGCATCGAAGAGGTCGTCGCCTTCTTTGCGGCGGATGGTGAATGCAAATTCATTCTCAGCATTGTAGACTTCTACTAGCTCTTTGTCATCGACTCGAGGCAGCGGCGGCGGGATCTGCAAGCCGTCTTGGGAAGGAGAAGCACACTCGTAGCCATGTCTTGAATTATCCATAATGGCTTCTAGAAAATGCGGAGGCCGCGGTGACCTCTCCTAAGCAGGATGACTTTTCATCTTTATCATTAGCGCTGCAGTTTTCTTTTTTTTTTTTTTTAGCTAAAGCCACCGCGCGAGCCGGGAGGGTCGCCGCGAGGCACGCGCTCACGAGTGCTCGCCATTTTCTCGCCCCACGGAGTTTTTGTCATTTTGTTTTTGGTAAAACCCCTGCGCCTGCCGAGGACGCTCGGCGGTCGCCGTGACGCACGCGCTGACGACCGCTCCGAATTGTCTTAGCATTTTTTCCTGCAGCGGCGAACTTACGGACAGTAACAACAGCTCCGCTGTTAATAAAAGTGATGATAGGTGATACGCTGCGCAAACAGGAGGAGATGAGGCCCCGTAACCCGGTACCTTGTGGTATATAATAGGTAAAGTTAAGATGTCTAACAACTATTATTCAAGCGTGCTAGACGGCTTGTGTGGTCTGGAGGCCAGTTTCAAAAATAAGACTTGTGGCAAAGGGGCCTTCACGTGTAGCACGTAGTGGCGTTGTTACAAAAGGTCTCTTGTAAGCGTCCTAAGAATTTCAGTCATCGAAATAATTTAGATGAAATGATAATCTCTGGTAAAGAAGTATACAATGTATTCGTATTTTGATGCATTTAGAACAACGTAGTGTAAGTGTTTTGTGATGATTTTGAATTGTACCGCAATGAGGTTCCAATGTTAGTTTTAAACGTCATGTGCCTCCACCGACAGCGTTTTCTGTGCGGGTATGTTCTATGTATGCACAAAAATTATGGGAAGTTATTATCCGATTTAAATACAAAGTTTTGCTAAATGCGTTCGCATTTCAACCCCTTCAATGCTCACTGCATTTTATTTTGTTCACTATCTTCTCGTGTACAGAGTCCTGCATTTTGTAGACCTATACTGCGTTGCATTTTGTTCACTATCTTCTCGAGTGCATAGTCCTATATTCTCGTAGACCTATATAATTCCCTCTGTAAGCCTAAAATTACGTTTCCTAGAGTCTTTATTTTCTCGTCGGAGCGTGGCTCAAGCTCGGCGAGGTAGTACGTCCTGTAATAAATTGTCCATGAGTGAACCAAATTCTAAAATATATAAATACACACAAAGAGAAGCAGCGAACTGCGTAAATACTACTATAAAGCATTCTTTTAAGTTGCAGTTCACTTCTTCTGGCGGTAGTATAACACGATTCTTTTATGTTCCCTTTACTCAGCGTTCTCTACAGGTACAAAGGTGCCTTGGCGTTGGAATAACCTTCGCGTTTGATCTGGATAACTCACTTGTCGCCGTCCGTCGGGCCAGCTTCGCCATCTTTAAATAAGCTGTCTTAAAGGTGGAGCTACGTCTTTGATGAAGGCCGCACCGAAAACAAGATTTTGGAAGGCGGTATGGTCACCTTCTATTTATGATCCGGCTGAGTGGAGTCTTAATCCCCCAACACACGCACCTACGAAAAAATTCAACCCAAAACCCAATAATCCTCAGGTTTCAAGAAACTGAATTTCAGCGTCTTTAATTTAGTTTCTGAGATTTAATTCACCCGCATATTGTATCAATGGTCCCCGGAACTCGAGGAGTTGCGCTTCCCAAAGCTTTAAAAAAAACTTTGGTCGCACCGGCACTTCTTTGTACGTGCGCTGATCTCGTGGCTGTGAGAAAAGAGCAGAACAGGAAACAGGGAAAAGAAAGCGTACTCACCGAACTTAAGGTCGCAATTATATGACGCGGCGGCCCCTCTTTCACTAAGGCAAATAAATTATGTTAAAAGAAACATAAAAGACGTGGGTATTTTCTTGTTGTTTTCTGTGTTATTTAGGGGGGGGGGGGAGAACTGTGCCTTATAGTTTGTAAAGTCCCTAAATTGTCTTGATCTACCTCCTTGTAAATTATCAGCTCCAAATACACTTGCTTATTTAGCGCACGTTCAGAATCTATTTAAATGAAGCTTTGTAAAATTGTTGTCAAGTTTTGATATCGCGCTTGTGTCGGTGTACATGCAAATGAGGAGGGTACACGATTCGATTTTGCTTATTCCTCATTGGTGTTCTTGCAACATGTGAAAACACACTACTAAACACTCCCTCAGAATGCCAATTGTTTGTATAGGGACCATGCAACAAAACTGCTGCGCCGCCTCGTGCGTGCTTCCCAAACTACGCTGCGGGCAGCAAAGCGGGCAACGCTGGCGCAGTTATGCTGTGACGGTGAATTCACGGTGTTCGCAAGGAATGTTATGGTGTGAACAGTGCAAATAACTACTCTAAGAATTCTCTTGTAACAAAGATCTTTCGATTTTTAGCATGTTCATCCCCATTCAAAACTGCGCCGCTAGTTTTATCACCTCGCAGTATTCCCACCATATCAGTGTCACCGCCCTCTAGTTATCCCTCTCACTCCCGACTCTTAATCCACGCCGCGTCACCTATGCCTTATCCACAAATTCTACCACTGGTCACGATCTAGGCTCGCTTTACTGAGTTCACCTCACACAATTTCGTCCCGTTCATACCACAGTCGTCCAATAGCCCCCATTACTGGTAGTACGTCAGCACTCAGCTCATCTTACTTTCCTAACGCTGTAATCGTATGGAACGCGTTGCCCGACCACATCGCCACATGCACTGAGAACAAACGTTTTAGAGATAAACGAAAAAAATGTTTTTTTTTTTATATAAGATGTATATAAGATATTTTATATAAGATGTATTGGTTCAACTTGTTTACTGTGTGCGGCTTTGTCTTACTGTTACCCCTGTAAAAATTATGTAACACTTATTTTGCGATGTTCCTACTTTAGTCAACATTTCGAACTGTGGTGCCTTCGTGTGTTTGTGTTTTTGTGTTTTTAACATTATCTAGGCTCAATCTTATTTCTGTAAAGATTGTTTCCAGACGGGGGGCCCCTCCGCTGGCCTTATGTAATGCCTTCGGGACTTGAAGAGTGTCATAAATGAAATAAATAAAATGACCAGCGCACACGACAGATACACAGTGAGCGTCGCGTGAAGGAAGTGATGTTTTACATTTCTTTGTATGTCCGTGCGCGGAAGGCGGGCGGAAATTATTTTTTAATGTGCAGCAGATTGAAACAAATGGCGGCCAGCGAAGAGGATAAGAATGCGAAGTGCACACTTCCTTGGCTGTAGACAACCAACGGAGCCAAGATTTCTCTCGTACGTGCCTACGTTTTCCCCACCGACCCAGAGCAAAACTCTTGGGATGGTTGAAGGCGCGGGATGCGGTTATAAACTGCAAGTTGGTGCTATGTGTTTTCTATTTACCGGATAATCCTCTTCGGGCTTTAAATATCGTAAGCCATTCCTACCAGGTGCAGTGAGTGACCATGTTATTGACGACTGCGAACATCAATGCCGCATTCTTTGCTTGTGCACTGCGGGTTTCGTTTCTCTGCCATCGCGGTTTTCTGTAACTTTCTGCAGGTATGATTTTATGATCGACACCTACGTGTTGATATGAGCGTATTTTGTTGAGTATTACGAACTGCTGCCTCACCTGTTTTTTTCTTTTCTTTACTTGCTATAAAATAACGGCACCGGATCTGTACCGGGGATATTTTTTGGATCTGTCGCTTTTTTATCGCTCGCTTCGGCTACCGAAATTTATACAACGAAAACGATTTGTTTATCAGCAGTTAGATTGACAGTTAGTTGAACAAACACACCGCTGAAAGTGATTTATGTAAAATGAGAAAATAGCGTTCGATCACAGCGCTTGTAATTTGTCCTGGTATCTGTTTATCGCATTTCGTTTTGTCCGAGGGCAATACGCTAGGAAGAACAGCAAGCACAGCTTTTGTGCATGCACCAAGACACATACAGTAACGGGGGTAAAAAAGCATTGATTTCATTTTTTGCGCGAAGTGCCTGCGGCGGAGTAGTAGTAGTATTAGGAAACTTCAAGCAGCCATAAAGTCAGAGTGATTCTCGAGCCCGGGAATATAAGTGATGACGGGGCGACCGATGCTCTAGATGCCAGAAATTGCTGGGCGTCCAGGTGGTCGCTGGTAATCAGGTCCTCCCACAGCTCAGGGTGAACGTAGCATGAGGAATACAGGAGCCACCTCTTTTAAGGTTACTTCCGCGCATTGTAAACACCTTTTTCCCTGAGCATGTCGTTGAATTCAACCGGTCAATTTGTTAAAACCCTTTTTCAAATCATCATCACCCTTTTTTCCCGAGGTAAGCATGTGCTGATCAATGAGTGCAGTGGTAACAAGAATGAACAAGCCTGCGTATTCCATTTTGCCCAGTTTTAAACGCCAAAAGGGTCTTGATCGAAACAGTTGCACTTCCATTTACATGCACACAGCTTTAAAGTTTAATTACAACTGGTCCAAAACTTTAATTGCAATGACGTAAGATTCCTTGTTTACTGGGCTTACGTTCGTTTGATCGGTGCAGTGACCTTTGCCAGTACCGTTCTGTTGGGCGCAACATGACTCATACGCGTCGAAAAATTACTTTCTGTTGAGAAATTTTATTCTATTTTCCTCATTGGTGCCAACAGAAAATATAGAGGTGTCAATATGGCGAAATTTAGTTCGCTGGATTACATTGTTCGCCTTAAAAAAACGCCTGTCTAGCAGGCAGCTGCGGCGCGCATATTCTTCCACGGGACGGCGGGGCGGCAGAGGGTGGCACTGAAACGCAGGAGCAGCGCGCCCGCTTTAGGTACCGCACTCTCCCTATTGCGAAGGTATTAAGTGGCCCATTAAGCATAAAAGCCGCCATGGGGCGTTCACAGCAGCAAAACGGTTCCTAAAACGATGGGACACGCAAGAAGCAAAAATAGAAAATTTGACAAGAAATCTGCGAAATTTGGCACTAGGGGGAATTGAACGCAAGGACTTCGAAATGCGACTAAAGCACGCGTATCTAATACCAATGCGGCACCTTCGCTCTAGCTGAAGAAAGCTGGACCTAGGGTATTTGTTGTGGACTCAGACGACAGCAAACGTCGACAGCCGGCACACGCAGCTCCACGTAACAACGAGCTTAACTTTTCTTAGCACGTCGTTAGGTCGAACGTTAAGGTTGCATATAGGCTGCACATAGGCATAGCAACATACCCTCGCCCATTTAACCAAGTCCCGCTCGGCTTGGAGCCAACATTCGCACGCACAATCGCCACAATCCACTCACGAGGATGGCCAATGACGATTGCAGGTGTCGTTAAAAGCTCACTGGTGATGCACCAGTTCCGAATTTGATGGGACATGTCAACAAAGCAAACACAATCAGAGAGCGTTGAACAGGCAGACTTCTACCAGGCGAGTGCCCTAATATCGCCACCGTTCCTCCAATAGAATCTGATTAAATCAATCAGTAAGCGCATACCTCGACCGGTGTCCTGAGCTGGCCAACCCACCTATTTCTTCACCTCGTAGTAGCCTCTTCCCAGACCCGTATCTTGTATGTATCGCATAACAGAACGAAAACGTAATCGCTACAGATTTGAAGAGCGATCCGGGCGAATGACTTTAATTCTATGTACATGTCTTTATTTCTCACCTCCACAGTACTTCCCCCATCTTGACACCGAATTTTTTATCAGGTAGCAGACGGGCGGATGGGAACAGACGGGGGCTGAACTTTAAATTTTACCACACATAATACATATACGACAAAAAAAGGGGGGGGGGGGGGGCGCAGAAGTGAGCAGAAAGAGGGCCAGAAAGGACGCGTTAGAAGGGCAGAGTAAACACTAAAAGACAGGAACAGTGATCAAGGCCATCTCACCCGATCGATGTCTCTTAACAGCTGAGATAGTGGTGCCCCCTCGAGTAAGACAAAAGTCACCAAAAAGGCAGTTCAATCGCGGGATGCAACCGATGTCGCTTTCCCTTCAATAGGATTAGTTCAGGTTCCCACGGTGACCTCGCGTCAAGCTTTCCTTTGTCTTTGTATGACATACAAGCAGCGCTTCTCCACCCCACAAAGGCCTAGCGACGGGAGGTGACATGGCTTTCTGGGGGGATCACGGATCACGCCTGCATCCTCGGTGCGTAGATCCGCCCGGGACAGCTCAGTCTATCCCTGGCAACTTGAAAGAGAAGAGGGCATCAGAATAAGCACCGGGATCCCACGTGACGGATTCGCCTCATTTCCTTTCGTGCACGGCGCGGAGGACAATCTTTGCGCCGCCTGTTTGGTGCTGGAGACGGGGAAGGGATCTGCCTTACATGACACGGCGGTCAATAACCGGAGAGAGGAGGCAACGAATGCACCAAAAAGCTTCCAAGCGTGCTTTCTTTGTCAGTTTAGTGGCGCTGTGTTTTATAAACTATATGATCTGTCGAAAAAATGAAGTGAACTTGGCGACCTTAATTGTAATGAAGTGAACTCCTGGATGGCAAAATTATTAGACGACCCTTTGAAGAATGTACATGATAGACATTCATTATTACAAGTAGCGCTTCGAATTCCGCCTTATGATGAGCAAAAGTGGTGAAAAGTGCTGCAATTAAGATGAGATGAAGAGAGTGAACCCCATTGGCATCATTCGAATTTAAATTTCGAGATTTTCGCTAGGATGGTCCAGTCGGCATTCTGTCCTAGGTGTATGAGTAGAATAAAACGGCGACGAAAGCAGAGGAACAAGGACACGGCACTGGCTGAAAAATAGCATTTGTAGCAACGGTACGACATTTGTCCAAAAATTGTTAAAGCCGAGAATGAAAGCCGCAATTGAGAAGCATAATAATAAAAACACGTGACAAAGACGTACTTGATAGAAAAGTGTTATTTTGCTCTGCTATTCGGTCCCTGTTTATTTCTGGACCGTTTTCAAATAAAACGTGCTGCTTATCTGAAATCACTGCAGACAAATATAACGGTCAACTTAAAAAAAAATATATACAGCTTAAAAAATTGAGGTAGAAACAAGGTTCGTCCAGCGTTTGCGTAGTGGGAAAACGGCGTAATATAAATAATAGGTCTTTGAACTGCTGTGATCCAAAAATTTATCTCTGATGTTCTTCGCTTACGCTAATATCTCGTTTGTGTAATTATTCATTACCAAGAGGCATAACACGCGCTGCCTTTCTGAAGAGAAAAAAAGTAAATGTTTTTCGCGAACATTGACGTATTTTAGACATTCTTGAATAATCCTTTGAAATTATCATTCTCTGTCGATATAGTTTGTGGAATGATAGGCAGTTCACCTTTATTCTGGACGCATAAAAGTGGATTTTCTCTAAACAAAATCACACCTCTCACGTATATATAAATTTACATCAAACAAGGGCGTTAGTAGATGCCTTCGGAGTTTTTTAGGTTACGCTTTGTCGCATAAACTTCTCCAAACATCTTTAGGACACTGTAAATGTTGGGGAGAGCGACCTTTAAGTTCATTTTTTGTGTGTTTCTTTTTGACGTATCAAAAACGGGAAGAGCTCATTCGCTATTTGTAGTCCGTTCTGTTATTTATTGTGATTGAAAATTGTCAACAATCAGTGGCATCAGTCGACCAATATCCAAAGCAACAGCGCTGTTCGAACAGCTGAACAACTGCGAAGCAGAGCCAGTTGCCAGCTTTGATAACACTACGCGTCGCTGCCGACTCATTCAAATGAATAACTAAACTTTGCTGTTGTTTACTCACTGACAGCCGTAGTGAGAGAGTGCTCGAACTTTATTTTTATTTTTTTGGCTAACCGTTTGCAGCTGGCGTGGTACATTGAAATCCTCCGTGAGCTGCTCCGTAAGCCTTATACTGCACGCGTGGATTTAAATTGATGCTAGCAGTTTACCCGAAATGTGCAACGAGAATTTCGGCGTAGTTTTAACAAACGTGACTGTACGCGCATATCCGCCGGCCTGAAATTTTTTTTGCCGTGGCTGTTGCCCTTTACCAACTTGCTTTTCTTCCCACCTGTTTTGTTAGGTTTTCTAGGGGCGGGTGATGTGGAATCACAAATAGCTCTTTTTTGTGTCGAGCAACAAACAAAAGGTAGCTATGTACTTTTGCTGCTTCAATATTGGCTCTCGTGTGTGACTTGCATTGCAAACGCTTTCTTTACAAAGAGGTGTTGGAGTTTGACTTTGAGCCTATTCGCGCGCATATCAGTTGGCCCCGAGGACAAACAGGTGAAGTGAACGCAAAAGCTGTGGCAGCACAGGTAAATTTCGTGAAGGCGAAGAAGAACGAAAAAAGATAACGAATGGAGCACGAAATTGTGGATCAGTGAAAAGTGCGTTTTGGCAGCTCGACGGAAGTAGTATAGCAGAAGCGGAGATCGAGCAGGGCAGAAACCTGCAGGCGTGCGCGACGCGGGTATTCCATTAGATGAGGCGTAGTCCCTCAGGACAGCCCCGGGCGGATTGAAATGAGTCTGCAATCTGATTGGGACTCGCCAGCCTGCGGTCGCGTTGTCGAAAGGCGCCAGAGAGAGAGAGAGGGAGAGAGAGAGAGAGATATATATATATATATATATATATATATAGAGAGAGAGAGAGAGAGAGAGAGAGAGAGAGAAAGAGAGAATTCGGGCCCAGCGTCCCCAAAGCTTACTAAGAATTGGTAGAAAAAAGAGAATGAGAGAGACAAAGACGCATATATTTTGTATTTCATTGGTTGGTGAAAGCTATTTCTGTCAGGGTGACGGGAGCCAAAAGCCAAAGGATGTGGCAGGCTGTAGTTCTGGTGTCTGCTGCCTGTATTAAATACTCGGGCAACGCGACCACCCAGTCCCCTGAGGACAGGTCGCTGTGCGGCATGAATGCAGTGCTCGGTTAAAGGGGCGTGGTGACGGAATGCTGCGTTCTTATTTTGGCCTTCACTTTGGCTCCTCGCTCAGCACTCACAATTGGTCGCAGGAGCAATGGGCAGGCCGGACCAATGGTGGTGGGACTTGCGTGATAAGGGGCCTGATGTTATTAAGGCTGGAACGGGAGCTATATGCAAAACGCAGCGCGATAGGCATGGAGTCCGTTCCACGTGTCTCCCCTGGTAATTTTGCCGGGGCTTGGTTATTTTCACGATGATGGAAAGGACAACGATGAGAAATGGGGATGAAGATTACCGGCTACTGTTACGTACAGCGCTTGCTCAGAATAGCAGTATAGGTGTTTTCTTGAAAAACCCGTCGTGGTAGCTCATTGGCTAAGGCGCTCGGCTGAGCCAAAGGACGCGGGCTCGATCCGAGCCACGGTGGCTACTTTTCTGATGAGACGAAAAACGAAAACGTCCATGTGTCGAGATTTCGGGGCACGTGAAAGATATCCAGGCGGTCAAAATTAATCCGGAACCATCCACTACGGCGCGGCTCATAGCCCATGTGCAGCTTTGGCGCGTTAAACAAACAAACAAACAAACAAACAAACAAACAAACAAACAAACAAACAAACAAACAAACAAACAAACAAACAAACAAACAAACAAACAAACAAACAAACAAACAAACAATAAATAAAAAAATAAATAAATAAATAAATACCGTTTTCTAGGAAAACAAATTATACCCAAATGGACTGAGTCATGATGATGACCTGCACAATGTTGATGACGCTTCCTCTCCATACAGCTGAAGAATGCGCACTGAAAAAGCTTTCTTTCATTTTGGCGGAAGGAGGTGTTCTATAAAAAGCAAGCAAATCCAGATCACGGTATTTTTTTATTGTACGCTCTTGTTTTTTGCTTCCCCAAGGCATTACAGCCAGTAGAAGTAAACTAAAATGAAAAAAACGCCTATTTGAAACTGAACAAACGCATGATATCCCGGTCTGAGCATAGTTTCAAATAAAACGCAAGTCGAGGTGCTACTTTTGGTAGTAGCCGTATTAGAGTTTTTGTTTGCAAGCGTTCAATAATGAAAACCTTTTCTTACTTTTGTACCCTCTTGCTTTCTTAAACATCGAAGTTGCTCCCATGATATACGTCACCAGCTTATGGCTGAAATTATTCGTACATTTGGGAAAAATGCTGACCATTTCCACAAACTCGATTCCTCAGTGCCTTTTTGGTGCACTTTACACTTACAACACACGGAACGTATAACAAAGCTCAGAAACGTCTACCAAGAAATATACAAACTTTTAGTGCTCTTCACCAGTCGCACGCGTCACAGTGGTGACGACATACTGCTGAAATGCATTATGCTCATGCTAAGCTTACTACCGTGAAGCCATTCCTCATATTGTTGACTGAGAAAAAGGTTTTCCAGACTCGTGCGTTTCTATCTTTTTTTTTTTTTTCGAGATACGTACTGTGAAGCCATTCTTCATATTGTTGACTGAGAAAAAGGTTTTTCAGACTCGTGCGTTTCTACTTTTTTTTTCGAGATACGTTCGTGCAGGTGTCTCATTATTGCTACTGGTCGACCACGTTGTCACTCCTCTGCCAAGGCAGAAACGCGCACTTTTTTTTTCGAAAAGAAGAACCTGCGTTACAGATACGGCCTGGCTTCCCAAGCGTGACCTATATACCTCGCTACAGGAGCGACCTGTCAGTTGAAGCCGGCTTAACCGAGTGAGCTCTTGAAACAACGCTTAAGCCCATTTCAAACAGAATAGAGCCCACCCGATCCGGTGAAAAGGCTCATTACACAGCGCTTTCCGGTGGGCATGGCGCTTTGCATGTGTACAGATGAACCGTACCATCGAATCCCTAATTAGCCTAACAAGAAGCACGCCGTGCGGAGTCCCGCGCTTCCGATTGACCTCCTGTCCGCTGTCTCTATTTTAAATTGGTGGCTTCCCCTTAGGTACTGTTTTCACGTGCTATCGTCATTGACATCAAAGAGAAATTACACATCCGCCGCGACTGATTTTAGTTACACTGCAACACATCGTAGTTCCTTCATCTTTAACAGCGTCTTTAAATGGACCATGCAGACAAAATACAATTTTGTTTTATTCGAAAGGTTTCGTGTTTTATAGTGCCCCAGCGCTAGTCCGGAAACAAACTGCGCTTCATTTACTGAGAAATTAATCAATGTAAGTTGAAATTTTGATCCTCCCGCCAAATCGTGTGTTTTCATGACGTATGCAATGACGTCACAAGAACAGCTCTTCAAGCGAAACCTAGTGTGCCATTAGGCTCGACAGCCGACTGCGGAGATTTGTTGACGGTTAATCCTCCTAGATGCCGCGACTATACTGCGCCGGGCCATTTTCTTCCTTTGTTTTTGACCGTATTTTCACCTGCCTTGGTTTTGTTAAGGTAGAAAATAATAGTTTCGTGAAACATGGTGTTCGCTCGACAATATGGTCACGTAAGACACCGTGGCTTACGTCAATGGGCCAGTGTCGTCTGAGACAACCCCGAAGCGCCGCACTGCCGTATAGCTAAAGCAAGCATAGTGCGCGCACTACTAACAGCACTGCTCATCGGTACTAGTGTGTACGTGTACTTTAGTAACTTCTATTCTTTAGCCCACCATTCTTACTGCTATGGAATGAATACGCGTTACGTTTAAGCGAAAGTAGCTCTTTCTGCAAGCTTATAAGACCTGCGTAACTTGAATCTTCTCTTGCCGGCTTCAGACAATGGCACAGCTTTGCATATTACGTCGTTCTAGTTCTGGAAAGTGGCTAGTGAGTCGTATGCCCTTTCCCTTTTTTCCTAATCATATAGCTTATGTGCGCGACGTTTACGGTAAAAATGATGTCAGTATGATCCCAATGAGGCCCTCTTTCGTATGAACCGAACTTTGGCTTTGTTTACATAGCCCCTTTAATATATCTGTTGTATTAAGTGAATGTGTATTACTGCCTCATCCTATTTTGTGGTCGGCGCCGCATAACCTACTAACAAGGTATTTAGAAATAATTCAATCCCATTGCGCGCATCGCCCGCTATGTAAGCGAATCGTATTGTTTTCAACGTACTTAAAGGAGCCATGAAGAGAAAACAAAAGTTTGTTTTATTCGAAAGATTAGGTGTTTCATAGTACCCCAAGCGCTTTCCCGGAAGCAAATGATGCTTTATTCACTGATAAATAAGGCAATTTAAGCCAAAATTTTAAATCTCCCGCTAAAATTGAACATTCCGTGACGTGTACAATGGCGTCATAGAGCCGGTCCATGAAACAGATACTTAGCATGTCGACTCCATATAGCACCCACACGCGGGAGTCGATCGAGACGGCGGCCATTTTAAAAATACTAGTAAAACCTAGTGCACCCGCAGCCCTAGTCATGGAATCGCCTGATCCGGAGAACAAAACTCTCGCCGAGGAGCTCGGGCTTGCATTTAACAACCTCACACCACAAAAACGCTCAATGCTTCTAAGTGCACGAGCGGCAAGAGTTGTGGGATACGCGGTGGACGGGAAAGCGACCATTCCGCGATAGCCACAACAGACGAACGCCCAGCCGTCGGCACCGCTGCCTCGTCAGCCCCGTCGCGACGGACGAATATAGACTGGTACGTATGTGCCGTATTTTGATTACGGTTAATAATAGTTCAATTTCAGTAGCAGTGTCACTTATGCCAGTTGGCCGGTGTCGTGTATGGAAAGCCGTTCGCGCGAGCTCTCTGCTTCGACCAGAAAGATACGAGCGTCAATGCGCGGTGTTTGCGGCATTTTTTTCCCCAAGGTCAGAGCGATTTGACGAAGTCGGCAACGAGCGCCAGCATGTTCCAGGAGTGAGCTAACGTAAGGGTCCCTGCCGTAACTGAACAAACTGAAGTTTTCAGTGGTTGTAAACTGGAAACGAGCTCGTAACGACAGCAGCAAACCAACACCATTCGTAACTTACGCGACGACTGGCACTATCTCGTCGCTTCTTGCTGTTCCTTACTCCCCTCGTTTCTATTTTTACCTTTGCTGGTTGGCGATATGACGGCCAACCTCCTGTGAAGGGATTACGATACGAAGCAAGGTCGCGGCTGTGCGTGCTGGAACGGTTCGTTGGCCCCGAAGAGCCTCGAACCCGAAAATTCGTCTGCGCGACGGCGAGATGTCGAGCTCGGCCGGCGCGCTAGTTTCGTACGCATTGGCGCACACGCTTGCGAGTTCGTTCGGACCTTCAACCGTTTACTCCACCGTTCTTTGTCATAAAAAGAATGTGCAGTATGTTTCACGGGCATTTAGCTCGCTATGCAAGCTGTAAGCCCTGCCTAACATGCGTTTGCTTTTGCCGGCCTCCGCCAATCGCAGAGCTTAGCCCATGTGACGGCATAGGTTCTGTTGCGGGAAATGAGCTGGAGGGTCGCATGACCATTCCCGTTTTTCCGAATTATGTAGCTTATTTGAGCGAAGTTTGCGTTATAAGTGGTGTCGTTATGGTTCTAACGAGGCAATCTTTCGAATGAACCAAACTTGTGTTTTCTCTTCATGGCTCCTTTAAAGCCTCGGGTACCGGCGTACGTTGTAAGGTTTCAAAGTGAAAAAATTGGCCTAAGCTCTGGTTCTTCGTCACATAGTGGTCAGTTGCCGCTGCTAAGCTGTCAAATTCACGCGTACCTACAGAGTTGGACATGTCCGCGACAAGGTACTGGATGACGCTTTACAAGCAGAAACAAATGATTCTTTCGCAATTGGTGCAGCTAAAGCGCCAACGAAAGCATGTATAAAACACTCAACGCGGTTGAACGTCACCAGCGTTCCCAAAATCAAATGTTTTTTGTTTTTATTTCAGATTAGAACTCACTCATGAATGTTTCGCCAAGTCGTTGTTTGTTGTACCGAGCGATTGCACTTTACAGTCTCAGACCCGACGGGTTTGGGGAAACATATGCCTAAACAAATACGTGTCCAGTGTTCCGAATATGGGATATCCCATTTATGATAAAGGTATTCAGGTTGTTCAATGTTCTGCAAAGTCTCTCACCCAGTTGGTATCAACAGAAAAACCGCATTTTATATTTATGTAACGTTTAGGAGGACCTTCTCTCCGGTTCCGCAGAGATCTTTGTCGTGAGGAGGAAATCTGCAGGCCGCAACTTTCGATGACTAATCACAGGAAAATTGTGGAGCTTTCCACATATTTTGCCACGCTAGTATTCAGGCACGAAGCTTGCTGTACGCAAAATAGCCTTTTTGAAACAATTGAACAATGTTTTAACAGCGAAGTTGTTTAGCGGATCGTTAGAGTTTTGTGCCCGCTGTTAAAAACAGCAAGAAAATTCCAAGTGCACGTGAGCGCGCCCACGTGACCGCGTGCCTCGCGACGACCGCTCAGCGTCCCCGGCTCACGTTTGTAAAACCAAGCATACCCACTTATGGACATTGTCCAAGATTGCGGTGACTACCCAACAGTTAAAAAAAAAACAAAAAAAAAACAAGAAGATTCCGAGCGTTGGTGTGTGCGCCTCGAGACAACCGCCTGCTTCCCGGGCGCACGTTTGTGAAGACGAGCATACCCACTTAAGGAGATTGGCTAAGATTGCCCCCCCAAAAAAGAACCAACGTTCGCCGTAATCGTGGCAACACTTGATCGGAACGAGAAAGACTCCAGTGTTCGCCGTAGTCGTGGCAACACTTGCTCGAAACGAGGAAGGCGCGTCGTAGTGCACGCCACTCCAAAGTGATGTCGACGGATTATCACGCCCAGAAAAATGAAGGAATCTCACACTTATAGCTACAATTGCGGCAGCGGTGGTCATGCGGTAGCGAATAAGAAGCAAATCGGCTGCAATCGTGGAATTAAACGTTCGTGATGGTCGTGAAGGTTGCGTGCAACTTCGCTACCTTCCAATCTTAAGCGTTATTGTGACTTTCTGCATTTTTTAAAGTAGACCAAATGTACAAAATCTGCTCCGGTGTTTATGTGAGGGAGCCTCGGCGCCGCTTCAGACTCAACTCGCGTATCCCGTATCGCTGCGCTTTCTTTTCTCAGTATTACTTTAGTAATGGCACCAAAGTTCGTAGATTTGCTCATGGAGGCATTTTTCTAGCGCCTCATTTTCATGCTGTGCCAGAAAAAAAGCGTGAGAGTTCTCTTCATTACATCAAAGATTATTGGACGGTACGCATGGGCCGATAACGCTAATCCTGACATCCCTTAGCTGTACTTCAGAGATAACCGTTTAAAGGAACATTTTCGGCAGAAATACCATGTGTTCTAAAAAATTCACTAATATCTGGGCACTGAAGAGTGTTATTGGTACATTTCCTATTGCTGCTAGTCTGAGAGGTTGTCGCAAGCCAAAAGCCTCCATTAAACCCTGTTGGTCTTTTCCTCTCGCTACAAACGCAGTTGGAAGAGGAGCAGCTTCGTCCACTCCGGGAGTCGACGCGTGTGGTGCAAGTGCGCGGTCACAAGGCGGCCATCAGCCGAGACCTGCCACTGATCAGCTCTGTATTAGCCGAGCACGGCTGGTTGCTGAGAGCGCCCCCGTGGTTCCGGCGCCCCCCTTCTCCCTCATCGTCCTCTTACGCATCCCCCCTCTACTCTGCCGCCTCTTCGCCGCTCACCCGGACCAACTCTACGCCCGAAAACAGCGACAGAGGTGAGCAGCAAGCTTATTCCTATCGCACTACGGAAGCAAAAATATTATTTGTCCCTAGTCCCTATCGGTGAACGCTGCCTCTTCCCGCTCCATTATTTTTTTTGCTCAATTCGATGCCAGCTGTGCGAAGTCTACCACGTCTGTGCAGTTTACGCCACCCAACGCAAACCTAGCGCTGCTCGGGGTGACAGCGGAAGTCACCGTCTTTTTGTTTTATCTTTTTTGTTCTTGCTGGGCTTTTATTTCCCCTAGTTTTGACACCACTTATACGTGGTTTTCCCGAATGGTTTTATTTGTTTCCGTAGAAAATAAATCCAACGCCTGTTTTACAGCAAATCTGTATACCGTATTCCCCCCGACGGTTTCATGGCCATGGGAAAAAACGATCTCCGCGGGCAAGAACGCCAAGGCGCCAATGCCTAAGACGCCGAGCGCACGCGTCGGGCTAGTCTAGCATACAGCATAGAGCTTGGAATTCGTCTAACGAAACCACGAAACAAGCATTGAAACCGCATTATGGATGATAAGGCGCCTGTGAACAATCGGACCCCGTAACCATGTGTTCCTGGTAAAGACTATGTTTGGGGATAATCCTTGAACGCTAGGCAGAACTAGTGTCACTCAATTGAGCAGTTCTTGCCCAAGACGCCGAGCGCTTGCGCCCGGCTAGGCAGGACCCAGCATTTTCCGCATCTTTAGGCGCAGTTCTGCTGCTGAAATGGAGTTACAGGCGTCATCTTTGATTCGCCCTCCGAACGACGTCAGCCGTGCGTAGCCGCAGGGCCTGGTAGAGAAGCTAAGCCTATCAGAGTTGATTGACTAAAACGCATAAACAAAATGGCGGCGCTTACGAGCCGTCGTAATCTAAACAAATGTCACGTAATGCGAACTGGCCAATGATCATGCCAGCGGCAAGGAACAATAGGAGAAAAAAGTGCCGATACTTTCTACCCTCATCTAGCAGCACTAGCCGAGCGCAAGCGACAAGCCCGCCGAGACGACGAGAAACGTTTCGTACCCCCTCCATTACCATTGGTAGCGGTTTACGAGAGCTTTGCTGGATGTCCGCTTTCGCAGGGCGGGATGGCGACCAATTCTTTAAACTAAAAAAACATTGATATAAAATGCTAGGGTTTTCCTTACGCTAAACAACATGGGCATCTATGAGTCGTCCCAAAATTCCGTATTCCTCTTGAATGTGTTGTTTATTTAAAACGGAAATGCTATCATTCACCAAAATACGACTTTTTTTTGCCCAACAATAAAAAGATCTAAAACCAGTGGGGAAGAATTGGAGTGTCGTTTATTGCAGCAGCAAAATCGGCTATGAACCATTTCACATAAAAATCAAGACATAGTAAGACATTCCGGCCAGCAAAGCGAAACGAAACAAAAAGACAGCCCTTTTTTTCCGTTAGAATCAGAGTGGCAGCACTAAGAGCCATTATAGCCCCGTTTGAGGCTAAAATACTTACTTCCCTTCCAAGAATACCTCTTGCTGACTACTTAGTGAGCTTAGTTCGACTGGTTTCCGGCAGAGATAAGCTGGAAACATTGGGTTATTCGCAGTACCCGTGACTACCCTGCTCCACTCTGAACACGCCAATTGAGTCTACGTACGTGGCACGGAACTGCAGTTAGCAGTTGGCGGATGGCCGTACTGGGAGCAGCCTCTCATCGCCCGGGCGAACGTGCTCAGTGCCGATTTCCTTATACGCGTATTTGTCAGCTGGATGGTGTGATACCCATCCGCTTGGGCCTGACAGAATGAAGGAAGTTCGGGAGCACTTCTGCGTCCCCGGCAATTTTATGTTAATAGAGAACGCTAACTGCCGATTTCGTTATTTTGTCTCGGTTTAGCATCACAAACGTGACTTCCATTCAATTTTGGAAGAAAAATAAATACACCAAATCATGTTTTTAAGTTGCGAAGACGTTAGATCGGTGACGGAGACACTATTTGTAACGCAGCAAACATCGATGAATAAACCAAAAATTTAGAAGGTTCATACAGGCCTTTAGCGATGCTTAAAGGCAATTAATTATTTTGGTCTAACAAAAAAAACTATTATTTTTTTCGTGGGTTTGATTATATTTGAATATTTCCAAGAACTCTTCGATGTTTTTTTTTTATTTTGCGTTAACATATTTTAAGCCTTAAAGCAAGACATGAACAAGTGTATGCGAGGTACTGTTGCATTAGTGTGTTCTTGTATTCGACCTCCCACGGTCTCATGCAACCGCTCTGTGTCGTGTCGCCTCTGGCTGGGAGTCGCATTCACAAATGCTTATTCTTATTTGATTGATTGATTGATTGATTGATTGATTGATTGATTGATTGATTGATTGATTGATTGATTGATTGATTGATTGATTGATTGATTGATTGATTGATTGATTGATTGATTGATTGATTGATTGATTGATTGATTGATTGATTGATTGATTGATTGATTGATTGATTGATTGATTGATTGATTGATTGATTGTGGGGTTTAACGCGCCGACGCAACGCAGGCGATGAGGCGCGCCGTAGTGGAGGGCTCCGGGTTAATTTTGACCACCTGGGGATCTTTAACGTGCGCCGAAATCTCGTACACAGGGGCGTTTTTGCTTTTCGCCTCCATCAGAAAAGCGGCCGCCGCGGTATTCCTATTTGATCGGAATGGCAGTTAGTGAGACGTGTGAAGTCTGTGACACACCGGAGACCATACGCCTTGTTCTTTTCGAGAGTCCAAGTCATGTTTTTCACCGAAAAGAAGGCTGCTCTGCTCTACTCTATGGTGGCTAGACTCTCGATGGTCGTTCTCTGAGGAGAAAATCCTGCACCACTGGCCTTATCCGTCATCTGCATACAGAGCAACAAAAGAGTTCCTGTGCTTCCTAAAGATGACCAACTTGCACAGAAGGTTGAAGCAAAAAGACTACTCTCTATGAACTCACTGAACTCTTTTGTCTATAGTAGTATCTTAACGCTCGGCACACTCGTTACGCCCTGTCCTTAGTTTTTTCCTACTTTTTATGTTTTCCTATTTTTTCCATTTGGTCCTCCTTCACAGTGTAGAATAGCAAACTAGGCCACAGCCGGATTGACATTCCTGTTTTTCTTTTACTTTTTTTCTTCCCTCCTTAATGGTGATATAAAGAACAACCTACTCAATTGCTTTGGGAATAATTGTTTGCCCATTTTCATATGTGTACGCTACTGCACTTCGCGTTACGTTTTTTGGAATATTATTTTGAACTGCACTTCGATCATTTTCGTCTTCATACATACTGCCGGAGAGCAGTCGGTGTGGCGATAACCGTTTTCCTATTTGGGTCAGTTTATGAAAGAGCTGTCACCACTTAATAAGTTTTGTGTGCAGACCCGCCGCGGTGGCTCAGTGGCTAAGGCGTTGCGCTGCTGAGCACGAGGTCGCGGGTTCGATTCCCGGCCGCTGCGGCCGCTTTTCTGATGGAGGCGAAAAGCAAAAACGCCCGTGTGTTCGAGATTTCGGCGCACGATAAAGATCCCCAGGTGGTCAAAATTAATCCGGAGCCCTCCACTACGGCGCGCCTCATCGCCTCCGTTGCGTTGGCGCGTTAAACCCTACAATCAAAATCATCAAGTTTTGTGTGCACACAGGCACGTTCACCCTTAGATATAAGCCAAGTATTTTCCGACGTTTACTGACTGTTACCACTGATGCAGGGGAAATGATTGTAATCACACGTACGATACGTCAGTTCATTCTAAAGAACACTTAGTGGAATAAATTAGTTCGTAGTCTTCCACTAAGACGCGCTTCATAGCTCCCGATGTTGCATTGGCTCGCAAAATTCGCAATTTCCACCTTCACTTTTCCCGTAAGTGAGCATATGAATTACGGATACTGCAGGAAGACTGTTTCTTTCGCATTCGTCGATGGGTTTCTGGGGCAAAGATTTTCTCAGTGTAATGAAATATCTCTATACTTAGGAGAAGGGGAGGACAAGGAAAACATTGTTCGAAGTCAGATAAGAGCGCTCTAAGGAAAATTCTCAGCGCGAGACCCTGGTAGATCTCGCGGCCGTCTACGTCCTCCCGACTATTGCCGAAAACACGCAATTTGTATTAGGGGGGGCCAGCGCTTGGTGCGCTCCTGTAAAAGTGGATTTGGTAAAGACATACGAACTACGGAGAAGCCCTGCCACTGTCTTTTCCGCAGTGAACGATGAATTTCGGCGGAAAAAACTTCCTCATTGTCTACCATTTGTCTCCCTTGCTTGCAGGAAACATGATCCAACCATCATCTGAGTGGGTGTGGCTCCTGTGCCTGAGCTTCAGCGACGGCGACAACGGAGCCTGTGTGGAAACGGCTGACTTGCCTCAATACCAGGCGGTGCGTTCTTATAATTTATCATTTTTCATGATTTAGATTTCGCGGTCAAAGAGCATCAACGGACCAAGATTGCCTTCATAAGGCACCGCACAATTTCTTCCGTGTAGCAGAAGGAGCCCATAGGTGTCACGCACCCAACATCCCACTTCTGGTTCGTCTCCTGAAAGGCTCGTGAGAGAAATGAGCTAAGGACCGTTGATACCAACAACAGAGGCATTTAATGCTCTGTAGACCATGCGATAGGTACAACTTTTAAAAGAGCGATGTTCGCTGTCGTTGTGGGCGTTGCTCAACATTTAAATTATTTATATCTAACTAACTTTCGTAGCGAGAGGCTATAACGTCGGCGAGGCAGAGCGCCGCTGCCTCAAGGTCACCGAAATACTTCTCTAAGTGCATTATTCAAAACAGAATAAGGGGTTTTGTCTTCAGCAATGTCAGCCTCCGGCGTCAAAATATGCACACATGCTGTAGGCAAAATACTGTATATAAATGTCACAAGTCAAGTTAGGTTATATGTTTTTTTTTGTGCGTGGTATATCATTCCTAAGACAAAGCAATAATGACATGCGCGAGACATATAGGGAATGTTGAAATATATTTGCCCTTCACAGGCCAGTTTTTGTTTTTCGCGAACCAGCTTTCACGTGAGTAAACGTATACTTACGACCACCGTGATTCCAAACCACGAGCAACTTTCTATTACCGCGGAAGTCGCAAAATCACACAATGAGACGGAGATAACACCCGGCCTACTCTCGTTTTGAAATAACACCTAGTTGGGTGCACATCAAATCTTTCAGTGTAAACCAAGGAGATTGTTTGACTGCGCCCAGCATCTAACCATTCTTGAGTGGTTTAATAAGAGGAAATGTAATCGGCAAGAGTGTAACTATTCATGCATTTTGGCATGGCGCGTTTATTCTCAAAGTTAAACAGAAGGCGCGGCACATAACGCTTGGACACACACCACAATGGGCGTACCAGTGTAGGCGTCTTACTGCCGTGCTGCAAACACATGCTCCAAGCTTCTACAAAAATCTCGTTAGTGGGACGAATCCCCGTAGTTTACTCGTTCTTTGTAACGTGTTCCTCCTTAGCGCGTCGGCGTACCGAGAACTGCTAAGGGCCAGAAACGCCTTTTTCGAGACACCGTCTCTGCGACTTGTGCTGTTTCTGTGGCTCATGATTCAAATGCCTGGCACAACTTTCCCCGTACGCCTTTGTTGCGCCGCAGAGATACAAATCTGTCCCGCCAGCTCCCTTTGTGCGGGAAAGAAAGGAATGAGCTCCTGCCTTCTGAGCTAAGCGCACCATTCGTCTCCAAGTGTTTTCTCGAGGCTTTCCCTGCGGCAACGGCGGCAGTGTTGTTTTTCTCAGGTGTTTTACGTGACGTAGAGGAAGCAATGCGTTTGCCGCAATAAATGATCCTACTCGTGTCATGCGATTCTCTCTTCCTCTCCTCTTTTTTTTTTTTTTTTGCTCTTTTGCGTTCAGTGTACACTTTGATTTCCGCTTTTATTTTGTGTAACCCCCCTCTTCCCCCCTCTTTCCCCTTCTCTCCCTGAACGCCTTTCTACAAAATGGTCTGCTTAGCTGCACTTAACTGCAAGAGAAGTCTATTTGTAGAAAATACTGAGTGGGAGATTTCTTGTATCAATTTTTGGGTACTTCATCAAGAACTGGCGCTTTTTTTCTTGGGATATCTATTCGGACTATTAGTCACAGTTTTATTTTTATTTGAACACCTGACTCGGCCAGTTCTTAACAGGAAATACTAGCCTTGGCGGCTGTTTTCAACAATTAAAAAACGAAATATTTTTTCGAACGCTAGTTTGGGGGGGGGGGGAAACAATGATCTGTGAGAGCTTTAAATCTGGGTCTCTGGCTAACAATTTAGAGGTGAAAGCTGAGGAGAGTTTTACCACAAGAGCTTCTTTCCCCAAGTTTGTGACAGCAGAACCAATTCTAGGTTAGGCTTGCGGCAAAGACGACCTCCTAAGTCGCCAGAGGAGTTGACCAAAGGCTTTTCAACGACGAGCCCCCAAACGACGTTCCGACTTGCGGGTTCCAGAAGTAATCACCTGTGGTGTCAATGGCCGTCCTTAAAGAAGTACCCCCCTACACCCACAAACCCCCATAAGCTGCATGCTGCTCGAAGCTTTAATACCACTGCCTGCAATGTTGTTAAGCGCGGGGCTACAGTTGGTCAACTTCTTTTATGTCATTATACGGGTAAACAAAATAGTTGACACGCTATTTTGAGGAGATCTTCATAGTTTTAATTCTGAAGCGGATATTTCAGCTCACTTTATCGCTACGTAAAATCCATTTTCTTTTTATGTTCTGCAGGTAAATAAAATACCTGGTCTGAAGAACGTGATGCTGAAGAAAGATGTCTTTTGCAACACCATGAATGACGCCAGAAAAATACCAGGTATGAAGCCTTGTTTGCCTCGCTTTTGGTAAACGCTATCAAGCGTTGGGTGGAGCTTTGGGGCTCTGTAGTTCTTCCAGGACTTATTACTCTGGTGCTGTCAAGTGTGATAGGCAAAGTATACTGCAGGGCTAATATTTGGGGGGACAGCTCGCTTCCTGCGCGGTGTCCAGTTTAAAGGTTTGTTCTACCTGGTTCCAGAGTCTTGAAAGCTCTGAGTGGCAACTCTGTGGGCAGTAACATTTGACTGCGAATAACGCAACAACTATTCAGAGCTATGCAAATCATTTTTACAGTGCTCGCATTCGAGTATACTACTTGATCAGCGCGTAATATCACTTGTGCGTGATACCAGTTTTCTGCGGGTTCCTGAAGAGCCTGCCTTTTGAGCGATTTTTCTGGCGGTTCCTCACTTCACAAAAGAACTGAACAAGAACTGTGTTTTTTTTTTTTTTGGTGGACCATAAACATTCATGTTTTTTGTTTCTTATATCACCTTTTACCGGGTGGCAATATGTTTTTTTTTAAGTGCCCGACCTTGCAGCGAATGCTTCTCACAGCACTGCTACTTGTCGTACACTTCGTGAAGGTTCAGATAGTCCTCCTCGATTTTATGCTTTACTAGGTTCCATGACTTGGTTGGGAGTCCCATTAGATCAAAATAATACGTCTATACCTCGGAATACCCGAGGAGTGACGGTTTTTTGATAAAATGAAACGTGGGTTTCTAATGACACTTCGCTCTTGCGACCAACATAGCTATAACGACTCACAGAAGGCTCTGTCCACTCAGAAAATAAGTTATCTCGTTTACATCGCATCAGTTATTTTAAAATGTTGCTGCGTTGACTATCCTGAAGGCAAACAAATAGGCTTTTACGTGATCCTTGATCGTAAACTTACATTTGAACCCGCTTTTCGACCTAGGAAGATGAAAACTGTCCTTCAGAAATGCAGGGACACATACTGTTTCCCACCCTTTTTAGGGATAAAATGACGTCTCGTATTTTATTCCGCCATCAAATTACATTCACGTACCCTCTCAGAGAACCCGCTGTAACAAGCAGCGTTGAAACATAGGCGGCTTCATAAGCGGATAACATCAAATAGTTATAGTTGGTTGTACTTTTACGGCACTAAAACCATACATACATTAGTTGTTACAAATCACAATAGAGAAAATGGTCGTGGAAAGAGCAAAATTCCGAGATGTCAGACGAGGGAATTTGGTATCCCGAGCTTCTTCACCCAAAAACGCAATCTCAACGTCATTGTTGAGTTAACTTTCGCTTTAAAAAAGAAATGGTACAGTGAGAAAATTTTATTCATTCTGAATGAGGACTGCTGCCCTTAATGTATTTATGTCTGACTAGTTCAAAACAAGTTCCGGGCTGTTGCATCCTTCATGCGTGACTCACTGATGCTTCGTATATTTGCTTTGATTTTATATGCACCGGTATAATGGTTCCGAAAATAATATTTCCCGAAGCGTGTCGCGACTCTCATCGTGGGCTTCTTTTTAGAAAATGTGTACTATAAAGCTACTACTATCACGCAGGAAGCTCATTAAACAAGAGCGAGGACAAACCGGGGAACAATTACTGGGGAACATCTTCGCATTCAAGCATTATCCCGTCCTTCGAGGTTACCAGAAAGCGAAAATAAACAGAATTTGTCTTCGGTAAAACGCTGTCCTAGCGGCAGCACATTTTATTTTGTTCGCGGTGGGAGGATCCTCACTATCGACGGGGAGGAATCGATTCGCCAATATTGTCCGCAGTACAGGGGGATGTTTTTTGTAGGCGCGTCTTCAATAAGCTAATGCAGTGCGCGCTCGTGGCACGTTTCCTTTCAGGCCCCGATGCGCTTTGGATCGACACAACCTTCGGCGCTGCAGATGGTTCCAGAGATTCGCTGCTGTGAACGTGCCATTCTCTTGTCGTGACAATTGTTCGCCATTTCGAAATACCATCCCAGAAAAAAAACGTTTTAAAATTGTCAGTGTTTTTTTTTCACGGACTGTTATTCTTGTTCTCCCGTTCTTGTGTTCGGCAAAACGTTCTGTGCTCGGTGAGGGCGAGGAAAAAAAACAATCATCCTGATGGGCTTGTACGTCAGTAAAAACATGCCTATCGTCGGTTTGCTGCCGCTTCTGAAATCTGCATGTCCTGTCACGCACCCTAAAAAAAAAATAAAGAAACGAAGTCGAGAGTACCTTCAAAAATTCGATTGCAATTTTATTCGCCCCGTGCCAAGTACGTATGTTCTTTGGTTAATTTTTCCAAGCTTAGTAAAACCGCCTTTTGAACACACGTTTTTTTATATTTTTTTCAGGTGTTTAAAGTACAATGACTCACAAAAGGGTTGATGCTGGCGTTGTAGAATTATTTCAGCACATATATTTAAATATCTGCATTGATTTCGTTTAATCTACTTCTAGTAGTGTGTCCAAAAGTGAACCATGACACTTAGAAATCGCGCTTGGAAGAGGCAAGACATTTTTTATTTCTTTTTTGAATTTTTTATTATCGCGTTCGTTCCCGCAAGTCCAAGCGACTGCATGACGTTCCGTTGTAAGGAGAGGATTACTTTAAAGCTTAAGAAGTCATCGTGTCACGTGGGGAGTGCTGAGATTGCTATGAACATGTTAAGATCAGGGGTAGAAAAAATATTTTAATGATAATTTCTGCGCAATCAAGTCGCGAGAACACCAATCGTAAAGACACCTCCATCACAGCATCTGCTATTGGCTGAACTTTATCAGGGACGTTTTCTATCAGAACTTTGAGGATGCAGCATCGCGACAAAGTTATTGGTTGGTATCGAAGGTTCTTTTTCAGCGATCCGAGTTTCGCTTTATGCGTTTGTGCTGACACAGCTGAGAGCTGGTCGTGCCAGAGATGTGGTTGAGGTGGTTTTGGTTGCGCCTGCTATTAAGATGGTTTCAGCGTCAAAAATTTTGCCTTTAGTGTGATGGTGTTCGTAACAACCGGTCCGTGAAAAATGGCAGCCTCTAAACTGCAGGCGTTACCGGATGGATTGACTACAGTCATCTCACGATGTTGACAAAATTAAAGTAGGTATCGGAGGGTATCTTTTCCGTCCTGCTAAAAGGCCTTCTCTTCGGCGGTCGGGTGGGCCAGGCGTGATGAAGGCGTCGCTGGTGCCCCTCTGCTTCGTGCTGCCCAGCCAGTACCAGCAGTTCGTGAACGTGGCCGACGCCCTGGGCTACTCGGCGCACTGGCTGCTCACTCCACTCGCGCCAGGGGCCAAGGAGAGCGCCCCGGAGGCGCTGGACATCTTCAGCCCGCTGGGGAGGGCACGCATCCAGCAGTGAGTCCGACCCCTCGTAGCGCCCGTGCGATTCCATTCGAACACGCGAAATGTTGCGGTTATAAGAATTCCAGACCAAGCATACAGCATACAGCTCAGTATTCATTTAAAACAATAACAAAACAAGCATCGAAATCGCATCATGGATGATAAGGCGCCTGTGAACAATGGGCCCACTCCCCCCATCATGTGTTCCCGGTAAACATTGTTTGCAGATAATGTTTGAAGGATAGGTAGGACTTGTGTGTCACTAAATGGAGCAGTTGTTGCCAAAGACCCCGAGGCATGCGTGAGGCTAGGCAGGACCCAGCATTTGCCGCCAGAGAATCCGAGCGCAATCGACAAGCCAGCCGAGACGACGAGAAAAATTTCGTATCCTCCCCGATCAGCATTCATAGTGGTTTACAACAGCTTCGCTGGACGTCCACTCTCGCAGGGCTGGATGGCGACCATTTTGTGTTCGGTAAATTGTGATCACGGCGGGCGGGGTTTACGCAAGGTGCTCACTTCTCCCCGTTGCTGTTCTTTCCTATTCCCTCGATCCCGAGCGCAGGGCCTCGACGAGACGGGCGGTGGTGCAGCAGGCGCTTTCGGCGCCCCTGCTGGTGCAGGGCCAACCGGTGAGCCTGAGGGTCTTCTTGCTCGTCACCTCGCTGTCTCCGCTCAGGGCGTACGTGCACACGGAGGGAATGGTGCGCCTCAAGGGATACCGTCACGCACCTGCCGCCACCGCAGCCAAGGTAGGCGCTCCCTTGCATGAAGAACGCAGGTACTCTTTCGAGATCCGGTGTTTTATGTGCCTACTTGCTCAGGGCAGCGGATGGACTAGAACGGGTGTCACGTTGCGATCAATAAACCGTTTACGTCTGAGTACAGAAGGTATTACATGAGCAGTATGACGTGATCAACCATCCTTGTACGTATAAAAGCAGCTTATGACTGCTCGCTGGCAGCAAAGGGAGATGTGGGGTGTAATTCTTCAAGAGATGGCTTGTAATTAATTCAGACAATCTTATAAGAACAAAATATCTTGAAGAGTGCCCCGAAAGGCCCTGAAAAAAACAAAATACGCAACCCCCCCGGCGGGTGATGGAGTGACCATTAGCTTAAGCGAGGTTGAAAATGGCGCGAAATGTTCGAATAAGAATATTCGCGCATGTATTTGCGTGCGAACTCAAGTCCAGGATAAAAACATTACTGCAATGAAGCAAGCCCAGCTTGATTAACGCAACTTGACTTTTCATCAGCATTCAAACCATTTTTCGCGGTTTTTCACGTAGGTCCCAGCCGTTTTCTCTCTGTCCCACTCCTGCTGCCTCCACGTGCTGAGAGGCCCGTTTCATTTGAACGTCGCAGAGACAAGAAATGTGTACGACGGTGGCGCTGTACACAACACTTGCCCCATATTCCTGTTGCCTGCTTGTTCGGCAAAAGTTATTCATGGTCTGACGGTATACCTATTGGAGCACTGCCAGAAGTCAAACCTTTTCTGGACAGCCTCAAGAGATGGCAGCGCTAAGCACTCAAAAGGAAACAACCACGCAAGGGAAGAGACCACTGCCCTCTCGGGGCGACAAAAATCGCTAATAAAACAGTATGTGGCGAAAGCCGTACCGGCATACCAAGGGGGAGGAGAAGTGCGTTAAGGGATGTGTTTCAATTTTATATGAGCCTATTGAAAACGTCGCGACGCAGCGTGCAACCGGTGACCGAATTGCACGCATTGAGAAGAAATAACGCCCCTTCACGCCATATCCTCAGTTAAGTTATTTATTTATTTATTTATTTATTTATTTATTTATTTATTTATTTATTTATTTATTTATTTATTTATTTATTTATTTATTTATTTATTTATTTATTTATTTATTTATTTATTTATTTATTTATTTATTTATTTATTTATTTATTTATTTATTTGAATACCCTAAAGGCCCCGAGAGGCATTACATAGGGGGGGGGATACTATCCATACAATGCATACGTCAACACGCGTAAAAAAGACCGCACTGAGCGAACAGACAACTGGGCGAAAGATACATACATTCGTTAAAAAAA
Organism: Haemaphysalis longicornis; assembly: GCF_048455015.1. Classification (NCBI taxonomy): domain Eukaryota; kingdom Metazoa; phylum Arthropoda; class Arachnida; order Ixodida; family Ixodidae; genus Haemaphysalis; species Haemaphysalis longicornis. Next base: position 27,050,174 of record NW_027526460.1, on the reverse strand, counting down.
GGAAGGGGAAAAAAAAGAAGAAGAAGCGACACGGAGTTACCACACAGCGCATTTCATACCCGCAGTTCATTCCAATGCCAAGAAGTACACATGGCAGCCGAACATCAACGCTGCACTGGCACACAAGATACAACAGGGCACACAAGAAGTATCAGTCGGAACTTTCCACATTCAGAAATTTGCGCAGAGCAGATTGGAAGTTAGACGGGTCATCCACCGCTACAATCTCACGGGGTAGCTCGTTCCACTCGCTTACGGATAGCACAAAAGGGGAATTTTGGTACTTTCTGGTTCTTGCGAATATGAGCGAGACTTTACGATCGTGGTCAGTGCGATTGGACACATAATGGGCTGGAAAAATATGAGCACACGAAAAAGATGTAACACCATGATAAAGAGAGTGAAAAAAGGTCAAACGTAAGAATTTACGACGAGTGCTAAGGTCTGGAAGATTAAGAATCTGTTTTAATGCCGATACACTTTGGTATGGCGAGTACGAGCGCAGAATGAACCGGGCAGCCTGATTTTGAATGGACTCGATACAGTCGGACAGAATAGCTGTGTGAGGGTTCCAAATAATAGAAGCATAGTCAAGGGTTGTACGGATGAGGGAAATTTATGCTCGAAGTCTGGTGACATGGTTCGCAAGATATAAACGGCGCTTTAGAAAGCCAAGTTTTTTTAGTGCCTTGTTTGTTATGTGCTCAATATGCATGGTCCAGTTTAAATCAGGAGTAAATATCACACCTAGATACTTGAAAGAATGGGTTCGTTCAATTGTTGAACTGCATAACGTGTATTGATGAAATGGAGTATTTAGCTTCGAAGAAAATGTCATGACCTTAGTTTTCTCGGTATTAATTTCCATTTTCCACACGTGGCACCATTCTGCGAGGGTATTTAAATCACTTTGTAAAATAGCTACGTCATCGGTGGTAGTGATCTGCCTATAAATTATACAATCATCGGCAAATAGCCGTATTGTTGATGTTATATTGTTCGCAATGTCATTAATATATATCAGGAATAATAAAGGCCCTAAAACGTATCCTTGAGGTACTCCTGACCTAACACAACAAGAACTGGAGAGATTATTATTTCTATTTACTTTTTGAGAGCGACCAGATAGAAATTCATTAATCCAGCGGGTAGTTTTTACGTCTAACTCTAGGCAATTTATTTTTTGGATAAGCCGTTTGTGGGGAACGCGGTCGAAGGCTTTGGAGAAATCGATAAATACTGCATCTGTATAAACCAATTTGTGCAAAGAGTCGTGTAAGTCCGTGGTTAATTCAAACAACTGTGTTTGGCAAGACCGCTTGTACCTGAACCCATGCTGATTATCGAATAACAATTTATTAGTATTGAGATGTCGCATAATGTGGGAGTAAATTATGTGTTCAAGGAGTTTACAACAAACCGATGTGAGGGAAATCGGGCGGTAGTTTTTTGGACATGAGGGTTCACCAGATTTATAAATGGGTTTGACATGACCAGATTTCCAATCGTCAGGGACGCACCCAGAATCAAGCGATTGTTGAAAAATAAGGCACAATAAAAACGAGGATACGTGACTAGTTAACTTTAGCAGCTTTGAGCTGATGCCCTCAGGTCCAGGGCTGGAGCGAAGCGGAAGTCTAGCAATTGCACGGGATACACCAACTTCAGTAACGATGATAGGCTCGCTTGGGTAAGTTATTGTGGTAGGAGCGGCGGTACAGGACTCGTCAAGGGGGGGTTCGTCGGTAAAAACTTCACTAAAAACATTGTTTAATACGTGGGCACATTCTGAGGTGGGTACAATGCAACCATTTGCGTCCTTTACTGTTATTACACTGTCCGTATCTTTGGGGTTAATTACGCGCCAAAACTTTTTTGGATCAGATTTTAACAAATGCGGCAGCGTATCATTAAAATAATAATTCTTAGCTTCTTTAATGGCTTTTTCCGACTCCCGAGCTAATTCTTTATACTTGTTCCAAGTACTGACACTGTTGCTTTGCGAAGCCTTTTTGTAGGCTCTTTTCTTTTTATTTAGGCACTGTTTAACCTTTTTCGTAAACCAAGGAGCACTTCTTTGTGATGTGAAGGAAACCACTGGAATCCACGTATTTTCAATTTTCTTAAGGAAGTCACGAAACACTATCCAGTTTTCATTAGTTGTACGATTATTAAATTCGCTCGAAAAGGAGCTCGAAAACTCAGTTAGCATACAGTTAATTTTTTCACAATCAGCTTTTTTGTAATTACGTATGCGTTTAGGCTTTGTTTCCTTGTTAGGAAGTGGGAGAGGGTGGGAACAGTGTATTACTCTGTGGTCACTAATTTCATCAAGGACATGGACTACAACGTTTGTCGGATTGTTTGTAAAAATTAAGTCGAGAATGCGTTCGCCCCTCGTAGGTGCAGTTACCAACTGAGTTAGGTGAAACAGTTTTAACGTACGAAGGAAGCGGGATATCTCAAGACCGACTGATAATGATGGCGATGATGGTGTGACCCAGTTAATGGAGGGGTAATTGAAATCACCGTCAAGCACCAAAACACACTGAGGAAATTTGTTATAAATTAATTCGAGTACATGGGTAAGGTGATCAACAAAATCTGGTTTGCTGTCGGGCGGTCGATAACAGACCCCGATTATACACGTGCAACCTTCAAATTCGGTTTTTACACAGAGCAGCTCGAGAGGGGTATCAATGGCAACAATGGAAGGTTGATAAGAGCTCCTTATTGCTATCAGCACGCCACCGCCACGAGATGAAGTTCTATCTTTACGGAAGACAGTGAAATAATGTGGAAGCAATAATTCACTATTGCATATGTCTTCGCGGAGCCACGTTTCAGTGCCTAGAATGATATCAGCTGAGCATGCGTGACCTACGGAAAGCAACGAGTCAACTTTATTTATAATGCTACGGAAATTAGCGAGAAGAACGGATAAATTTTGTACTTTTGCTTTTATAGGCTTGATTCGGACTGTTTGTCAATCCGTGCTGCGCATTTGCGGTGGGTCTGCCTGAACTACTCTTGCAGAAACCGCATCATAGTAGTATATGTGCCCTTTAAGCTTCAGTTTGTTATACCGTACGCTGTAGCGCTCATCCTTCTCTTTGTTCGTTTTAGCGAAATCACGAAGCATTTTTCTTGCGAACTGTATTTTAGGGGAGAAGTCTTCCTCAAGCCAGATTTTAGGTTCATGTCTTTCAGTTTATGCCCATTTCGAAGGAGAGAATCCTTTGTCTTGGAATTTAGGAACTTTATTATCAACGGGCGCGTAAAGTCGGGACGAGGTTGCCCGATTCGATGCGCCCTTTCAATGTCACCGGGTTGCAAGTTTATTTTTAGATGTGTAGAACAGAAATCCTTGACTAATTTCTCGCTAGCCTCATAGTCCTCTTTGTCGACTTCCGCTAAACCTTTTATTAACAAGTTATTTCTTCGTGAACGATTATTTAGGTCATCGACAACATCTTCTAGGCCACCATTAGTCCGCGACAAAGTCATTTTAACTTCCTCAAGTGTGTCATTGACTGCTTTGACGCCAGTGCCTATTTCGGGTACTATAGGTAGATTTTTTTCAACTGCGCAAACTCGGGACCTAATATCAGCAATATCTCGTTGTATTTCTTTCAAGGTATTTGCAGTGGCGTCAAAGTGTATTTTGTTGGCTTCAATGCATTCTTTCAGCAAGGCATACACATCATCTACTTTGGGGCCTGGATTGACCTCAATGTCCCCAGCACAGAGCAAAAGCAGCGCTAGACAGAATGATAGTGCAAGAGAGGGCTTGGAGCACAAGACACAGAGTAGGCGGGCCTCTGAATGAGGGCGTTCAGCAACCCCTATCCTATTTCTGCAGCAGTTTCTGAAGGCTCCGATACGAACCCTGTAGGTTGCAATGTCAACCCCCATGACTCAACAGACCACAGGAGGGTGAGGCAAAGTACAACAGTATGGGGATCAGCAGCCACGGGAAAAAGTAAAAAAAAAAATCGTGTAGGTGTAGGCTATCGTGTAGGCTATCGTGTAGCAATCGTGTAGGCTAGCGACACCATTGCGGTGCCGCTTTCGTTACGTTTTTTTTTTAATCTTTACTGATAAAAATAATGGGTTGCTTGCTTTTGGATGCACTTCAATGCCACTCTTCAGGCGCTTTATCATCAAATCATCAAGTAGCAGGGGAGGGTGGGGGGTGTCGGATAGGAGAGAGAGGCCTCAGATTTCAATATGGAAACAAAATCCGCTAAGTTGAATGACGAAAACAGGCCAGAGATTGCCAAGTACGAAAAACTGGTTTTCCGCCTGTAGGAAGAAGGAATGTGGTTGAAAGCAGGCAGCCCCCCCCCCCCCCCTCCACCCCCCCCCCCCCCTGCTTTTCTCGCGCGTGAAAAAGGCACAAGGCTCTCCAAAACAAAACCGCAAATGTTTCCTTAAACCAAGAGGATTTGAAATGCCACTTTCATCCTTGTCGGGTGCTTCCCGCCACCAAAATATCGAAGCAAAAATAAAGAGCGGTTTGCGGAGCTACCAAAATACGCACCAAAAGCTATTCCTGTGCACCGAAAGACTGAAACTAAATCCGGCACACCATTTGTCGCTGACAATGTGTGGTATTGGATTGTTTCTAGTGAGGGACGTTTCTTAGAGGGAGCTGAAAGGCCGTTTTCCTGGAAATCGGATGTACGCTTGACGTCTTTAGAGAAAAGTTGGACTGAGCTGGGCAAAGCGAAACACACTTTCACCGCGCGCCAAATGCGATAGTCATGTATGTCACGCTTTCTCCGGGCTGCCAATGCCTAACCCTAATGCCCAAACAATGCAATAGTTTAGTTTGTGTTGGTTTCTATGTTGCTCTTGATGCTCGTTTTGTTCATGTTCTTGTTTGCTAGCTTCACGTACTTTTGCGTTTGCTAATTTGTTTCTTTCCGTGTCTGACACGGGAAAGCGACAACGTAGTATAGGGAACTGTGACGAGTTTAGGCACAGTTTTTCGGCTTGCGGTGCCGCTGTTAAAGTTTCTGTCGACGTTTCTTTCTAGTCCCTCCCCCCTCCCACCCACCCGCATCACTTCAAGGGCGGAACGACCGCTCAACGCTTGGCGCGAAAGTTTCAAAAACACCTGCCAATGTAAATGTAAACCAGGAGAGCCAGAGGCGCGTTACCTATAAAAAACACACGGACGGTAAAATAACACGGTGTACATCAAGGGAACGAAAACACCCGCCGTGGTGGCTCAGTGGGTATGACGTTTTGCTGCTGAGCACAACGACGTGGGATCGATTCCCAGCCGCGGCGGCCACTTTTCTGATGGCGGCGAAAAGCAAAAACACCGATGTGTTCGAGATTTCGGCGCACGTTAAAGATCCCTAGGTCGCCAAAATTATTCCGCAGCCCTCCACTACGGCGCGCCTCATTGCCTATCTAGCGTCGGCACGTTTAACCCTACAATCAATCAAATCAGTCAGGGAAAGGTAACATGACTATGGACCCCTGACAGAAAAAAAAACGCGAAAAAAAAAGAAAGAGAGACGTACCATGGTGGCTCACTGGATAAACCGTTGCGCTGAGGAACCCGAGGGTTCGAGTTTTATCCCGGAATCGGTGACTTTTCTTTTTTTCTTTTCATCTAAGCCAAAAATTAAAGCGTCGTTGGGTTGAAATTTCGGCGGACGCTAAACAATCGTAAGTTGTTTAAATTAGTTCTAGTCTTTCACTAAGGTGCGCCTCGTAGACCATGTGCAGCTTCGGTGTGTAAAGCTTCTAAACTTGATATTTTAAGGAATGAAAGGATTAAGTACGATGGCACGAAAACATGTCGCACCACTAGGATTCGACCTGTAAAAGACCGGCAATGATAGTAGACAAGAACTTAAGCGCTGTCGGAGAAAGCGGCGGCCATACGAAGCGCGTAGAGCTCTCGGCAACCCCAGCTTCTATAAAGACAGCAGGTTTTGCGAAACGCTGTAAACGACCAGCAAACGCCTCAATGCAATTACCTGACTTGACAACGCACATAAGTTCGGGCAATTGTTTTTGCTTGACTCTTATTCTTCTAACCCTTCTAGGCGTTTAAGAGGCCACCACGTCCGTCGCCTGTCACGCCAGGGCCTACTGTGATCACGCAGCGTCTCCCCTAGTTTCGTTCTCCTGCTATTGTTCTCGCACGAATATTTTACCCCCTAAACCCAGGGTCGCTTATTTCACTATTTGTTTCGTCACCACCAGAGAGGCGCCATCCCCGTGCCTCCTGAATTTGCCTGAGTCCTCCTGTTCCTCATCCTTTTTTTCGCTCCCCAAGGCCTGGCCCGCGTATCCCTTTGCTTGTTCCTTACTCTGGAATGGCACGAGCGTTCTACTCCTTGTCTTTTCTTGACTGCTCAAAATCTGACACGACGCAATCCTATTTTCCCCGCTGACAATGAAAGCGTTGCAGCCTTTTCCAATTTCCCCTTCTCCTGTTGTTTGTTTCTCGTGTCCTATCTTTTGTTGTTCTTTTTTTCCTATGGTCTGTTTCTGCCCTTTTCCTTTTTAGCATGAGCTGCAAAGAGAGCTGACCGTTGTTATTCTCTTGTTTTTGTGCGTCGATGCACAAACATTCTCTTTTAAACGTGTGCACGCCGATAACGCCTCAGTAAGCCATGACGCGTGTGAGTGGCGGTTTCAACGAAAGGCGAAATATTGTTGCACGTGTCAAGTCCGGAAGAAGGTTGCCCACCGGCTAGGAGGCGTTTGTTCCTAGAAAAAAAGGGCTACCGAAAAGTGTGCCGAGGGTATAAAATTCACAGCGTCTCGAATAAAACGAATTTACTGGTTACATCCTCTGTCAAACAATTTGCACGGCACCCTCATCTTACAAGGCTTAATCCAAAGATAATCGAAATCCCTGGCACCATGCACGTTAGCGGTATAAGTCCCTCTTTTTCCCCGTTTGCGCAAATTTCGCCAGCATTTCAACAAGTTTTTTGTGCTCTTGAATGCTGTATCCATTGAGCACCTGCCATGATGGTAAGTGCGGTGTTCAAGGAAATTGAAGCCTCCATATGACAAGTTGCACAAAACCACATCCCATATTTTAATTTCCCTCTCCACATCAACCGTCTAAAGAAGTATGTGTCCGAAAGAACGACTCTAAAGTGAGAAGATATCCTCTAAAAGTCTTCGGGTTTTCTTTGATACCTGTTATGTTCTTGGCTGTGTTAGATTTGTTCCAAACGGCCGTTACTCCGTACGTGCAAATACTCTTTGGTATCCTGGAATCTGTTTATATTTCAAAATGCATTCGGATTTTATTCACACATGCCCTATTAAATATTTAAAGAAGACTGGGTGTGTGCGTGTAGTCGTAATTAGGAGCGCTATTTCTCAACATGCTACAAAGATTGCAACTACACTCCACGCCAAACTGTTATTGCCCGAGCCGGGGTACCATAAATGTGTTCTTATATTCCTTACATGCCTGATCAGCATGACAAAATCTTGGAGGCGGGATTGCTGTAGAAGCGATGCGGTCGTTCCTCCTCGCCATTTTGTTATTAAAATGAGCGAAATATTTCACTAAAGGCTCCTGCCAAATGCAAGTTGTAGGGCAAAACGGAACACCCGTAAATGAACACATTTGGCGCGGAGCCTATATTAAGGAGATCAAACCTGCGACAGTGAATGAGCGGTGAGCACAAGGTGCGTTGGCGGCTCTAATTTTGTCACAAATCACGTGAGTTTTAAGTTTAAACTGGACTTAGCTGAGCAGAACCAGGAACTGCTGCTGTAAAGTTTGCTTTGTTGCAGTATTTGTCTTTACAAGGTGGTGCACCCTTTACAGGTTACGTGCGTAAATGTTGATCTTTCTACGACTTAATCTTTCTGTACCTCTGCAGCCTGTTTTTCCCGACCAGGCTATCTGAGTAACACATGCCGATTAACGCAAGTGACATCTAATCTCGTTTTCCCTTCCACGATGCCCCTTCCAACGAACCCTTTTTTTGGCACAACGCAGCCCAGCATGCGTGTTCAGCCCCTGTCTCGCTTCTGGCGGTTTGTGGAGCGCAACTACGGCCGCCAGTCTCTCCAGACAGCTTTGGAGAGCCTGTCTGAAGTCCTGGTCAGGACGCTGCTAGTGGCAGAAGCAGTCCTACAAGCATCGCCTGCGGCACAGGGACTTAGGAAATCCAGGTGAGAAAAATGGCCTAATTGGCGCCAATATGTTGCTTTCGTTTTCTGCCAGTAATATCTAAGCAGTTAATAGGGTAAATACAGGAGCAGCGGAAGTGAAATGCCATTGCGTGATTTAAAAAGCAAGGTGCCGCAAGCGTTCCAATGAGTTATACACAATGTCCGCGAATTTTACTTCGTTTGCTAATGGTACCACGCTGGGTACACACGCATCTGTAAGTTTATGAATACAGTGCGAACAAAGCTACACATTTCGGGGATTCCGTTTCCTTTGCAGTTGTTTATTTTGGGAAGCAGACGTCTGGTTCTGGTGTAACTAAGGTCGTCTGACGTATGACTTAAACAAACAGACATCGATAGGATGATTTTTTGCAGATTTTTTTCTAAGGGCGCATGCACGCTTAATTTTATTTCTTTACGTCATTAGATAACCCCAAATCGATATTGATTGGTTCCACTAATGTATGGCCATCAGAATCGATTCCAACTTTTGGATATCTTTTTGTGCAGTCTTGTGCTCTAAGAAAAATTACTCGGGGTGGCCTTTAATGCATTTGAATCCTCCTTCGCAGGGCGTAGACTTGCCTACTTTTTGCTTGATGTGGAACATCCCAATCTATTTAGGAACGCAAAAGAGAGGGTTCTTTTCAAGTAGCGCATCGTGTGTGTGTGTGTGTTTTCTGTTTAGGACCGTCGTCATTGCGTCGCACTTGTAAAGCGTAGCAAGTTTGCACATACTCGCCCAAACCACAACTCCTGACCTTTTTATGAATCCGTCTTACTCATAAAAAATGCCCTGTGTACGGATACTGTGGCATCAACCATACGTTTATTGGACTACTTTTTTGTGTGCCGTTGTGTTATGTAATTACAACCGTAAATCAGTAAGCTAGATTTGCAGCGGCAAAATATAACTTGTGTGCTTTCTGGAAGCCTGCTATTGAGGTACAACAATCATTACCCCTAGAATGTGCTTTGGTGCCAGCAAGCAAAAATCTTAATTTTTAATGGCAAACTGTTTCTCAGAGATATTTCACTCCTAACAATACACGAGCTGGCGCCTTTCTCACGGCAGCGACTCTTTTACAATACATCGCTAGATATTTTATGTCCAAGGCTCACTCTGGGTTGCCATTGATCTTAATACTTTAAAACACACGAGCATCGTAGCGTGTCGCTTAAAATCGATAGAAGCGAAGGGAAAAGTAAAAATGACTTTTATGAAAAAATAATAATGAAGGTTGAAGGTTCTGTTGCTCACATTTATCCAGTGGCGACTGATATCTACTTCAGTCGACCACATTAACCAGGAACCGTTGAGAAATTAAGCTAACTGTAGTCGTGGTTAGATAATCTATTTTATTACGCGCAGTTTCTCCGTACATAATTCTATCTAGTGCTTGCAATCAAGTTTTGCATATGGCTTATTAGAAGCTGGCTCGAACTCGAGCCAGTGCTTCAAGGCCATTTACTCAAACTTTTCGAACGATAAGTTGTGCGTGCTTAATTAACACCTCCTATTCGTTTCTCGCCCTTCCAGTGGTAGAATTTGTGTAAAACGCATTTTTTTTGTCTTCCCTTCAAGAACTGCAGCCACACGACCTATCCCGATCAGTTTCTCTAACTCCATTTATTTCTGCGCATGTTTTAGCTATCTCCGGCACTGAGTTCCCGCCACGGTTAGTTTTAGAATGAGTCCCGTTTTCGCAGACAGGGATTGCGTCGTTAAACGTGCCCTGAGTAAAATGACAAAATCTGTGTTGGGATTCAGTGATTTTTTTACTTGGAGTGACTTAAGATTACTCCGTCCTTAAGCTTATTCTGGAGGCATTCTAGTTTCTAAAACTTCTGAAGACACTTGGACGCGCTTTACATTACATTATTTACAAAAATGACGCGAGCAGTCTCTGAGACTTCAGTCACCCATGCCGAATTTCTACTACCGAATTTCTACTTGACGGTCTTTTAAGACATCGTTCTTTAATCTCGGCAGTTGCGTGTACCCACATAATATGTTTGAAATGGCTCCTTAACATTATTCGTGACGAATCTTTTACACCGCGTGTATTACAATTTCAACCCTTAGTTTTATTTTTCTGTCAATTTTCTTTACGCTGTTTGATGTGGACATCTAAACCGCATTGGATGAATAACATAGCACTATGACTACATTCGTCACTAGACTTCGCTGACATAATACATTCCCGAGTGCTTAAACCGTCTCACATATATTTATCCGGAGTAAAAGGTCCTGTTAAGCTCAGTTTTAATTGTCTGGTTGAAGCGCCGGTGTCAACTTTCAGAGAAGTTAACGACGGGCTGTTGATTCCGTGGCTACCATAGCACGTACAGCACAATCGGTACTGTCCAGTGCTTCCTACAGAAACACTCAATCAAATATACATCTCTATTGTTGTTACTTCAGTCTGTTATGCACTATCATTAGAAATTCAAATACCAACAACGGAGCGCGTGGCTTTCAGTACATGCTTCCCATCCTGGCGACGGGCGCGTATTCGCAGTGCGAACAAGTTACGAGAGTTCGTGCCCAGAAACACTATGGTTCGGTGCGCGAGCGTTATGGTTTGCCTTACCGCCGGTTTGGCGCCCGCGAACGCGAGCGTTATTTAACTTTGTTGCGGTTCTGAGTGTAAACGCCGCACGCAGCTATATTCCTTTATTTTTTTATTTCGTGCTGAGCGCCCAACAGACGATAGAAATGCGATGGTGCTTCCAAATCAAGGTTGGTCACGAAGACTCGTAATTTGTTTGCACTGCGTGTACGCGGCCCGTCGTCAGGATGCGCAGCATGTACTGAAAGCCACGCGCTCCGCTGTTCGTATTTCAATTTATCACGCTAGTACAATGCGATCCGGCCATCTCCGAGGAACGTACTATGAAACTCAACATGAACGCAACATTGTATTCTGCCTTGGCTTGATCCCGCAACAAAGAGCAACTATACTGACGGGCTCATGCTTGAGGCAATAGAAAGTTATCGCAACTGTCCTTTTTACGTCTTGCGCAAGACGGCTCAGAATTTGGTCTGTAGGCTATCGAAGAACTCTTCATAATTGTCGCAAAAGTCATTACTATAATCAAGCGATAGGGAATGAGTCAATCACATTCACTGATTCTTGTTGGAAAGACATGATGTTGCACTAACGTCGGGCGTTTTGCGCGGAAAGCGAAGACACACCATCGCTCTGCGTGTCCGCTCGTTCTCTGATAGTCCTTATTTTTTGCTGTTGTCTGGAATTAGCATTATGATTGAAGGCCTGTTTTGTCGAATGTGACTCATAGAGTGTAGCCTAATCCGAAGGGTGGTTCCAGGTACGATTGAACGAAGGGTGGCTGGTCGACCTCTTCTTTTTGCTTGAAACTTCATTCCCTGATTATGTAATGTTCGGTTTTACCGAAACTTCCTTGGGAAAATATTGTCTAACTATAAAGAATTGTAACGCAAAGAGGTGGACCCCCACAGCTACTTGCCTCAGCCCCTTGGCCAATTTTAGCGATGTCTATCTACGAAAATATTTATGAAGGGTAATTAGTAAATTGGATGCCCAATGTACACTTGGCCTACATTTCTGGAAACAATTTGTTGCCGACAAAAATATAATTGTTTCGTAATAAAATTCTAGACTCGGCTGAAAGCCAAATTACTTTTTTCACTGTGAGCCTAAATTTTACAAAAAATGACAAGTTGCAATCACCAGATTTTACTCAAATGTGCTTCTTAGATTTGTAAACAAATACACGGAATATTATAATTCTATAAATTACACTTAGGATGGAACGGCCGCCGAAGTTTAGATTTTCTCGAATTCTCCCCGCTTGCCGGCATTTACATGTACTTGCATAATCATCGAAAACATGTTGCCCCATTTTATTCCTGAAGCACGCACAGCGCGAAAGACGAGCAACGTGATAATTTAAAAAAAAATCGAACATGCCTTTTTTTATATTAGTATCTGAACTTGGGGTTTTCAGTGTTTTTTTCAAACTTGCGTGCCCGTTGCATCTTCATCATATTTTATAACGTCATTATCTTTTCTGTGTTTGTTTAGAAATGTAAGAAGAACACTGAAGTAAAATCTGATGGTCGTAACCTGAGTACTTTTTTGTGAGATTTAGGCTTAAATCATGAAAAATGTGGGCTGTGAGCCGAATTTGTCATTTAATTACGAAACATTTTTTCCTTGCGGCAACAAATTTTTAGGAAAATTTACACCAGGCTCAAACGAGCATAAAATTTGCGGATTGCCCCTTACAAGTATTTTTGTAGATAGACGCCGCTGAAATTGGCCCGAGCGCACGGACAGGTAGTGTTGGGCCACCTTGTCGTGTTCAAATATTTTTTAACAGCGAAGCTGTTTAGCAATTCGTTGATTCCGGTGTTTCACAAACTCAGTATAACGGTGCAAGGAAAAGAAACTACCGGCAGGATTCAAACCTGTGCCTGGTAGATAAACGGAGTTAGAGTCAGTAGTCTTACGCACTCTGCGACGACCATGATATTAGTTAGTAACGATAACTTTATTTACGCCTAAATATACACGTTATACAGAGGGTTACACGTGATTCAGAAGCATCTTTGACAGCGGAGGTGTCAGTTACATGTTTGGCTAGTGAGTTGACAATGAACATAAATCCAATGACAACGGCATCCCAGGCTATACCGTAACAAAGGCTAAAAGAATTCTGTGAGACCTGTATGCCGGCGCTAATCTCTCTTGCATATAGAACTGAAAAAAGGGATTGATCGTATAAGACAAGGATACGCTGGCCCGTTGAGCGCTCGAGTTTTTTTCATGGGTTTAGAGTTTCCATGTCTGCACCTCTCGCGTCAGTTAAACGGCTTACTCACCCGGCTGTGACTGTGGGGAGAGGAATCACGCCACCTGCTTGGCGCAGAAGACGTGATAGGGTACATGTTGCACCGGTGGGCGCCTAGTTTAAGTGTTCTCGTTTCGTTAGTTCGTTCTACTTTCTCGATATGCTTCTTCTTCGCCGTTATAGCAACAGATATGGAGTAAAGATTGTTGCGGCAGCGAAGAAGAAGCAAATCGGCAGCAATCGTGAACTTAAACCGTCGTGATGGTCGTGAAGGTTGCGAACAGCATCGTTACCTTCAAGTCTTTGGCGTTAGTGGGAGCTTCCTTCACTTTGTCGTGGAAAATATTAATGCGAACGCTGTCCGAATGGGACCGCTGGTGTTCTGCCAACAAACTAGTGCATTTCTTCATAGAACGGTTGGTCAACCGAACAGCTCTGATAAGATCTCTGGACATTGACGCGTGCGTGAAACCATCCTCCCATTGGGCCAAAACGGTTACTTGAAAATTGGGAAACAGGAACAGTTTTTGATAAAACAATACTCGCATCGATCATGAAGAAGGAGTACAGCAGTATACCTGTACCTCATACACTATGTATCCGTATAAATTTAGATCTGTCGTAGATGCGTTTGCTTAGTACGCGAAATATCGTCGCATATTTTCGTGCTACGTTTGCGATTTTGGTCTTTGAAGCTTTGACGATCGATTCGACGCACTTTCAGCGAAGGTTGGAGGCACTTGTAGATTTCGCGCTTCTCTGAATATTCTTTTGGAAGGAGTGGTAAATTTTGGTGAATGCGGACATTACGATAACCAGGGATTGTAAAACGAAATCAATCAAATTTAAGAGGTCGACCAGCCACCATTTGTTCAATCTTCTCTGAAATCACCCTGTAGTCATTGTCGAATTTTGTACGGGGCTGATGTTTTAGAGAATACAGGGAGTATCAATGAAAATGCTAGCCAGGATTTCGTCTCTGCGAGTTGGCCGTGGACTCACCCAAGCAAAATAACGCACCGCGGCCCTTGTGTTCATTATACCGTATTGTTGCTCTTCTTGTCCCCCAATACAGCTGACGTAGACACTCAAAACTTCTGGCATTTTTTAGTGTCTTTCCTTCTTAATGACATCTTCAACATCGTGCATCCTTCAGCGCCTTCTCGGCGGACAAAGCGCGGAGCAGGTGCTCCCTCAATCACTTTCCCTTGCCGTTTTTAATCCCTACGAGATTCAGAACAACGTCATCTCGGGCTTCTTTCGTCGCAGGTTCCCCAGGTGCTTCCAGCTGCTGGGCGTAGACCTGAGCCTAAACACCTCGTTCCAGCCGGTGGTAACGGACGTTAACGGTCAGCCGAGCTTCTACCGGAGCCCGAGGACGGAAGATGAGCCCACCAATGGGCTCAAGCGGAGAGTGCTGGCAGACGCGCTTGGCTTGGTGTTCAGCACCCGCTCAGTGGCAGAAGAAGTGGCGGAAGGCATCGACGAGGTCTTCGAGAACCTCGGCATTATGGTACGACGGCTGCCACAGAATCACCTTAGGGTTACTTCGGCCTTCCCACGGGGATGTCATATCGACATAAAGCAGAAAGGAGAGGATTGAAGAAGTAGGGGTAATGCCCCTCGGGAAAAAATAATCGAACTCGTTGGAGGTACCACTCACATGAGTTTTGGTATCAATTCAGAGGAACAAATAGTAAATAAGAAGGAAGAAGGAGCACGAATCAATAAAAAAGGCCATGTGAAACTACAGTTGTCGCAAGATAAAACCGCAACATCTCTACATTTTGGGTTCGACGCTGCGCAAAACAGTTATCGTAACTGCTTCTAATTTTTCGAATGGAACGTTTGGGCTGCCTAGAAAGCCAATTTACTGCATTTAGGTGCTCAAGATTGTAACAGCAGCAAGTTGAAAAATAGAAAATAGTTTCACCTGTGCCTATCTGGATGAATTTACCAGGGACGTATTTCAGTAGAGATGGCCCCGCTATTAGGGATTTTGTT
Organism: Haemaphysalis longicornis; assembly: GCF_048455015.1. Classification (NCBI taxonomy): domain Eukaryota; kingdom Metazoa; phylum Arthropoda; class Arachnida; order Ixodida; family Ixodidae; genus Haemaphysalis; species Haemaphysalis longicornis. The sequence continues at coordinate 27,035,159 of NW_027526460.1, read as the reverse complement.
AGCCAATAGAAAATCAGTGTGTTGTGTAAAAACTGTGCATAAGGCCTGCCGGCAGACACGGAACGCAGAATAAGTGAACACCGTGTTGAAATATAAACATAAAACAAGAGAGCCACCCAATACTGTGCGTTTTTTGTACTTTTGTCCAAACATACTGCCTTTTCTTTGTTCGTTATAGCTTAGAATTGTAAAAGAAAAGTATTGCATTTTTTTTTCATTGTAAGCCGTTTTTTTCATTGTTGGCGTTTAATTTAAAATTACAATATATATATGCAGCCGTAAAAACATAAAACAGCGTTTTTTTTCGGCCAGGTAGAATTTAGTGTGGAGTCAAACAAGAAAGTACATTATTTTTAGGAAAGAGTTGGTTCCTGCAGTAATGTCACCAAGAGTTTGCTGCCTGACAATTTGTTTTGGCTTCCGCAGTACGGTAGAGAAAAAAAACACGAAGCGAGAAAAAAAGTATTACACACAGAAGCCCATTGCGCCAGAGAGGAGACAAGCCATTGGGTCCAAGGGAGAGTAAGTCTAGCATAAACAAGTTTGTCCGGGCTTCTTGTGTGACATCCTACTGGCCAATTGTCGAGTGTATTCAGTGTTTTCTATTAACATATGAAGCGCGCAACCTGCTGTTCTGAAAATAAAATGGGACAGCAGGTATTTCATCATGGGGTGTTAACTCTTCCAACCAAATGTAAAACCTTTTGTTCCTCTTTTCTTTATCAGGGCCTCAGCTGCCAGATATCCCACGATTTGTGCCTTAGCCGCGAGGACCTCGTCTTCCTTATGGACACGCGGCGAGAGTCCATGCAGACGGGAGGATTTCAACAGGTGAGAAAACGTTTCACACGTGACCTGATCATTAATCGGATTCGGTACAGTTCATGCATAGACAGCAATTTCAAAGGGTATAAACATTTGATGCGTATCTTTTGAGGCCTTATTAGAAGGATTGGTTCCCAACTTGACGATCTACCGAACCGTTTTTACAAGCATTTTTCTAAAAACCGTTTTTTTAGAGCTAAACGCAGGACAAGTACAGGCTAATATTTTTATTATTTTTATTCACTGCTTTAAGCAAAGGTCAACAAAGGTGTTGCTGGAAATACCGCAGAAAATAAACTACTAACCACTTCACACACACATTGTTATCGGCGCAGTTATATACACGGAGAAGAAGCCTTACCTATATTAACCTGACTTATAATAAAGCCGTATATCCAGCCGAATAAGAGCACCTGCGTGTGCGTGGGATTTTTGCGCACGTTAGAGTACCCCAGCTGGCATGAATTAATGTGTAGCGCCCAAAGAGTCTGCCTTATAACCCAATCGTTGGTTCAGTGCGTGAACCCACGACGTTGTGTCCATGTTTGCCGATGATTTAAAGAACAATACCGGTTCATTATTCGTGAGAGTTGTGTTAAAAAATATACACTAATGTAGAAAAGTGAAGGTCAGTACAAAAGACCGGGACCACCGGCTGGTTGTATACAATAGTTGCATGAAAATCACCCTTGGAAACCGATGTCTAACATGCCGCGGTCGAAAAATACGCACAGCGGGACTAGGAATCTAGACACTGCATTCAACAATCGCATATGACAAAAAACAAGCCGCTTGCCTAGAGCGTTCGTGAAGTGGTAGGCAGTTCGTTTTATGAAAGAAAATCCAATATTTGATGACAGATTCTCGATAAACGTAGCCCGGTTTTCACTACCACTTGTCTTAAATTGACCGCTTTTGACTTGCATCGAGCGACGGCCTCTAATGACCATCGTGGCTAAGTAGCTATCGGAATATCGACGAACAAGAACGATTATCGCTAAATTTACGCTTGTGGATCGATAAAAGGGCATGAAAGGAATGGCGGGAGAGGGATAAGGCTGTTCGTAGGTCTTCTACAAGCACAATTGTAGGTAAAGGTCCCCTACGCACGCAGGAAAACTATGTGAAGCGTGGAAGCAACTGCCTAGTGCCATGTCGAGAAAAAGCCGGGCTCATACAGCAATTACAAGCAAGTAATTTCGAACTTCTACTTCTGAAAAACGTTGATCACATGACCAACGTCAATTTTGTTCAATTGGGCGCAGGAAAAACGTCTGGTAATCGACTTATAAGCTGCTTAACCTAGACTTATAGCACTTTTTGCCGTTTTTTTAACTGTTTAGTTCCTATTACTTGCCTGCAATGTAAAGGCTTAGATAGCGTGATATCACAGAAACAAGCGCATTTGTATAGCTCTCCGTTTGAGTCACAAAAACTTCTCCATTGCTCCGCCAGCAGTATTTATCAAGCTGCAGATATTGGTCGATATTTAGGGCGGCCGTAGGTGGACCGAGCGATATAAACAGTACAAACGAAGCACTGGTCGTAACAACACAAGGCGTTTTATCGGTTGGTGCTATTTTTGTATGATTGCAGCCGTCATTACGACAGGGCTGAACTTTTGACGAGACAGCCCACACCAGAATATGTCTGCTCTCCACTGTGTCTCATTAACTGCGTCAGTGCTTAACGGAGTACTTGCACCCTGCCGCGGTGGCTCAGTGGCTAAGACGCTGCCGAGCCCAAGGACGCCGCTTTACTGATGGATGCGAACAGCGAAAGCGCCAGTGAGTCGGGATTTCGACGCACGTTAAGATCCCCAGGGTGTTAAAATTAATACGGAGGCCTCCTCATAGCCCAGGTATAGCTTAGGCGCGTTAAACACCCCAATTAATCAACAGCGTACTTGCTGAACAGACTGCCCGCATGCCTGAGAGACGGTGTCCCCAGGGCTTGAAATGGTCCTCTAGTACCACGGAAACTGTCAGCACATGCTCGAAGGCGTCTGACTAGCGGTACTACATGGTGATGCCCCGGTGGACCAATATGCCGATGGGTACAGCACAAGTTAAAAAAAAACACAGACAACGTGTTAAAACGCAATGTCAAAGAGTCGCCGCTGTACCAACAGATAAGCGTGCGAGCACTGGGAACGCGGGAAAATTTTTTTTTATTTGAAGAAAACTTCATTGCACACGTAATGGTAGTTGGAAGAGGGAATGAACAGAACATATTGGCTTAGGGATGGGAGGGGAAGATAGGAGCTGTGCTTTCTTTTTTATTTATTAGGCCATTTTGCCACAGGGCATAAGAAACGTGAAGAGAGTGTGTACAAGATAGGATTAGGGACACGACAGAAAGAAAAAAAAAAGGAAAAAGAAAAGACAACAGGATGCAGGTGGCTCCCTGTACTATAGAAAGATATAGAGTCCAGTATCGGGAATGAAGTCCAACAATTTCTCGCAGTTACGGGGCAGAGACGGCTGAAGCCTCATCTTTGGACGATATTTTCGGCGAAAAAAAAAGCAGACACGGGGTCAACTGTATTACCTCTGTTAGGGCGGTTACAAAAATCAACACAGTTTGGTTGAGTTCTTTTGCCATAATATGTATGGGCTCCCGAAATTTCAAGTCCGCAGGTCAAGCATTTTTGGCTGGGTGCTGATATCACATCTTCGCCATTTTCCCCTTGGGAGGGGAGTAGTTTAAAAAAAAATCCCGCTCATCCTTTTGCACGCTTCTTATGGCAAAATCCCGAAATACGCTTTTGTGCATTTGGGTGGGTAACATTTGTAAGCAAAAACCGATTGGACATTTCGGTAAAAGGTACGCCCAGGATCTCTGAATTTTTCTTGGAATTATTGTAGCCGATTTGTACGACCTCGCAGCTTTGAGCAAAAGGTGACGCCTAACTGAATATTTTTTATCCCCTGCTTTTTTCTAATGTACAGTCATGAACAAATAAAATGCGAACATGAAAACTTAAATTAGAACAGACAAAATTGAAAAATGCTGCTCATGGATTTCAAATAATGGCGCGCTATTGGTATACGCGGAAAGCCACATTTCCCAACTTTGTCACTGTAACTAAGCCACACATTATTCTGGCTTCCAAGGAAAGAAATCACGCTATTTCTAAGTTCTGGTTCGTATTTTCGTCATCGCATTTAATTTGTCTATAACTGCACGTGCATGAGTAATGCAGATAGCCTTTAGCTGCCGTGTCTGCAGAGTTGTTCTTTGTTACACTTTCGCAGTGGTTACGATATTTATTTAAAAATTATGGCAGTTCAAAGTGGTATGTGTGTTTCCTGTGCGTTTGAATACGTCCGCGCTGGCCGCCCACCTCAGCGGTCCCCGACACCTAACGCCTTTTATCCACGCTTTGATGGAAAGCATACGGGTACCTCTTTCCCAAGAGTACCTCTTTCCCAAGAGTACCTCTTTCCCTGGGATGCAAAGCATAAAAGTACCTTTTCCCAAGAGTACATCTTTCCCTGTTATGCGAAGCATAAGAGCACTTATTTCCCGAGAGTAGTACTTTTTCCCTGTGATGCGAAGCATAAGAGCACTTATTTCCCGAGAGTAGTACCTTTTCCCTGTGATGCGAAGCATAAGAGTACCTTTTTCTCAAGAGTACCTCTTTTCCTGTGATGCAAAGCAGAAGAGAACTTCTTTCCCAAGAGTACCCCTTTCACTGTGATGCGAAGCATAACCTTTTTCCCAAGAGTACCTCTTTCCCTACTATGCGAAGCATAAGAGTACTTTCACTGTGATGTGAAGCATGAGTACCTCTTCCGTTGTGATGCGAAGCATAAAAGTACCTCTTTCCCTGCGATGCGAAGCATAAGAGTACCTTTTTCTCAAGAGTACCTCTTTCCCTGTGATTCTATGCATAAGAGTACCTATTTCCCTGTGATGCAAAGCATAAGAGTACCCCTTTCCGACGAGTACTTCTTTTCCTCTGATGCGAAGAATGAGTACCTCTTTCCGTGCCCCCACTACGGACGCCGTCAAGGGTCACACTGCTCACCGGAGAGTTTGCGTGTCCAAGCGTGGTCTCGTTACGCTCCGATGCCCAAGCAATCTGGCTAATGCCTCATTTGGACGGGCGCCCAAAGAGCGTTCTCGAGCTCTAACGAATATAACGCGATCGTTTTCTGCCCGTTTTAATTTTTAGGTCTAGACGACGCACAGATGATGTTAAGAGCAGAAAAACAGCATAAAACAACAAAGGACCTCTAAAACGGCGTGCGAATAAAAAGTAATTGTGTGAGGATGGACCAAAAGATACATTTTTCCTTCGCTATACAATATTAATTTCATGAAGCACATCATTGTGTAGTTTAGAAACTGCTTTTGCGACATTTTCTAACGTATAGTGTATTAGTAGAGTAGATTAAAAAGGTGTCATTTAAATAAATTAAAATGTAAAGGAAATAAATAATGCTAAAAGTGCACTAGAAGAACTATAAAAATAAGCGATACCACTTAAAAAATTGTAGAAGAGAAGAACGAAATAAATATTTGGTTTTCACAGTAGATAATTATTGTTCCCAGCAAGTACGGCATTGCGCGCTATTAAAAATTGCATTCGCGATGCTTTCAAATGCATTGAATAATAAGTAAATTTGAGAAAAGGGGTTAAAGTAAGTTTTGTTGGACGCGACCATGAATCGAATCTTTGTGTTGAGTGCGTCTTCTCTAAAGCAGCGAAAACTGTATATTTCTCGAATGTATAAATTTCTCTGTTGCAGTTGCATACTCTCAGGATGATGATGGTGGTTTTGGTATAATGGCACAAGGCGAACAAGGGCAAAGAGCGCCAAAGACAAAGTTATTTGAGGACGACACAGTTACACAATTAAATACTATATTATCTGAGTAAAAACATCAGTGAAGCGGCTTAAAATCCTTGAACATGGCTGGTGTATAGGGCCAGGATGATGATGCGTAATATGAAAGAAGCTGTAAAAACTTGACGTCTGATAAAAACTGAAAAACACGCTTACTAGAAAACATTGGGTTGTCGGCCAAGAGGTGTGATGGGTTTAGCTTGATGTGTTGTCTGTGCAGTTCAGGAAAATGTTTGTGTCGTGTGGTGTGAGTGCCTTGCATTGAATGAGTATGAGAAATATGGATAAGGACTCTCCGCACCTGCTGCACTGAAGTCTTGAAGATCACTCCGTTAACATACTCGAAGCGCATTTAACAAGTACACTTCGTTTCTGCGACCCTATAGCACGGCAGGTTAAAGAAAACGCGGAGAAGGGACACGCCTAAACATGCCTTGAACATGCTACATAAGCCTCTTTTAGGTTCCTAAGGGAATACTGAAGACTTTCACTGACCATGCGGCTTTCAAAAAAGAAAAGAAAAGAAAACTAGAACGTGATATTTCTGGATTAAGAATTAGCTTTTATTGCGCCTTTTTTCTTCGACTCATAGTTGTATGCTCAGGCCTTCTACGCCAGAGGACTGACTGTGTTAACGGTGAATGCCTCCTGCAGTTCAGCAACACACTCTTTCATGCGTGTAACGCTATGATGGATTTACAACGCGCGTTGATTGCGGTCCGCACAAAAAAAAAACAAAAAAAAACCGACTCCTAAGCAAGAGGGACGCTTTTCCAGAAATTAAAGGGAAACCGTGTCTCACACTGGCCGCCGCTACCTTAATGGCGACACAATACACCGCGCATAATAATGGACTCATGAAAGCGTGATACACCGCATCGCGGTGCTACTCACCCTGCAACGCAAGAAATTACGACGGCGAAGACAGCCGCAGAAGAAAGGGACGGATACAATGAAACGTCGCTCAGTGAAAACTTGCGGTGGCTGACCGGCTCCCCTCCCCTCATTATTCGTAAATGATACGGATGAAATTTAGTTAGTCCAGAAATCTTTGTTTCCGTTTTGAGTACGGAGAGGACATATCGTTGTCGCCTTTGTCGGGATGGACCGCGAAGCGGTAATTTCATTTGGCGATTTGTATAAAGTGCAATATTCTTGGATTGTAACAAATATTTTTAAGTGCAGAGCGCGTTAGGGCCACGCCTTGTCGTAGCTCGGTCGCTGGACCCAAGTAGAGCCGGCGTTCCGCCGTAGTCGCTGTCGTCGATGCGTAACCCACAGGCTTCGAAAGCCAAGCGGTTTATATAGTCATAAACGTTCGAAACTCGTGAACCGCTGGCGCTTGCCCTACATCTCCCCGTTGTTTAGCGCAAAGAAAACTGCGGGTACGTTTGAGGCCGAATATACGTAATTAACCGGCAGAGCCCGCGTTCATTTAGTTAGGAACGCTCGTTGGGTCGGTTTTTACGATAGTAAGCGAAAAATTAAAGCCGTTACACTCAATTTGTCGGAAGTGCGTAGCAGTGATTCGCCATAATGGGCTTTAGCAGTTATCCGCTCAGTGCTGCCACCCAATGCATTTCAAACTTCCCGCCTTCGCAGTGCTCGCGCACCCCCTGCCTGAAACTGTGCCAGCGGGAGTTCTTTTTGCGCTGGCTTTAATTTTGTATGCTGGAGCTGTTTCGCAGTATTTCAAACACGTAATTTTTTTCTTGCGTGGCTGGAGCCTTGTTTCGTCTTTCGAACGCGCCAATATTTTCCTGCGCGCCTGCAGCCTTTCCACGTCATTTCGAACGCGCCACTTCTTTCTTGCACAGCCGATTTTTCCGCTTACTATCGTGAAAACCAACTTAACGAGCGTTCCTAACTAAATGAATGCGGGGCTGCCGGTTATATACACAGATTTTGCCTGAAATATACCTGCAGATTTTTATTGCGCTAAATAACGGGGAGATGTATGACAAGCGCCAGTGGTTCACGAGGTTTGAACGGTTATGACTATTAAACCGCGGTACAAAAGGCTGTACTTGGTTCCGTTATCTGGCTGTGCCGCCTGATTCCGGCAGTCGCATCGACCGTTAGCGAGCTAAGACGACAAGGCGAGCCCATAAAGTGTTCTGCACTTAAAGAAGTGGCAGTGCAACGCCGGCACGTTTGGGAGGAAAAGCAAGCACAAAAAAACAGAACTCCAGCTCGCGCAGTTTCAGGCAGGGGGCGCGCGAGCAGTGCAAAGTGGGAAATTTGAAATGCGTTGGGTGGTAGCAATGAGCGGATAACGGCGCTAGAGCCCATTATGGCGAATCACTCCTGTGCACTGCCGGCAGATTTCACATTGAGTGGAACGGCTTTAATTTTTTTCCCTCCGGAGTGGCGGTACGTTCGAAAGGGTATCGGATCAGTATGTAAGGAATTGGGTTTATGCGTATCGAAACGGCTGCGGATTGATGACATGAGTATGTTTTCAATTACGACCACGTGGATACGTAACCTACTAGGCACAATATTTGAGACAGCGCATGGACTGTTGCAGCAAACGGCTGTTAAGCCGGATATAATTAAGACAGGAGGTTATAAAGTAGCTCCGTGCTTTCGCGCTGTGTTCACCTGTCGTATTCACGTGGCGTGTTCCCACACACGTGTGTGGAAATATCACGGCGCCTGCATTGTCAACACCACCATTATGACAAACTATGTATAGTATTCAAACGAAGAACTCCTTAATCGCAAACAAGTGAAACACGGGCATTGTGAGTAATAGAAGGAAGCCTTATGATGATAATATATCCAAATTTCTTCCTTCCTTTAAATATTTGAAGTAAGTTACAGATACAGCAAAAAAACCAAGGCTTTCTTTTTTTTTTTGTGGGGGGCCCCGATGTTTAATTTTCTTCAGATGCTCTGAGACAGGAATCCTTGATGGAGTATAAAAGCGCCCTTCGTCATGCTGGTCTTGCTCCTTCTGATGGGTGATGAAAATATATTGAGTGTTAGGTGCGAATACAAAATTAAATAAGTGCACAAACACATAGACAAAAAGAAAGCAGACATGAAGAGCATCCCGAACTGGCTAGTAGCCTAGAGGCCTTTAGGAAGCCTAAAGAAGCTTTTATTTCTGCGCCACACTGACACTTGCGTTTCAGAAGCGTCTTTTATGCAAGCATTTCTCCAGGAGTTTCAAATGTGTAAGTGTCAGGCTTAACCAAATGAAATGGCCTGCACAGTGGAGTGCTTGAACCAGCTTCTTTATACGAGCGTCCCTAATTTCTTGTGTATTTCTCTTGCTCTCTCCCACTCTCCCATCTTTCTCCTCCACTTCTTCCGCCTCTTCCCCACAGTTGTACCCGACGTACAAGAGCGGACAGTACAAAACATTTATCGATGAGTTAGAACAGCTGCAAATGGGAAACCTGGAAAACAGGGGAGCCACCGAGGACATTGAAAGGTACTCACGGCTTTGCCTAAATGTGATGACTCATAGACCGAATATTATTGTCCTGCAGATGTTCATCAGATAACGTCTTGCGAGTAATTAAGCACCGCTTGCCCAATTTCTGCCTATCTTTTAGCCGTATCAGCAGTAAGAACTAAATTAAAAGTCAGACTGTGTTCTACTACATAAAGTTCAGGCTTTCGAAGTACAACAAGCTGGGATGATAAGGCTAGTTCACAGCTCAGAGCTCTTCAGTTAACAAGCCAGGTTGTCACAATCCTGTTTGGGAAAAACGCTATTGATAATCAGAGCACCAGGACAGACAAGTTGTCGCTTTTGAAAGATGTCCTGCGCTCGTGTCTCTGGTAGGAGTGCGAGCCAGCACGGCACGGCCGACATGCACCCGGTGGCTGTGGCGCTGCAGCGCTATTTTAACCGACACCTCGCCGCCGACGACAACTACTCGGACCTGGAGCCGGAGCCCAGCGACGTCTGGTGAGTCTGGCAACTGTGGCCACCCGTAATGCCATTTCTTTTATTAAAAACCTGAATTCTTCAACCATACTGAACCTGGCGCCAGTTTCAAGGTTACCTCGATATTCGTGAGGTAGTAAGCCTTGATGGACTGTTATATGTCGAAATTTATTTAGTTAGCCTCAACACGCTGGAACCAGTGCCGCACATCCTCTCCTATTCGACAAGTTGTGAGAACATCAATAGAGAAATTCATGAGCTTCTAAAATGCGCAACCTTGGATTAGTATGTGAATATTGATTTTGAAAGTAACGAGTACTCTGCAGGACGATTATGATGGATAGTTGCATAAATATTAGTTGGTATTATTGATAACATTCATTAAAATAGAATTAGATTGATTGTTGCATTAAAATAAGAGATTCCTGCGGTAATAGCTTTTCTTGGGAAGCATTATTAGGAGTTATTTTATACTGCGTACTTAAACCCTTTTGTTGTTTTGAGAGAGGGTGAAAGAGCGTTAGTATTAGAAAATCAGTAGTACATTATTAGTGTTGTTATAGAACGGAGTAGTAGTAGGAAATCGGCGTGTTCAAATGTCGGCGGTTGCGACCATTCCCATCAATGTGAGACCTCATCCCTGGTATGTTAAGGCTGGGTTTGAAGCCCCGTACGGGCGGCAAACGAAAATGAAGGAGGCCGGTAAAATGTCTCTTGATGCTTACACTTCGCCCGTCTACTAAAAGCGTAAACAAAGCAGGCAGGTGTCGGCCATGGCCAGCATTACGCCATTTAAAGCGCAAGAACAAGTTGAGTGCCCAGTTTCCGAGGTACGAGAGGAGTGAGAGGGTGACGGGAGTACGACCGATATTTATCGAAGCAACCCAAGCTCGAAACTGCCGATGGCGACCACGAGGAAAGCAGAGAGCCACACTTTTTACCGCGGATGCAGCCCGGAAGAGAGACAACCGGGTAAAAGGGAGAGGGGCTATAGAAGGTGAGCTAGTAAAAGGAGAGAAGTGAGAGCGGAAGGGCGACGGAAAGGCGCGCAGAGCAGTAAAGCGAGCAGCGAGGCACCGAGGGGGTTCAACACGAAGAAGGTTCGCACAGCGGGTTCGGGTTCTACAGTTACAACCACTTAAGGCGGCTCGCTCAGAACAGGGGTGATGGCCGTGGCGCCGGTCGCCTGTCTCGGGGAACACCGCGCAGCGAGGAGAGTTTCCTGTTTCGACAAGACGCTTTTGTCGCTATTGTGGGACGCGTGATGGAATGGTTCGCCTATTTTGTCCTTTTTTTTACATTTTTGCATGCGATTTAGACCCCCAAAAGGTATCAAGTTCCACGTTCCCGATTTTTCATTCGTTCATACCTAAGCTCATCGTCATAACTCTGGGGACTTTGTACTCAGGTCTGTGTAATCATAAAATCAATCTCTCTAATCTTCCTGCCATCTTCTAAATTATGTGTAGTGTCTTTACCTTTGGTTGCTTAATTTTTAATGTGATGCTATTCCTTCGTTGCCTACCAATCCCGCTTTAACAACTCTAGCCAGCTAGCTGGCTGCCTGGTTGGCTGACCAGGGAAATATTTAAAAAATGATTCAATTATGTCTACCTTGCACATGCACTTTAAGAAATACGCGCTCGTTCTTAGTGCAGCCTGATGAGATAAGCAAAGTGGTGCCACCGGGAGGCAGTGCCGGCGGAGAAACGGAGGCATAAAAGCTACAAGCAGAAACCTCCAGTCTAATGCTACGCACGCCCCTGACATCAGAAGCGCTCGCCTTCCAACCCAAATCGATCTTCCATCTGGAGTCATCAACTATTTATACGAGATGCGTAAAATGCCAGAAGAAATCATTACGGAGGGAAGAAGCCGGATCACTCCTTCTCCCCCTCTTCTCCCGCACATCCCTTGACTGACAGTGACTCCGAGTTTCAAGAGCGCCGTGCAAGTGGTCCCTGCCAGCCTATCTTCACGGAGGGATTAACTTGACGTGCCGTAATCGCCATTGCAAGCTAACGTTTTACAGTTACTTTGACTACTAAAATCACTGGTATTGCCAGTACACACGTGACGACACGTGGCTGTCTAATTTCGGAGGTGTTGCTGATAGCCATAATTCTGCCAGGTTCGCTGCAGTCGCTTCCGGGCTCGGGTTCGGTTCGCTTCGATGCATAATTCATGCAGTCTTCGTTCGTTCTTCCGTGGATACCCTCAGCCGATCTGACGTACATTTTCGAAGCATACCATGGCATACTCGCGTGCCGTCTCGATTGCCTACCTTTCTGGAGCCTTTATTCCTTTATTCATTTTCGTGCGCCATTCACCCTTTTATTTTCGCATTAACAAAATTTCCACATTCATTTTTACTTTTTCGCGTTTGATGATTTCCCTATCTACGAACAAAAATGACAAGTTGCATGGCTTGTCTGCGAGTAAAACTTTGAGTAAGTAAACATGAAGAAAATAACGAGGTAATTCTTTTCTTTTGTTTCATGGGAGAGCCATTTCGTAGCTGGGAATAGTATCCACTGTTAGGATGCGTTTCAAAGTGCGCCAGACCAACATCTTCTTGAATTGATTCCTTCCAGTACAATAGCGTTAGAGTTCCTCCAAGCCCAGAAATTAAGAAAAAAAAGTCAAGCCCCTCGTTACAGTCGTCCTTGCCTGCACATCACCTGAAATCTTGCCTATAGCTATCCTGAAAACGAAAACGCAACTTTAAGCCTCATAGCTCAAAAAGGGGCCAATCAATCTAAAAGCAAAGTAAATACTTTCCTATACAATATTGTTCCATATCGTTAATTCAAATAACGTCGGATGTTCAGCCCCGCAACGCAATATTTTGTCATTTCCGTTGGTTATAATCGAGGATAATCTGTGGTTGGCGAGGAGTCAGTCGACAGTTCCGCTGAGCCTGCTAAAAATTATTACCAGACGGTAACAAGTACTGTTAACGTACGCGGCAGAGAGAGGCAATGTGCAGACCAAATACATGTGCACGTCGATGCACTCTTGCCCACCTGTCTTTCTATCTCTCTAGCCTCTTTTCCCTTTGTCGCTGTCTCCTTGAGTGGGATTTTGTATGATTAAAGACGACGCAATCAAACTGAGGAAGGCGCAGTAGCTGCTTTGTAAATCCCCTTACGTTAAAATTTCTACGCGGAATCAGGGCTGTTGCGATTATCACTATTTCGGTAAGATACACGTGTATTCTGTCGGAAATTTGCAGTGCTACAGGGTTCGAATCCCGTAAAGCTATGTTGTACGCGTTGTGAGATTAAATTATTTCCCACCCCGCAGCCAACCGCGCTCAGCAAGCATTCTGTGCGAGCGCTGTCCGCGACGGGCTTGTTCTTCACGTAAACAGACAAAAGAGGAAGGGAGAAAAGGGCTAAACATTGCGGACATAATTTATTGCAGACGGCAAACATTATACTGCATACAGACTATATCGCACGCAAAAACAATATCATTGGAGTGAGGCATTAAACAACATTCTAGAGCTCAATCTGGTTCGACTTACCGATGGAGTAGCGAAGTAGCAATGCGCCACCACCTGCGGCAGTTATTGCGGCTCCGAGGCCTCGGAACTGACAGGCGCTGGAGGAAGCGTCTGTTCACCACGTGTCCCCCAAGTCAAGAGGCCGTCCTCACTCCGCAAACTTTCTGCGAGGCTTGACGCTGTGGTTGCAGTGCGGAAACCGGTGATCGGGCGAGGCCAAGAGTAAAATCGGCAAAGCCACCACCCTCGTGGAAGACAGACAACTCGATGGGTGCCGACGATCTTTTCCTCACGCGTGCCCCAGGAGTGTTGCGAAACGGCTCGATGGAAAGCTGGCGAAAAGGGGTTCACGTGAATGTCGTGATCGATGCAGCGTTTACAGTTATTTGTGGAATGGGAGTCGCAAAAAACTACTCGAGCTCAAAATTCCGATCATGCCTTCTAAAAGCCATTGTCAGAACGAGGCTTTGCACCCTAAAAACGCGCTCGTAATGAACAAAGAAATTCAGTATGAGGCAGGTACGGAAAAGCGTTTCACACCGTTGACTGAGCATTCGATTCCCCGCAGGAAAGGGACCAACATTTCCTCAGCGCAGCGAAGTGACAAGCAAGAAGATGATTTACTAGGAGAAAGCCAAGACATTTACGCCTGGAGTCAGCGTGAGTATTGCTCGTTTCCGCACAAGAAGAGCTGGGTCACCGGTGTAACGATATAAACACATTACACCGAAATCATGATAATAAGAACGTTGAAAAAAACGGTAAGCGCGCATTCTTACAGTTTTTAGTTTTCTTACAGTCTCACGCCAAAGTAAACTGACACCATTAGCGTCCCTGTTAAGATTTGGAGGCGCTTTGATTGAAGCTGGTACTACCAGCCTAAATCCAATTTTTCAAAAGCTGGCAGTTACTACAAACGTAACAATGTGTACCCTGATATATTCCTTGCTCACACATATTCCCGTGAGCTTATCACTGAGAACGTAATAACAGCCATGCACTTTCCTGCACTATTTAAACACTTGAACCAGGGTACCCTAAACAAAATCCGTAGAACGTATAGTTACAGGTCACTTATTGACTCTATAGTGTCCACACAAATCTACTGAATATTTGTCTTCATTTTTATTGAGGATAAACATGCATGGCCTCAATTAGCTTAAAATATAAAATCACTGAAAACTGAAGTCTTGGCAAATAAATGTAGAGACGAATATAAATTAGAGGTAATACTTCGATGTATTTAAAGAAAGAGTGTGTTCCTACGAGTTTGCTCAAGGGGTCTGTAGCAATATTATGTAGAGCTTCTATTGAACCTTCGTTAATTCCCCTTCACAGGTCATTAATTTATCTAGTTTCAAATAACGTGTGCCAATATTGTATGAAAGCAAGAATATGTTCCTGAACTTTCCGAGCCCAAGTGCGTTTTTGTGTGTGTGGCATTCCCCTGAGTTAAAATCAGCTTTAAAGAAGCGACGTCACAAACTCCACAAAACTTCCACAGATAAAAAGACGCCCAATAATAGCTACAAAAATTGAGCCAGAGTTCAGCCGAATGCGTTTCCCATGCTGAATGTCTGCTGTTTAGTTGTCACCTAACTATTAGAACACGGCGATAGCGCCTTTTTGCTCTCAATCCGAAAAACGCACTCTTCTTTGCATGCATTTTGTTCTTTTAATTTTATTTTTCCGCTCACGATGTACCACATCCATCCCACCATGAACGGGACTAAACTTATATAGCATATTTAAAAAATAGCTGGAGATGATTCATGGCATGTGGCGCTTGTTTGCCGCGCACTAAAATTTGCGACTGAAAAACTTTTTGACTGCCATGTCTCATATATCAATGGTGGTTAAGGCTTAAGAAGGCGCAACCTTCGGCGCTTGAAGTTGACCCAAACGACGGAGTTTTGCCTGACTCTGCCACTGTTCTTCACTCCCTTCCTCAAATTTTCTCTCTCTTCAGCTACCTTGACAAACGTCACTTGCAGCAAAGGTAAGCGGACCATTGTGATTTTTGTCGTTGCCGAAGCTCCGGCTGTTACGTTCTTTTTTGTTAAGACATACGCGCAGAAGCTGCAACTTCTGCGGCAGGTCTCACGTTTCGTTTGTGCGAACTCCCGGAAAAGCAGCATGCGTCCGGAAAGGACAGTGACAGATTGCGGTGCATATTCCGCCTCAGTGGAAAAAAAAAAGAAATGAGTGGCGAAAAATGCGTTCACTTCGAAAGTGACTCTGCAAAACAGGGTGCACAGACACATTTTTGTTCATTCGAACCGCCCAAGATGTTCAGGGTGCGAACATTTTCATTCAAAATTACCTTGCTCCAGGCCTTTTGTGGTTGTGTGGATGTATGTCCACTTTTTCGTGTACGCGAATGCATGCACGAGGATTTGAATACCAGCTCCACTAACAGCTTTATATGGTTCATCATGTGTTTAATGCAACTATTCTCTCAGGCAAAAGTTCACTCCCTCCAAGAACAGTTCGTACAAGTAAAATTTCGACGGCACGTCGTGTGTGTGGTTGTGAATATAGTTGGCGCATGTTCGCAGACCCATCGTCTATGCCTTACCTGGCGCAAATACTGACGGAGCCCTCGGTGCGCCTCCAACCCGCGTTTCGGCCTCAGCGCACCGAGTACTTCGCCAACGTATCGTACGACCTGGTTCTTCTCAAGGTCTGGGGGCTGGCTCAACACTGCGGAAGCCAGGTGCGCGTCGACGACAAGTACGGCCCTGCCAGGTGCGCTGCTCTTGTCTTGTATCCCCCCTTACGCCTGCGACCAAGCTTAGCCTTTGTGGCGGTACTCTGCGTACGTACGAAACCTTCGCCACTACCTACCGAAGATATAAACAAGAAAACTTAGCACCAGTTTATGCGTTGGGCGAACTTAAACATAAAACGGCCGTTGTCAGTATTAATACTGGCCGAAATTCAAATGCAGCGAAACTGACTTTGTTATGTGCAATAATCTTTCAAATCATTTGCTAACCATGCAGTCGAAAGGGCACCATAAAAACTCTCAATAAAGCGAAATTTATAACAAAAGCAATTTCGTTATAACGGGAGTTTTAGTGTATTGCGGACCGTGTTAAAGCCTGCATACAGTGTACTCGAATGCACCCAATCTAACGCGTGTACTAGGATGCACAGTCAAACTGTAACGCCTTGAGATTGTTCTGCTGGGGGTTCAAGAAGTGACGGACGATATATGCGAAGACGCACGCTGATGGCCGCAGCCTGTCGCTACAGTGCGCGTTCACTTAGTGTGCCGTACGTCGTCTTAGGCCTGCCAACTACACGCTGGGCGTGGGCGAGAACAAGGTGGTGCTGTACGTGATGGACGGCGGCCAGCCGGACCCCTGGGTGGTCAACGCGTACACGCTGCTCATTCGTCGGATGCCCCTGGCGGACGACGGCCTCCGCTTCAGCCCGGCCGCCCAGCACCAAGTGTGCAGTCTCAAGCAGGTACTGTTCTGTATACGCGCGATGAGATTCCGACCACAGGCTGCTTTAAGCGGCAGACACGTGTGCGTTTGTGCGATATGGGGTTTCCTACGTTGCGCGGAAAAATCTCGCAGGTTGGGTGAGCAGAGAGCGCCCGATCCTGGCACATCGGTTTTCGGAGGTGGAGACGCGTGCGTAGACGAGTCCTTTCCGCTGGTGTGGCTCACCCTTTATTATTCACACTAGTGATCGGAACGAAGCAAGCCCACACTTTTCTCAGGTCTTGTTAATATCAGTTTGCGCGTTAGGGTGGCAGATAAAACTTGGAACTAAAAATGAGCTGTGAGCGCGAAGTGAATTGACGGTCATAATGACGTCACAGGTCACGTGGCTCGTTTTTGGTTGACACTGAAATGCGCCGACTAAGTTTCTAAAAACTG
Organism: Haemaphysalis longicornis; assembly: GCF_048455015.1. Taxonomy (NCBI): domain Eukaryota; kingdom Metazoa; phylum Arthropoda; class Arachnida; order Ixodida; family Ixodidae; genus Haemaphysalis; species Haemaphysalis longicornis. The sequence goes on along the minus strand of NW_027526460.1, from coordinate 27,018,173 downwards.
GTGCTCTAAAGTATGCTTTGTCGCAATGTGAGGTTTTGGAAGGTAGCGCACGCCTTGCAACAAACGCTCGAAAGATTTTTTCAGATGAGCCGATTTGGAGTGCCGCTATAAGAGTTGACATACACTTAAATAGGCACGCTGAGTAACGTTTTGGTATTGCTCTTCGTTAATGTTTAAGGCTTCAGTTGACTGGTTACTAAATTTTTATCAGTTAGAAACAAATAACAATGCATGCGAAATAGTTCTAAGTACATTTAGGCTGAATGTGGTGGCACTACAAAAACCATAATTATCTACCAAGAAATTTTTTGACACAGCTAGCCCTAGGAATTTTAAAAATTAAGTAAAAAGATGACCAAAATTTTCACTCAATTCAGTAATGTCGGCTTTAGCTCACTTAAATTTACAGCCTGCCGCTTTTCCTGGAGTGCATGTCCTCCAGATCATATGAAATCCAGCGTTTTATATAGAGGGGTAACCACAAGCGATTATTAAATTAATTGCCGCAAATAATTTTAGTATGACACTCCACTTTCTGGAACCTGCAAGGTGGCGCCATGTAGTATCTAAATGTGACACTACCGCTGGTATGAAAACAACTCCATCCCGGTTTCAATGCGCGCATAAAAAACCACATAACAGAACAGGAGAGACTGCCGTTCATAATTATTTTAGGTTGGGTAATGCTTCTAAATACCTCGGTTCCTCTCGCGTACAGTTTCCACGCGGCGCACTGCCATGGCGTTCAGCATTCGTTTTGACAGCATACTTAAGGCTCGTAGGGGTACAAATTTCAATTTCAAACGTCCTAGGGTCCTATTAGGAAAACCGTTTCCGATCAAGGTGTTTTAAGTGACGTCCTTTCATTTTGATCGATAGAATATACCCCACAAAAATCGGTTGGCTACATTTAATTTTAAGCTTGGACACATTAACAGTTTTGTCAAAGCTGTGTTAACATGCGTTGGAAAAAAAGGCATATTGTTGTACTCCTTCATGATATGTGCGTGTATTGTCTTATGTAAAACCGTTCCTTTTTTTGCGGTTTTCAAGTAACCGTGTTGGCACAATGGAAGGCCAGTTTCACGCGTGTGCCACGTGTCCAGAGATCTTATCACAGCATATCGGTTGACCAGCCGGTCTATGCGGAAATGCATTATATTTTTGACCGAACGCCATCCGTGCCACTAATAAAGGCTTTAAAAATTGGCACAGCTTGCACTAGGGGCGCAAGGCTGGAGAAGCAGCAAAGTTGGCGGCCGCTCTCCCTTCGTCGGTGACTCGGCTGTCGCACCACACATGGATTTCCGAACCTGCCACTGAAGGTTCTCCATGACTAGCAGGCCCGGATCGTTCTGTCCGCAGGCTCTAACATCTCTCCCTAAGTGAACTGCGTAAGCACGAGCTGGAACCCACGGCAACCGGCTTTGCAAACTCGGCGTCTGTAGCGCGAACTCGGCGTCTGTGCTCCTCCTTTCAGGCGCGAACAGCGAGGAGAATAGCACGCCAGAGATCACACCATGAACGCTGGGCCGAGTTTTCTGGAAGGTCGGGTGATTCCGGCGTGCGCGATGACGTCATAGCTAGGCGAGGCTTAGCTCCACCTAAGTGGCTGGGTGATGGTAGGAGCGGGCGGCGCTCGCCGGATGTGTTTTTTTGTATTGTCTGTGAATGCCAACCGACCAAGCTCATGCTTAGACCGCTTACCTGTAAAAACACAAACGAATGTGTTCTCCCATGTATAAACTTAAGACATGTTGCTCTTAAAACAAATCCAATATTGTCACATGATTAAGCTCCATAGGAACACCGGATCACGGGTCGAAGCACTGGGAGTGGCTACACCTACCTCTACTGCTCATATTTCCGAAACTACATCTACTAGTCAAAGCTCCGCCATTGCCTAATTAGTGCTTCCGTGGTACACCGCGCCAATCTAAGTTGAGAACAACAACGTAATGTGAGGGCTTGCGAAATTTCAGTGAGCGGAGTTCCACTTACTGGGTGATATGCGCTGCTGCTTCTGCCATCTTTGTTCCATATGGGACCTACCTCCTTGCAGGAGTGCGATATGCAGGTTTCCCCGGGAGATCCGTGCGGCCTCTACAGCGAGGTCACCACGGATTGGCCCACCCACCTGGAGAAGACCGCAGCACTACCCGTGTGCAAGGACGGTAGCTCGCCAGGTAATTGCCAAGTACACGAACGTTTTTACGGGAGGTTCAGGTGCATGAACTTGCTTCCAGACAGTGTTTAATGCAGCATTTAGAAACCGTATTGTGAATGCGTCAATATTCAATCTCATTCGCTGCCACAAGTTGGCTGCGTCATAAGCAAGCACCAATTGCCTGAAAAGCCAGCCGCACCTCTACAACTTCGGAAACACGCCAAACGTTCCTGGCAGCCCTCTAGCTAAGCGGATGAAAGCTTATTTATGCACGTCATCCCCCAGCAATGCATTTAAGCAACAGACCTGACCTTAAAGACATTCTGCGCACCACGCTGCTGCAGGCCGTTGGATGGTGCCGTGCGAGAAGTGCGAGAGCAAGGAGTCCTGCTTCTGGAAGGAGGCTCGCTGGCAGCCCTACCACTGCCGCTATGTGCAGCTGCCCCAGCGGACGCTGGCACGCTGCATGGCCGGCAAGAAGGTAGGCCTCAAAACCACCGGTCTCTTAAGGATGCGGGGAACAAACAACTTCCGTAATTATACAGTCCTCATCCTATGCCATAATTGGTAATTTGTTTTGCGAAGGATTAAGTTCCTTAGTTTTTCATCTTCTCGTTCTAATGCCTGCAGCTGCTGTTCATCGGCGACTCGACGAACCGGGGAATGATGCACTATGTGATGGAGCGGCTGAACGGCTCGCTGCAGCATTGGGACAAGACGCACGATCTGCGACTGTACGCCAACCTGAACCGCGGAGAGACCTCGGTGGCGTTCGCCTACTACCCCCAGTTCTGGCTTCCCACCAGCCAGCGGCCCGTCTTCGACAAGGCTCTCTACCAGCTCATTGAGAGGTGAGCTCTGTCGGAATTGCGCTATTTTATAGGCGTACTTTGTTTAGAACAGAACAAACTTAAGTGGCTCAAAACTCCTGGCAAGTGAGGGGATGTGTATTGCAGTAGACTAAACAAAATGATGTTTACGATGGTGGTGGTGATGGTGATAATCATGGTTATGGTGGGTGGAGCAGTCTTGCTATAAGTTACCACTAACGAAGTCCCCTAACGGGCGTTGTTTAGAACGGAAGAAAATTACGTGGCTCAAAACTTTTGGCAAGTGAGGTGATTTGTCTTGCAGTAGACTAAGCAAAATGATGTTTATAATGGAGGTGGTGATGATAATATTGATAATTATGATGGGCGGAGCAGTCTTGTTATAAGTTACCACTAACCAAATCGCCTAAAGCCGTCTTCCTAAAGTTGCTGTTACTTTCCCTCTGACTCGCCGGCTACACCATTCCCCGATGGCAGTTTCTCAAAATGGCGAGGGGTCGAGTTGGTAGCTCGGAGACTTGAAAGTGTTAATTATTTATAAAGAGCAAGTGTGCCTGCCAAATTTATTCAGAAAGGAATGGACACCGGGTCAGCTTGGCCTGGCACGGTGTTCACGAAGCTCATTGCTTGGCTGACCCAAGCAATGCGCTCAAGAACCACATCCGCCGCATTAGGACGAGTTTCCGTAATCACCCAAGAATCGCCCCTCAACAAAGAACTCTTGGCCGGCATGAAAATGTATCCATCGAAGAAAGCAGGCCCCGCTTCACACTAAATGTTGTATTGTGGTGACGTCAATACCACCGCTTCAATTTATTTTCCACATGCCGCCAGCGCAGTTCCACTTTTTCTTCTACACCAGCTTCCAACAACTCCTCAAAGTTATAGAGCAACCGTGGTAGAATTTTGTGTTCGTATTTCGCTTCCCTTTCTAGGTCGCGGCCACTTCAGAACAACTCGAATACAGTCTTGGTCGTCGGCGGTGTTCACTGGCTTGCCACACAGCACCTTTACATGCTGGTCAAGGCACTGCGGGGGTAAGCCATGGCACGCAATGCACAGACGATTCTCTCTTGGTTCTGTTAATGTTGGATGATAGCGCCATCTTTTAACAACAGCGCGCTTGTTGCAGAGCGCCCTGCTGTGAATCCGCATGCTTAACCTCCCGGTATACACCCACTGCTGTGCTCGCCTTGATGGCATCTGCTAAGAGTCATCTGTGATTATGTTGTTACAGGGACCACCTTCAGGGAATCAAGCTCATAATAAAAACTCTCGGAGCGGGATTTCATCAGCCTGTTGAAGGAATCCACTGCCTTAGTATGGTGAGAACCTCTCTGTTATCTTTTAGCACATCATTTCAAGGACTCAAAGCTTGCAGTTTTTGTGGTCATACCTATATTCTGCACTATGAGAGGGCTAGAAATCCGGTATAGAAAATTGTAGCCAAAATAGTGTGTCGCACACTATGCTGAAGTTAAGAAATTGTTGACTTAAAAGCAGAAGTCGCTGAGGGTTTAAAAACACGATGCTCATACAACTAAGTATAGTCTTGCTTTGTAAAAGCGAGGCATAATGTGACACATTATAATGAACTTCGCCTAGTGGCAATGGCCACAATTTCGGTACGCAAATTTTAGTGAACATGAAAGTCTGAATGGGGTGAGCATTCAGACGTCGGGGCACGTTAAGAAGTCACCTGGAGGAGCGGTAATTTGCCTCACGAATCCTTCAAAAATTACGTATTTATTCAGGCGTGTAGGTCCCGCATAACGAGAATGTGACTTCGGCAGGTGACCCTCTTATATGGTCAGCATTGTAAACATTGTGGGTAATTATTAGACATTAGCTTGTTTTGTCCTCGAAAACGCGGTGCTCGGTTCTAATGGTGCAAACGACTAAAAGATTGTGTTTTTGTTGCCGCAATCAACTGTACAATGAATTTCTTTTTCATTCTCTTACAGAAGGAACAAAAGAAGCTGATGATGCAGAACCTGTGGCTGGCTGAATTCGCAAGGCACTACAACATTGACGTCATCGATACCTTCAATATTACCGTAGCGCGCTACAAAGACTTTTTGCAGGGCAAGTGCGCCTGCCATTTCCACAAGGTACGACCGCTCACACCGTGCAGGCTACGAACTTAGTGCTAGTGAGTGAGTGAGTGAGTGAGTGAGTGAGTGAGTGAGTGAGTGAGTGAGTGAGTGAGTGAGTGAGTGAGTGAGTGAGTGAGTGAGTGAGTGAGTGAGTGAGTGAGTGAGTGAGTGAGTGAGTGAGTGAGTGAGTGAGTGAGTGAGTGAGTGAGTGAGTGAGTGAGTGAGTGAGTGAGTGAGTGAGTGAGTGAGTGAGTGAGTGAGTGAGTGAGTGAGTGAGTGAGTGAGTGAGTGAGTGAGTGAGTGAGTGAGTGAGTGAGTGAGTGAGTGAGTGAGTGAGTGAGTGAGTGAGTGAGTGAGTGAGTGAGTGAGTGAGTGAGTGAGTGAGTGAGTGAGTGAGTGAGTGAGTGAGTGAGTGAGTGAGTGAGTGAGTGAGTGAGTGAGTGAGTGAGTGAGTGAGTGAGTGAGTGAGTGAGTGAGTGAGTGAGTGAGTGAGTGAGTGAGTGAGTGAGTGAGTGAGTGAGTGAGTGAGTGAGTGAGTGAGTGAGTGAGTGAGTGAGTGAGTGAGTGAGTGAGTGAGTGAGTGAGTGAGTGAGTGAGTGAGTGAGTGAGTGAGTGAGTGAGTGAGTGAGTGAGTGAGTGAGTGAGTGAGTGAGTGAGTGAGTGAGTGAGTGAGTGAGTGAGTGAGTGAGTGAGTGAGTGAGTGAGTGAGTGAGTGAGTGAGTGAGTGAGTGAGTGAGTGAGTGAGTGAGTGAGTGAGTGAGTGAGTGAGTGAGTGAGTGAGTGAGTGAGTGAGTGAGTGAGTGAGTGAGTGAGTGAGTGAGTGAGTGAGTGAGTGAGTGAGTGAGTGAGTGAGTGAGTGAGTGAGTGAGTGAGTGAGTGAGTGAGTGAGTGAGTGAGTGAGTGAGTGAGTGAGTGAGTGAGTGAGTGAGTGAGTGAGTGAGTGAGTGAGTGAGTGAGTGAGTGAGTGAGTGAGTGAGTGAGTGAGTGAGTGAGTGAGTGAGTGAGTGAGTGAGTGAGTGAGTGAGTGAGTGAGTGAGTGAGTGAGTGAGTGAGTGAGTGAGTGAGTGAGTGAGTGAGTGAGTGAGTGAGTGAGTGAGTGAGTGAGTGAGTGAGTGAGTGAGTGAGTGAGTGAGTGAGTGAGTGAGTGAGTGAGTGAGTGAGTGAGTGAGTGAGTGAGTGAGTGAGTGAGTGAGTGAGTGAGTGAGTGAGTGAGTGAGTGAGTGAGTGAGTGAGTGAGTGAGTGAGTGAGTGAGTGAGTGAGTGAGTGAGTGAGTGAGTGAGTGAGTGAGTGAGTGAGTGAGTGAGTGAGTGAGTGAGTGAGTGAGTGAGTGAGTGAGAGTGAGCGAGCGAGCGAGCTAGAGATAAGCTGTTCGGGAATTTCTTTCTTGGCGTATATCACTTTTTAATACGCTTTTAGTGAAACATGCTTTGCTACTTTCGTAGTCAACATCCCTAAATTACTGATGTAGGCACCAAAACATGCGTCTAACACTCATTCCTAAATAGAAGGCCCCAACGCGTTTAAAATTCGCCTTCAGGCAGCTAGCGGCAACGATCGGACGTGGTGTGCGGAATGCGTGCACTACTCGCAATCCATGTGCGCCGGCTTCAAATCGCTAATCTGGATTCACGCAATAGCTGTCCTGACTATTTGCACTCTCCTCTGTGTCTGTGTGAGTGATGTAGATGTCACACTACACGGTCAATGAACTTCCAACAGAATCTCCAATCTGGAGCTGAGCATTCACGAATAGGTCTACCCATCTGCTGATAGTCTGTGAAACAATATACGTGAAGCGCTCGCCGAATAATCTTAGCAGTACAGTATTCTAAGCCTGCAGCATCTAAGACTGGTCTAAGCCATCTCCTTCATGCAGGTGGTTCCCATTCAGACGCCCAAAAGCCGGCCTCCAGGAAGACCACCACCGCAGCCTTCGTACCACGTCGAAGGCGACATCAACGCCATCTACAGCGAGATCCTGCTCAACCGCATTTGCGCCAAGCACGCTGAAGAGAGCTGATGATAGGCTATGTTCTTACTGCAAATGTGGTGCCACCGGGGGGCGCCACGTTTCGGGGGGCGCCACGTTCGGCACCGCGACCGTTGGTGCGAACCCATTGGCACCGGTTATCCCTTTATGTCCCAGTTTTCGTCTCGTCCTTTGCCAAAGTTTTTCGCGTTCGCGCCATACCACCGAAACAAAACATGGCGGAAAAAGTAGACGGATGTTGGGCCAGCCACATGAAACCTTGGTTCACCGGGGGGAGTGGATAATTTGCCCAAAGACAGGGATTCCACTGATGTCAGCTTCTGCTCTCGCGTCTTTTTCTTTTCTTTTTAAAGTTTATAGTAGCGTTTCAGTAAGGGAAAATTGCAAAACTCACGGCAAAGAGCATTTTCTTGTTGACTGCACGCCAAATAAAAAAATGTAGTTACGGTTTCTGCACCGATGCTCCACCTAGGCTATAAAGGGCGCCGCTGTAGAGGTTTCGGATGAACTCGGACCACTTAGGTAGCTCATAACCCAGAAACCGTTGAATATGTGTCCTAACAAGCAAATTCGCATCACTTTTCTGTTATTACAGTAGTAGGCGTTTGAGGATCGCGACGCTATTAAGTACATTTGGCAAGTTTTCAAGGTGGTCATTGCAGAACCCCCCCCCCTCCCCCCCACTCCTTTCATGGAAGCTCCCTAATGGAATCCTTTGGTTTGTTACGGTGGTGCGGCGCCTCTTGGGCTGTCTTTATAAAGCCCGGTCCAATACGTAAGCCAAAGTATCAGCTTTTCTAAAACCACTCGCCTTTTTTCACTCACACCACCGCTACAAGAACCAATACAAAGACAAAGTGTGCTCCCAATAACGTTTCTAGCGCTGCACGAGCCACCTGAAGACTCTTAGTGTAGAAGACAGTAGTGAGCACGCATTAGTCCGCGCACACAGTCTCGACTGAGTAAGTTCGCAACGCATAGTGTAAGGAGCTTTACGCGCTAGCTGTCGCTTTCTTAGCAATTTTCCGCTCCGAAGTGTTCAAAGAGCCGCGCAGGACTCTAGCAGTGTTTTCCCCCGCACTTGGTTCGGCAAAAAAACTATATATAGAAACTGTTTATTTGGTTCGTACGTGAATGAGTCGTTGCCCCGTTTACGCATGCGCATTGCGTCTTCTGGAGTAACACGTGCAATAGTAAGGCGTGTTGCCGGTTCGTCACCGTTGAATATATTATGCTAGGGAACACTTGACATTGGATGGTGGAACGCTTGTAGACGGTGTTATGCGGGCAAGAACTCAAGATGCCAAGAGTGCCACCATTGAGTCGCATGTTCTTACTCTGCTCTGAAGCCGTTTCAGATAATGTGTTCCCATTGAAGAAGAATAGTTTATTGTATATAACCTTTGTATGCAGTGATCAATGAGGCCAGTGAGTTGTTTATGACTGTTGAAGATGCAGTGCGATAATATGCTTGCCGGCATTAAGGACTCTGTGAACAATCTCGCAATTGATAATCACCATAAATACCTTTTCCCTACTCGTCAATATTGCTGATAATCATAAAAGAATGTGTTTTGAGTGCTTATAGTTCTAGAATCGCAATACCGGTAATGAAATGTCATTTCCCTAGAAGTATAGAGTTATACCGTACACCCGCTGAGAGCTGCATCTGCATTTTTTTTCTTCCACCCGCCCTTTTCCCTGTAATATCCCCTTGAAGTGATGACGCGTGGAGGTTTGTTCAGACATATGCCAACTTTACCCGCCCTCCCTGTGGATTTCGTTGAGTTTGTGGCGCGTTTGGCTGGTTTGTCCTGGTGTGGTCGGTTGCGGGAAAAAGCAAATAAGAATATAAGTACAAAGCGTAACACTTGGAAGATAACGGCACCTAGGGTGCCAATTTTGAATGCGTCTCTACGCCAAGGGTGCGCTTTCACGCCTCTGTTTTTTTTAGTTATTTTTTGTTTGACCTGATGAAATAGGTTACGCTTTTTGGTCACCTTGTATGCAGCAAGAAAACAGGATGACATGTACGACAGAGCGCAGTAAAATTTGCGAACTGGTGGGTTACGATATGTCATACTAGCCAGAACTCGTTACTAAACCCATAATAATTATGATTGCTGATTCAAAATTTTAGCCATTTAATTTGAGAAGACAAGCAGATAACGCTATCTTTGGAATTCATTGTGTCATCTTTCTTTGCTGGTCTTTTATAAGAAAACATTGTTTTCTTCTACCAAATTTTCAGCCAGATAATGAATAGCAAACAATAACCTAGGCAGTGATGTGAAGCTAAATTGTAACCAAACACCGTCCTTATTGCTTCACACTAGAGTGCAATACCTGCCTATAGCAAGGGGACCTTTTCGTCGACCGTTGTGCGACAAATATGTGAAAGCTTTCTTTTCTCGGGGGAAATCGTGACGGCTCGTCAACGCATTGTTCAAGTTCACATGTTGATTGAAATATACGCAGTATATACTACTAAATGGAGGATGACATGAATAATGCCGGAGCCAGAGATATGACGGAATGACGTCTATTTTTCTCTAAAGAACAAGACATTGCCGTTAATAAAGACTTTATTGAAAGGAGTAAGCGTTTTCGTTCTTTTCAACCTGCTCTTCTCTCTTGCTGTACACTGCTGCCAGGATCAGTTTGAAAATGTTTTGTTCCCCTCCATTGGGGAGCAGTGTAAAGCTGTTTACTTGTACCCATATCTTTTCTAGACCACATGTTCTGGTTTTGAATGTTTAACGAACCACTGAAGCTATTTCTATTGCCACATATCTACGACAAACATAACTAGACAGCTTGCAGTCTGTAGGGGTACGCCATCATGCCCGCATAAGAACAGTGGACATCAATCACCAGCTACAGACCTAAGAGTTCATCTCTTGCAAAATAAAATCAACCCTTTGAGACATGTGTGAAAACAAGATAAGCTCAAATTTCTTATATGGCACTATCTCTATATATCTAGCGTGCAGAAGACTCACAAATCTCGCCACAAACAAAGGCCCGGACACACTGGAGCACAGCGTTGGCATCCACATACATCCTCAAAGAAGAGTGACTTCAAAGTATTCGCCTCCTTTTAACCGCAGTTTTGTAGGTGCGGAGCACTTTCGGTGCTGGGCTTGTCGTTGTAGCTCGTCCGTGGTTACTGTGTCACGCGACGTCACGCATACAAACAAAGGCTTCGAAAACATACCCGCTTGCCCCTCGATTGAGCCTTCCGGTCGAGTATTAAGAGATACTTGAACACTAGGTTCATATAGGCAGAACCATTCGAAACTCCTGGAACCGCTTTCACTGGTCATGCATGTCGCCATTATTTAGCGCAAAGGAAACTGCAGGTACACCTGAGGCAAAGAATTAAAGCCGTTCCACTCAACGTGAAAGCTGCCGGAAGTGCAGAGCATTGATAAGCCACAATGGGCCGTGGCGTCGTTATCCGCTCACTGCTATCACACATCACGCTTTTCGCCTCCTTGCCTCACTACTCTTCTGATGAATTGAACGAAGTTTTGTCCGATGCAATTCAAATTTTCCCCCTTGCAGTGCTCGTGCGCCATTTTCTTGGAACAGCGCGAGCGGCAGTGCTGTTCTTTTTGTGCTTGCTTTGCTTTCATCTCGCACATGCCGGCGCCTTAGTGCACAGTTTGGAAAGCGTCGTTCTTGGCGGCCACTTTTTTCGCTTACTATGGTAAAAACCGACCGAACGGGCGTTCCTAAATAAATAGACGCGGGTTATGCCGGTTATATGCACATATTTTGCCTCAGATGTACCATCAGTTGGCTTTGTGCTAAACAACGGGGCGATGAATGACAAGCGCGAGCGCTTCAAGAGTTTCGAACGGTTATGACTACATAAACCGCTTTCTTTTCCAAACCTCGGTATGGGTACGTTGCGCCGTAACGTCGTAGGGCTCTACTTGGGTCCGTTATCTCGCTGCGCCACCTGATTCCGGCAGTCGATAGACATTGTGTTAGCGATCGAGCTACGACGACAAGGCGAGCCCCTAAAGCGTTCTGCACTTAATATACGCCGTTTACCGGCAGTCCCCGCGTTCATTCAGTTAGGAATGCTCGTTGAAATGGGTTTTAGGATAGTACGCGAAAACAAAGGGGCCGCGGAATAAAAAAACGACGAGTTCAAAATGTCGCAGAAAGGCTCCAGCACGTGCGATATGAAAGCAAGCACAAAACGAGCAGAACTCCCGCTTGTGCGGTTCCATACAGAAGAAGAAACAAAAGATAAAGAACAGGATGTCTGCGAGCTATAGCTTTTTGAATTTTACCTGCACATGTGCGAATAAAAAGCGGGACTGATAGTGTGGGAAAGTACTATATAACGGTCACATGGACAATTGCCACTGCACGTGACAATCACACTGAATGGAAATGCCAATCCCGGACAGTGCTCCGGTACGCGTTAGTTAACGGCGGCCAGTGTGTAGAGACGTTAGATCGCCCTCGCAAGCTTCACGCGTTCCAGTAAAGAACCTTGCGGAGAGGACTGGTGCTTGTGTTCTCCCCTAAAAAGCGCCCACGGAGTGTCCGAGCGCTGCACCGCCTATTGTAACAAAAGCGGGAGCATTGTCCGCTATATAGAGCAGGACGTCGTCAGGGTGCACAAACACACGCATACGAAAGGCACGAATACGGAATCATTCAACTTGAATACACTTTGGCAGCAAACATACGCCACTTTTATTATCCGCGTGGAAGGCATCGAAAACTTCTTTTGTGCATGAGCCCAAGCAGTGAGTGAGTCTTCAAATGACGGGGTGTTCCTTTGGACGACCACGGGCACAGTACAAGTTTAAGTGTAACTTACCACACGCGCCCTCAGCCAGTATTCTGCATCCTTTAGCAGCAGGCGTGACCTGCCGAAAAGCACGGCACAGCCCTTCGTATAGACAGAAGGTAATGATATAAAACATGCAAAACTTGGACTTCGTGTGGTTTGTTGCAGTTACTGCACGAGTGCACCCGCCTGGCTCCCTCGAAAGCAAATAAGAGCGTTGCTAGTTCCGGATCTTGAGTCTTTGTAAAAAAAGACATCATCTTGACGACGCTATAAAATGGCCGGCTAAGGCTTCCCTTCTATTTCTGTTATTTGTCTGCGCACTTCACGATGCAGCAGAGATGCCGTGCGGGTGAACGGAACCCAAGGATGGCAATGTTAGCTGTTGAAAATAAGGGCACGCACGCTGCTTTTACGCCCCACTTGACTCAAGGAGCAGCAGGGTTTTTTAGCCAGGCCCTTCGGGCCTTCTTCACTGGTGCTACGCAAACATGAGGCATTTATAAGAGTGCATCATTCGTCGTGCAGCCACGTTTTCCTTTGATGAGAGACAATGTAGCGAGAATATCAACAACCGACGTCTCTTGAAAGGTAAAATAAGGGCTGCATGCAATATCCGTTCCGTGTACTCTGTAAGACGATGTCGCCAAGTTTGTAACCGGAAATCAAGAACTTTCGTGCACGAGGAGGACGCTTTTGAGCGAGACGTTAACGATCAATGAAAGTTACTCGCATGTCATGTCCTATTATTCAGTTGATACTTCGTAAATCATCAACGAAGTTCACTAAGGCTTCCTCCGTAAAACGACCCGAGCCACTTGGACGATTGAACTTTGTGTCTCTCTTTTAAGTTTGTGGAAAACACCGTGCAAGTGCAGAATGGCTGTTTGGCCTCTTTTTGTTTCGTCGTTCTCCCAAATATTACCCTTGCGCATTTTCTTAAGAAAACCTCCTATTCGCTCCTGGTCAGCCTTTGGCAAACCAGCTGCCATGAGTGCCTTTTCTCGAAGCTGTCTCGCACGAGGCCATGGCAACTTCTCTACAGAGGGCATTGCATCCAGAGCGAATCAGTGCTTCATCTACTTGGGGTCAGGTGTCTAAAATATTTAGCAGGCTCTTCCGCAAAAGCGGCGAATATTTCCAACAAACGTGTGGGTCGTGAAAGTATAAATCCAAATGCGAAAAATGAAGTTTTGATTGGGCCGGAAATTGCCTTGTGAAAACAAGACCGCGCATATTCGGTGAAACAGGTAGTAGACCTGATCCGCAGCTTGTTTAGACGTGACAACCTTAGGCGTTTCTACGGGGCGAAATAAGAGTCGTTAACTTACGGGGAAGCATGAACCACTCATTACAGGAAATGAGAGCGCACACACTCTCGCCCAAAAATTAAGCCATCGGGCGACTGAGTATGAACTGCCGCATTCAAGGGAACGTGGGACGCTGCCAGGGATCTGCTACACACAGCTACCCAAAACAGACAGAAGCACACTGACGTGCAGGGGATCCGCTGTACTAACACCTATTGAGGCGATTGAGGCGAACACGTTACCCACTCTACACCTCCCGCACCGATTACGGCGATTAATGGAGACCTCTAAGTGTACGAAATGCGAGAACTATTCCAACTTTTATCAAACTCTCCGGGCGCGCACAAGAACCCCAACCTTCCCACCTCCCGTTTTATGGGAAAGATGGCCAGCCGACTCTAAAGCGCGAGGGCAACGAGGACTCGCTGAACGCGTAAAGATTGCCCTGTCGACTACTCTGGGAAGTCCGCACTAGTGGCTCCTTGTGGATATAAGGGTACTCTCTTCTTACTGAGTGATCCACAACTTGTCGCTGAGTATCCGGATTGTTGTAGGAAGGCAGACAGAGAAAGTCCAGGAAGGCCACAAAGTTGCAGGAGTACTTTTCTCCGCAGGCGGGAACTGCCCGAATTCTCGTGATTGAACTATTCTTATCAGCGGCGGTAAACATTTCTTTATTAGGGGCGACTATTTTTGCGCACAACACCACAGGGTATCAGAACGCGTTAAAAAACAGAGCACAGTTTAAATATCTCGTCTAATCGCATCCGCGCTATCATTTAGTTCAAATAACACATGTAAACGAAAGAAGTGAGTATGAGCGCTTGTAAGTGTGGCTGGCTTCGCGAAAAAAGAAAGTGCGCAGATAGGGTAATGATAATGGAAGGAGCAGAAACCTAAGACAAGGGAAGAGACGGGAACAGCATCCCACAGGAGAAAGTCGAACCTCTCACGAGAAACGCGTACATGGAACGAAACCGGAAGCAAGAGCTGCAGTTAAGAGCAAGCCCTGTCTAACAATATGCTATATCACACAGGCATGCGGCATACGCAAGCCTCTTCCACCCAGTGCATATTGCGTAAAATGAGGAGTCCTAGGACGGGGGAGGCGGGAAGTTGGAGGGGCTTGGGCCAGACTATCTGGGTGGGGCAGAGGAGACAAGAGCGAGCAAGAAAACGCGTGAGGAAGCGAAAAATAAAGAAAAGCAAGGAGAGAAACAAAATAAACAAAGAGAGGAAGAAAGTAAAAAAAAACATTAATTGGCTGGAGAAGCGATTCGAAACGAGTGGAAAGGCTAGCACCTATAATTGCTGAATAGCGATGAAAGCACTTGAAATACGCGAGCACGGCCAAAATTCGAAAGAAAACAATCCCGCGCCACCTCCACTAACGTGAAACCTTTGGAGTAGCGAAACATGTTGTGTATAAGTGTATTCTTGGTGCCTTGGCGTTTTTGCCAACGACGTGAAACCGTCGGGGGGGGGGGGGGGGGGGGGGTTGAGGTACACAGCTTTGCTGTAAAAGTCTCTTGTCTTTGAAGCACGAAGCGCTCCAGCGGGAGGCGTAAACCAGTGACTCGGTGTTTTTTTAGAACGCGTTACGTTCTAGCGCGAGCCGTAAACGAATTTCGCTGTGTTTTAGTACCGTGACTACATGAGACGACAGTTACGACGACGACGACGACACGAGACGCGAACAGCTCTAGCCCCTAATAGACCACTACAAATTAGGCTTTTATGCATCAAGGAAACATCTTGACGCACGTAATTGGCGCACGCGATCGCCCCTGAGGACCTTTTCTCTAAACGAATGTCTTCGTTTCGATCCCCAACAACCCCCATCCCTCCCCGATGGCAATGGGACCCTTCCCTCGCGCTCGGCAGCACAACGCCTCAGCCCCTGAGCTACCACAGTGGGTAATATGAAAATGAAATGCTTCAGCAAAATATTCCCACAAAATACACAAGTCATTGGTAGCGTGACAGCTATGCGGGAGGAGACCCTCGAAAGGCAAGGGTATAAAATCGCGGAAGAATCCCCAGGCAAGTAGAAAGAAAACAAGTGCTTGGGAAAGAAAGCAAGTGTCAGCGCGGTGTTTGTCTTTCTTTCTTTTCGTATCGTTTTTAGCTCTGTTTTTCAAAGTAGAATCATGCACAAGCAAGCCCGTCTTAGTTCACTTCTTCAAAAAGGAGGTGTCATTGCACCAGGTGAAGCTAAAGGGGGAAAAGAAAAACCAAGAGCAAAACAGCGTCGTCGATCTGGAAAGAATATACGCGGAGATGAAGAGACAAAGACAGCATCACACTTTTACCACCGGTCGGAAAAAATATGAGTCACAGTAAATAAAAAGAAAAAAAGAGGGGGGGGATCCGCTTCATCGCCGAGCAAGCTAGAAAGGATAAATAAATGTGGTTGGACGAGAAATAAGAACTACCCGTGCCCCCTCATCCGTCGTGAGAGACGATGTTTGCCGTTCGGCCTGCCGCAACGCTTTGAAAGAGCGGAGCGGGAAACCGCAGTTGTTTCTGCGAAAATAAAACAAAAAAGAATACAGCAGCAGGAACCTTCGGTGGACACCGTTTGTTGTTTTTATCTTGCGCGCGGGCCTGGTGGCTGCCTTGTTTTTTTCCGTGGCGCTTCTGTGTGGAGAAGCGCACATGTACGCTCGAGCGTGCGGGCTGTCGCAGGAGTTTAGAAGTGGCGGGGACTTATGAGTAGCGTTCTGTGATTCCGGTAAGCACCAATAAAGACGTGTGTGTCACCCCCGAGGCATTTTCCTCGAATACCGTGAAAGTCGAAAAAAATCAGAATTTCGACAACTCGTGAGGAAACACCCGTGTGACCCTTTCTCGCACAAGAATTCAACGCAGTTTACCTGTACTTTAATAGCGCGGAAGCGTGAACTTTGGGATTAAACTGAGTGCGAGCGGAAATATTAAATGCCGTGGATGGTTTTCGAGGGTATGAGCTATGCATACCGCATATTTATAAAAGTGTATAAGCTTCTCTGCGGTAGAAGCTTTACCGTAGAAGCTTGCCTCTTTAGGAGGGCTTACCCAAAAGGATGGTCAGTCATGTCGAAACTTCCCCCTCATTCTTTTTTCACCCTCATTACGATTGCGGACGTTAGACACGCATTTATGCGCTCCCTAAGACGCGAAACGTCTGAGCGACGATGTCAGAGTACCATCATTTGTCTCCAGAAGCGTCCTGACGTAAGAAAAGTTCTTTTCGGCACCCGTAGATACAGCATTGTCTCAGGGCACTCCAATCACGCAAAGAAGCCCCTCCTGTCTTGTTGTCTACTCCATGTATCGCACCCGCTGTTTCGACGACGTGTGAGCGTCCGGCAAAAGTCGATTCATTAATGTGGAAAATTGAAAAGATGATATATGGCTCCTCGGGGAAAGGCAGAAGCGAAGTGTAGTAAACTTAATACAACTAGACGGGTGAAGTTAACAAATTATCGGGGCTGCCAAAGCACAAAGACAACCTTGAGACAGGCATTTCGATAAGAGCACAAATTTTCAGCAATACTGGTTTTCCTTGTGTTTTTTCTGCACCACGCGTCAAACTATACAGTAAACAGTAAATACATTAACAATGCATACTAAAATCTGATATTACTGTGCATCCTATGGCGTGCTGGCGCGGGGCGTTGTTCTGCGACTGGGTTCTAAAAGGCAACCACAAACCTCGCGAAATGTAACTGGAGGTAAGTTAACCATATGTTCTCATACACAACCCTCCTTAAAGTTTTTACACCAAAGCTGTATTAGGCATTTTTCCATTGTTAATGTTCTGACATCGAAACACCTGAGGCTCTACGTGTTTTCGGATCTTGAAGCGTTGCATAGCGTGATGTACCGCACAGCACCGGCTTTATCTGGGCAGTAGTGAAATGGAACGTAAGAGGCAAGAGCACAAGGTGTAATGGGATCGCGAAGCAAATAGTGTCAAGTGACAACAGCACGAAGTTCTTCGAGAAAGCCAAGGAGGAGCAAGTTTCTAAGGAGTTTAGTTGGACATCACTGATTTCGCATTCAAAGCTTTACAAAGTGCTTAGGCGTCCTTGTACCGACATCGGACCATGGGTTGGTTTCCATTACACTATCTCCTCTGCTCATGGAGTAAGAACAACACAGGAGAAAAAAATGGCTGGCACGATGCTCCCTAAATTACGATGCTCCCTAATGCGATATTTGGGTGCCGCAGCAGTGCGCTGAGGCAGCGCTCACTCGTGGGTTCTCTCGACGGCAGCAATGATGAGCCTCCGCGTCGACGGTGCAAAGTTCGCCTCAGGAAGAAACCGGGACCCGCGTCTTATGAAGGGAACGCACACCATCGTCCCGCGCACGCCCCCTCCCCCTCACTCGCGTTTTCTCGAGTGTCGCGAAGACGAGCGTCTCGTGAGGGCACAGCCTACTTCGCCCGCCCCCATCCCCCCCCCCCCATCCCCCACTACACACCCTTGGAGAGAGCTCGCACCGCCACGGCGAACTGCCCTCCCCTCACAATTTTGCGCCACTCTCGTTCTTTGCTTTCTTTCACTATTCGGTCTTAATATCGTTCAAAGGTTACGCTGACAACGCGGCTCAGCCCTGAGACGGCAGCCAAAGGGCTGCGCCCTAAAACTGCGTTTCCCAGGGCAGCCAGATAGCGCCACAAGCGCTTGGTGTAGGTCAAGCTTGCGACATCTGCCGCCGGCGAAGAAACTGCACAGCCGCCGCCATCAGCATTTCCCTGCACAGCCACGGAATGCATTGTGGCCCCCACTCCGTCGCCGCTACGAAGCTTTGTAGTCCAGTTGGTTTTCATTGTGACATCATCTGGGCGCTCTACCGCGCAGGCCGCAGTGGGCTTTTCGCCTTCTATATAGATTCTTGCTCCGGGCCTCGGGTTATAGTCGGTGATTATAATATGGGGGATTGAGACCGAAATTGGGGGGGTTTACGAGTTTCGTAATAGGGACATTAGGCTTGCGAAACCACACTGATCTTGCCGAGGCCACCTAGCTGCCTCTACGTGCACATTATTCAATAATGTGTCCGCAGTTCCCAGTATCCCGAACAGTGTTCATAAAAGCGACGACCCACGCATGAGACCGTCGTTACTAAGGAAATATAATTCGCGATCAATGTACCCTCGTAAGGACATGAAGAGTACTTCGTAACGAGATTCCGTTCCCTTTTGGGTACAAGCCCAGCGTTTCCTGTGCACACCCAGCGCCATCTACTGCTTTCCCATATTCACTTGTGACGCCGTATATCCAACTTGCGTGGTTGACTGATGCCAACCAATAGACATTTCGAGCGAAACAATTTTTCATCGTTAATGCGTGGGGAGGGTTTCACAGCCAGGCGTTTTCAGCTAAGGTGTAGAGAGAAAACTTACTCAACGTTTCTCCATTTTGTGTAGCAGGTATCGATTTTAACCACCGAAAAGCGTTTCGAGAGGAGCATGCGGCAAGGCCTTTGCATGACAGTCTTCTCGCCGCCATCTCGGTTTCCACCGCGTATCAGCACGTGTGTTGCACGTGTTGGCCATAGAGCTGTTTTATTTGTCAAGCTTATGCATTATTTTGTTGTTGTTGTTGTTGTTGTTGTTGTTTTGCGGCGTGCTCACGTGGGAGCAACGTTAGACTATTTGCAGAACACGGATATCTACTGGAAGGACACCCAAATATAAAGAAGGCAACTTGTCACAACCAACGCTGGAGTGGGTTTTTGCACGTTTTCAAGGCGGGCTTTAACGGGGTCAGTCTTTATGGCAGTCATTGCACCGAGAATGGTTCAATAAATTGCGTTTGTGATTTCGTTAATGCCTTAATGCCTACGGGTTTCGAATTACGACCTTATACTGAAAGGTACCGACCTTATAAAACAAATGGTTAGTCGGGATTGCTTGATGTTCTCAGGTGTTATTGACCGTTGCTAGCTCTTTATCCTTTTCAGGCACCTGATTCCCACGCGTCACGTGTCCTTAATACTTCGTCCAATACGGTTTCATTCTATCAAATATTTCTGTTTAATGAACAACAGTTTGTGTGCCCGCCATTGTTCCGCGTAACCGGGTTGCAATTCCATAGAATAAACTGTACACTCATACGTTCCACTGTTCTTCTACGACCCGCTTTCTTCTTCTAGAATCCCCTGGCCACCAAAGCACTGTCTCCCCACCGTATCGGCTGTTGGAGCACACGCCACCACCAGCCCCCCCCCCCCCCCCCCCCCCTTGTTCCCCCATTTTATATCGCATTACACGTGCAGTTTTCATTTACTTGCAGGAAAGAGGCGACCGAACATTATTTTTGCTCATTGGGAAAACAATTCCTTCCTCCAACACCGCCACAACCACAAAAAAATGTAAATTTATTTATGGAAAAACTAGCAAGTAGTTCTTAACGTTCTGCTCCTAAATATTCGGGCCTGATTGATTGATTGATTGATTGATTGATTGATTGATTGATTGATTGATTGATTGATTGATTGATTGATTGTGAGAGTTTAACGCGCCGACGCTACACAAGCGATGAGGCGCCGTAGTGGATGGCTCTGAATTAATTTTGACCACCTGGGGATCTGTAACGTGCGGCGACATCTCGACAACACCACAGGTATTTTCGCTTTTAGCCTCCATCAGAACAGCGGCCGCCGCGGCCGTGAATCGAACCCGCGTCTGTCGTAGTGATTCAAATAATTATTAGCTAACAACTTACAAGCGGTTGAGTGATCTGAAGCAGTGCATGGCGCTAATGGTGAAAAGTAAAATACTCCAGAATACTTGGTGGCTCTGGAAACCATGACAAATGCCGTTATGTTCGGCGCCGTGGACAGAGAAAGCAAGTCACGCCAAGTGCAAACACATGTTACCTCTAAATGAAAAAAGGTGTGCGCAGCCTTCACCCACGGATATCTTTGTCATCACGGGACAACTTATTTTGCCTCTAAAGCGTCTTCACTCACACGCAAGGGAGAACCGCGAGTTCAAAGCGCTGTTCGAGGCACTCAAAGACATACGGGGCCCTCCGTCTCGATGTACGAAGCTTTTGCGACTGCATCTACCCAGCCGTATGTGACACGGGCTTTACGAGCATGCATCTCCGCCTCCTACAAAAGGCGAGATGCATTCATCCCCTACATTCAGAGCGACGCTTGAAAAGCTCCGAAGCGAGAAAGAGCCATGCCGTCACGCGCAGATAATGTCGCATCGCGCAGTCGAAGGAAGTCCGGGAACGTGTAGGTTGTGTCGAGAAAGCGCAGGGAGAAAGCGCGACGAGAAATAGGGCGACGGAAATATGAAAAGCGTAACCGATCCGTGTCGGACCTGCTACAAGCGGGTATTCCTGCAACCATCACGTCTACAAAAACGTCCGTACTTCCCACGAGGTAGAGAGATTGTACAGCACCCATTCAGGCGTACCGCAACGTAGCTGTTATGCGACGCGCAGACGGAGATGTCAACTGTTCTGGCAACGATTATTCGACCCTAACTCCTGAAACGCGGGACGGACACAAACTCCTCTTTGTTCGCCAACAGATGGCAGTCGCAAATGACTATGGTTAGGACTGAAAGCGAAAAGAGGGAGGAGAGAACGCGCGTTTGAGGAAATGAAGGCGTCGCTATATCACACCGGAAGTATCGTGGATAATTTGGCTTCCTTTCGGTACGCTTGCTGATCATCTTCAAAGGAACTTTTTCTGTGTTTACGGCTCGCAGCTCACCTACGGCGTGGAGGGGGATCATGGGCTTTGAGAGTTCGGTGGTTTCTGGCGGCTCTGAGTGGGTTGACAGAAAATGTTTCTGCGTGCGTCGACGCCAGGCGGCGTATCCCCAGGAGGCACCTGAACGACGGCACGACGCCGAAAGCTTCCGATCTGCAAACTCCTTCACAAATTGGAAGAACCACCGACTAAAAGTTGTGGTACCATGCCTAAGTGTACACATTTGGCTGCAATTGGAAATTAGTTTTCTCTTTTTCATTGAGTTCAATTTAAACTCCGGAAACTTTCATCCTCGCTCTGCAAGAATAGATAAATGTATTGGGCATTCGGAGTTCCCCAGTATTAGCCGTACTTGTCGCGAAATGGTTGAAGAACTCATTTGAACAAACAGCACGGAAGAAAGTTAACATTAGCACCTGCAGACCTTCGCCTCAAACCCGGATGCTTGAACAATCAAAAACTCTTAAATACCAAATGTAGTCTTTGTATACGAATATCTTTTAAAATAACGTGGCCACATACACAAGGTGGACAAGCTTTTGTAAGAAAATACCGCAATTTTTTCTTCTGGGGGACAAACGTTGCAAACGCTTAATTTGTTTTCTAAATAAAACTGCTATAGAAGAGCAACCCGTAGTTAGTGAAGATATGCAGTATGTTTCAAATGTCTACAACCAGTGCAGCATTCTGCACTTACTTGAAGGCATGGTGTCACACGGTAGAAATAAAGTACCGCACTTTTGTGCATCATTGAAAGATGAGATTGCAGAGCAAGGAATGGTTAATCAGGGGGTGCGAAGTATATGTTTATTCAATGGCGTAAAGATGCCATGAATGTTCGTTGGTTTCGATCGATAGACCTTTAGCTGTATGATGTGACTAATACGAGTATGTTATGACAAGTCACACATTTGATTACAAGCCAGCACACTGATTATACGCCACCACCTTTTAAAACAACTACCGCCGGAGATATACAAAATGTGCGTGAAAAATTGTATTAGGGCCACTCAAATTCATAATTTCAGCGATTCCCCGCGGGCAAAAAGTAGCCACTATCTACTCGTGTACATGGCGTGGGAGAGGTCGCTTATGCCACTCAACGAAGGCGGAACAAATCAGTCCGACAAACACTGCCACGTCGTTGAATATCTGAGTGGCAGACCATGTCGTTCCGGAAGCTTCTTCCATTACTCCCTGCACCCCGATGGGGAAGGCAGGTCTGGGAAGGTATTGAATTTTGTATAGTTGGTGTGGTCCGTATTCCTAGCGTTTCAATGGGATCACGCCCATCTCTGCCCGTACAGAGCGTCAGCCTCCGGTGACACCTAATGCATTAATGAGCATCTAATAGGGGAACAGGTTAAAAAGATCGCAGAAAGAACACATCTTGCCCTCCGATCTGTGCGGAGCCACCCGCATTGGTATACGCACAGCGATTTTGTGGTCTCATGCGTCTTGTTTTATGTGCTCTTCGCCCATGAATGAGCAATCTTTTGCAGTCAATCAAGCGAAACTGTTAATCTTGCTTCTAAACATCATTTAGCGATTTTTCTGAAAATGACGGTGTTGTTTGCGCAATGGGCTGTTAAGTATTTCGTCTTAAAATAAACAAAAAGTCGCGTCCGCGAAAGGACTCGAACCTGCAATCTTCTGATCCGTCGTCAGACGCCTTGCCCATTCCCGTTCTTGTTGTTTGCTTGGAACATGCATGTGGTATGCAACACTCGTACATACAAACAAAAAAATTCGCGCTCACAAAAGCACTGACCCTACCCGGTTTTCGGGATGAGCTAAAACTGCTTCAGTGAGACCAAGCTGTCCAAGAGATGTAAGCAATTAGTATAGCTCTTTTTGAATGCGGTAAATTTCTGTCACATGCAGCCTAATGCATTAGAATTACACCCTTGCGGGCTGAGCATTTACATGAACGTGCCTGCAAGCCATTCGGGTCTTCCAAATGCTGTGGAGACTCAGGGACACAAATATGCCATACGTCACGCCCTGATACTTTGAATGAACAAGTAACGAAATCCACAGGACGTTATTGTAAAGTGCTTTTAAGAGTGTGTTTCGTTACGCCCCAGTAAAAAACTGAGTCAACAGAGTCTAGAAATATGCTGTAGATCCCTTGAGGCTTCTGACAAATACGACAGTTGGTGGACCATGCGAAAAATAAGCCTTCTTTTGGAACCCATGGTTTCACGATGAACTTCCCAGCCTCAGCTGTTCATCAACGGCATACTGGCAGTTAAAGAAACCAAAACATATCGAACACCCTCTTTTTGTACAAGCAGCATCACAAACAAACATAACGTACATCCTTATACAAGCGTACACCCTGTAACAGTTCGGCCTTGCTGCTATCGGCAAGGAGCATACGCTGAAGCAGTGCATGGTTCAACAACAACGCGGTTTATTTGCCGCTCACAACGCTTTATACTTGGCGGTTGCAGTTAGGCGCCTGGGACGCTCTTCGAAAACTGGGTGGTCCTTCCCGAAGTATCGGTGGCGGCGCGTTCAGCACAACGCTGGCTGCCCTCAGCTGCAGTCGCTTGTGCTCTAGTCAGGATCCATGCGTGAAGGCAGGCGCCGTTCACAGCGGCTCCCACAGCTCGGCCCGTGTGGCGGTAGAACGGTGCCACAGATGGCCTCCTAAGACCCTGGTGTCCTTGCAGAAAGCCCAAGCGTGGCAGGGTCCCGTCCGTGGCCTCGCTCACCCCAAGAGGGGGGGTTCGGCGTAGACGTCAGCCGCTGTCTCTGCAAGCTAACAGAAGCCGGCAGGTCGGTGCACACGCCAGGTATAAATACTGTCGCGGCCATCACGCATAGCTCTGCGCAGGGGTAATCGCGCGACGCCTTCCTAGCGCGCGAGATCCACAAGATACACCAGTCGCGCTGCTTCGACGATCGCAAGTAAGCCCACGCACTTGTCCAAGCGCACATTGGCACTGTGGGTTTCTACAACCCTTATACCAGAGGCATACTTTCAGTAATCTGAAAGCCTATTTATCTCCTCACGGAAGTAGCCTCTTACTGGATTGCTTGTGACATCACTTGACGACATAACAAAATCAGCCACCCTTCTTGTTGGGATCATTGGACTATAGTTCGCAAAAAATAAACGAACAAACAAACAAAAAACAGACACCTTTCGACACGTGACACATCTCCACATGATACACCCCATGCTTTTCCGCCTCGACTGCAACTTCTGCTCTGGCACACCCTACACACTGTACCATATGCTGTGGGAGTGTAAAGGCGTCACGGAACTACCAGAAGTCCTCGCACCGACACCGGAGCAGTGGGAGGTCCTGCTAACCAGGAATGTCCTGGAAGACCAGCGTGGCGTGGTAACCAGGGCCCTTCAAGCTGCAACTGGCCATGGCAACACGGACTAGGGACGCCACCCACCTTGGATGACCGACCACCATCTCCCGCTCCTTTTTTCTTATTCTATGGGAACGATAAACGTTTATTGCTCCTCTTTTGGTCTCGCAAAAACATATTTCTTGACGTGGCTAGTCCCAGAAACAAATGTACGACGCCAGCTCCTCCGTATTTTACAATACAAAAAAGATTATTTCGAATAGTTGCCAAAACTTGCCGAAAGATAGCTCGCTCCCTACGTCACCGAAACTATGTTCTTCGATAAGAGTATGTGATAGAAAAGCGCTTGATTTTTGGGCGGGATTTTTTTCACTTTCTCCTCAGCAGAACCAATGCCGTTTATTCCCCAAAGAAATTATCTGTCGATCCCACTTCAAATAAACACCCATGTCTCAGACAAAAAAAAGACGTTTTGCTCTCATTTTCTTTGTTGGGTGAACAAGTACAAAATATCCGCCATTGGTACTATCTAATAACAAATCGCAGTCTTCGTAGCGTCTTCGCTTATGTTTTCCTCGCACCCGCCCAAGCTATTACGGGAGAGGAGAGGGCAGCGGCCGGACGTACTAATGGCATGCCATGCACAAACGTTATAACATACCTGGAAAGGTAAAGTCGTCCACTCTTTGTGTTCGATCCTTCTATCTTGGCTTTCCTACTGCGATTATATGGACACCATATTCCAAGAAAACTTCCGCTAAGACGATATTTGCGTGTTTTCACCGCCAAGTCACTAAATTTAGAGCTGCTACTTGTCAAGCGGTTTCAGGTTGCCCAGCCATAGAAAATTATGTGGCCGTTATGATAGAGTGGCTGATTTCATGAACATGCGGTGGCGAAGAAAGATGGTGGAGAGCATGGCATACATCTCTACGCATTCTCAAGGACAGCCTAAAACACTTAATAGGTCCACGCAACATTTTCTGACCAAGTCTGTCATGCTTAGGGGGTCGCAGCGCTGGCGGCTTTCGGTAAGACCATATGTTGGGCTTTGGTTAGAGTGAAAACTGGCGTCATCCTGCTGCTGCTTTTGCGGCTTTACGGCTGTGGGCTTGTTTGCAGCCACACCACCGATTAACTCTCACTTCTCAGAGGTTACGATGCCCGCCACTGTAGTCACACGCTCAGCTTCATGTAACCTGTGAGCTGCGCTGAGCACCTCGGGCACAGGGACACCGGCCGCGCAACCTCTTCGTCGATATCGCCCTTGCGGGGTGCCCTCGGGGTTCGTCTCGGGAAGCTGCCCTACAGAGGCAGAGAGAGAGAGAAACAACTTTCGCTGAGCCCATTTCAGGTGATGCTCGCAGGCGTCAGACGGGGTGGAACCCTAGTCACGAGTCCCATATGAGTCCCATAGCTCCTGGCCCCTGGACGCGAGCTCTTGCTGCGTCGACAGGTCGGTGCTGGACATCAAGATCTCCCATCGCTCGGGTAGGGGGGAAGGGGAAGGGGGAGGGAAGGTAGAGGATTCTTGAGCTCAGTACACTCCGCCAGTATGTGCGGCAGGGTGCCTTCCGTCTTTTTGCAGAACGGGCAGATGGGGTCGTGTTCTGCCGGGAACATCTTGTTCAATAAAGCTGGGTGCGCCAGTGACCCCGCTTGTGCGCGGCGCACTATTGTTTGTTGCTTGCGGTCGAGTTGCTGGTGCGGCACGGGAAGCCTGCACCTGGCGCTCCTGTACAGCGTGGTTATCTCGCGGTAGCTCGTGACTGGGTGCGGTAGCTCCGACTGGTCCTCGGCCCGGTCTGCTAGTTCGCGGGCGTAGTGGTCGGCGAGGGCGTTGCCTTCCACTGTCGAGTGTGCCGGAACCCACACGAGCTCTACGTCTCGTCCCGGTGGGATGCGCTTTGCGAGAATTGCCATGGCCGCGTGGGAGACGATCCCCTTGCGGTAGTTGCCGTAAGCCGTCTTGGAATCAGTGACGATCGTATGCACGTCTCCGTGCGTGAGGGCGAGAGCGATGGCCATTTCTTCTGCTTGGCTGGCATCTGTCGTCCGTAGCGACGCGCTGGTCACCAGCTTGTCGATGGTCGTGACGGGGGCCACTGCTTTGCTGCTGTGCTGGGGAAGTGAGGCGTCCACGTAGAGGACCCGGGGGTCTGCTTCCAGCTGTCGGGCGAGTGCCTGTGCCCGCGCGGCACGCCTCTCGTCGTTCCTGCCGGCCTGCATATTGCGCGGCAGGGGCTTGGTCTTGAGCGCTTCCCTCCACGGCGGAGGTAGAGGGTGCTTGGGTATCTGTGGTTCGATGGGCCAACCAATCTTCCGAAGGACTGCTCGGCCGTGCTCAGTCTGGCTCAGTCGCACTCTCTGGTTGGAACGATGAGCCTCTATGAGCTCGCCTACCGTATTATGTGCCCCCATGTCCAGCAGCTTCTGCGTAGACGAGTACTGGGGCAGGCCCATAGCCGTCTTGGTGGCTTTCCTTATGATCGTGTCTAGCGTGTTCCTGTTCGCCTTCGTTAGTTGGAGGTACGGGGCCGAGTAGGTGATGCGAGACACGATGAACGCTCTGACCAGGCGGAAGGCGTCGTCTTCTTTAAGTCCTCTGTTCCGGTTCGCAACGCGTCGGATCATTGCGGTGACCTGTTCGGAGGCCATCTTGATCTTAGCAATGGCCGCTGTCGCCTTGCCGTCTCGTTGTAGCAAGAGACCGAGGATGCGCAGCTGCTGCGCGGGCTTGACGTCTACGCCGTCGATGGTAACGACCACATTCGGCTCGGCATCGTTCTTGCGTCTTCTGGGCTGCACGATGAGGAGCTCCGACTTCTGGGGTGCGCAGCACAACCCGCAGGTCTTGGCGTATTCGTGGACCGTCGTTGCCGCCCTCTACAGGACCTCCTCCGTCCAGGCTTCGGATCCCGCGCGACTCGTCCACACCGTAATGTCGTCGGCGTAGAACGCGTGGTCCACGCCGTCGATCTGTTTGAGTAGACTTGGCAGCGGGAGGAGGGCCAGGTTGAATAGCAGGGGCGACAGGACGGAACCTTGTGGGGTGCCGCAGTCTCCCAGTTCTATCGGGTCCGACTTCTCTCCTGCAATCTGTATGACCGCCATGCGCTTGCTCAGGAAATCCTTAACGTAGCCGAACGTGCGTTGGCCACATCCCGTCTTCTTGAGGTTACCGAGAACGCTCGCGTGGGACACATTGTCAAATGCCCCCTTTAAGTCGAGGGCCAGTATCCCGCGCGGCGAGCTCCGAGTGGCTTTCTTCATCACGAGCTCCTGCAGTTGCACCAGGACGTCATGCGTGCCGAGGTGCTGCCGGAAGCCGTACATCGTTTCGGGCATTTGGTTGGTCTCTTTTAGGTAGTTTTGGAGTCTACGGAGCACCATGCGCTCCATTACCTTCCCTACGCACGACGTGAGGGAGATGGGTCGCATGTTCTCGATTGTGAGGGCTTTTCCCGGCTTGGGGATGAACCGCACTTGCGCCTCTTTCCATTCCATGGGCAGCAGGGAGGTCTCCCAGGTCCTGTTGATGTGGCCCAGGAGCCTCTTGGCCGCCCCGTCGCTCATATTGCCGAGCAACGTGTAGGTGATCGTGTCTCCGCCAGGAGCACTGCGTCTGTTGCTATCATCGATGGCATTCCAGAGTTCCGCCAGCGTGAACGGCTCGTCGAGTTTGTCGTTCGCCGGGCCGTCGTACGTCTCGGGGATCTGGCTACAGAGGCAGGTTAGTAGGGCTCGGCCGCAGTGGCTGCTGGAGATCTCCTACTTGCAGCTTCCTTTGCGTCTTCTATACCCATAATATAGCCCGACTTCCGGTCGCCTCCCACAGGTCCCGCAACACTGACGTAGGTTCGCCCACACGCACTCTCGCCATGGCTGAAGCATTTACTGAAAGGGCACGGCGGCACTTGTCACCCACGCCGAATGTGGTCACTTCCGTGGCAATATAGACAGACGGGAAATTTCCCAGGGATCGTGGTGAGGGTTTCCTCTCCCGCCACGCGAACTTGATGCGGGATGTCGTCGACGGTGACGCCCGCTTTATACCGGAAAGTGACCAAGCGTGTAGTGGAAGACTACGCCGTGCGGCCTTCCACACGCCAGCAGGGTTTGGTCACGTCCACGTATTTCTCATAATGCTTCAGGGTTGCTCGTACTTCGCCTTGGGGGACGAAGTGGAAATCCCAAAGGAGCTTCAAGCGCACGTTTTATTTAAGGGTTGATGAAGGCGCACCCACACCCCTTTAGTTGCACTTTTGCCGCGGCCACCAACAATTTGCTCCATCAACGTCCTTGAACGCTACCGCTTACAAATGGTTCATCTGGTACGCCCCCGAGGCTATAACATTGGCCAGCAGTTCCAGACATACTATCTTGTCGCGGGAATCCTCCGCATTATCAGAGCTGGCTTTTACGTCAGCGTGCGAAAAAATAGTGCTGAGAACTGTTAGACATGATGGTAGGTGGCGCAGAATAGTGGAAAACACTATCGCATCCATTACCATGTTACCGCGGGCCGCATGGCCCACCATCTGCAATCTGGCATCCTGCCGTGCAAGGCCCCATGATTCATGCACTTCCATGCCTACGTTCAGGCTGTGTGTTGTGGTGATGATTACGGCTAACTCTATGTTGGACCTCAAACAAAGGCAGAAGGGAGTCAAGCGGGCTTCTGTAAACTAAACCCTGTCACTGATCCACGATCCTAGCAGCCTCCAAAGGGAAAACGGTGGCCGTGAGTTGTTCGAGAAGCGACTGGCGCTAGGCGCATGCGCCCTCAATGTGAGCAATAAAGAGAAAAAAAGCAAAGAATATAAAGCACAGCGCCAATAATGTGGAGGGAAGTCACAGCGAACCATACTTGACGCTCGAACAGGCCTGTCTTCTTTTTTTTTTTTAGTGCGCAGCCAGCTCTCATTGCAAGAACTGAGTCACGGCATCTGCGTGCAGGCGGCTTCAGTGCACTCTCCACGTCACGCTACGTTCCCGCACGCAAGGATCACGCTCCGCAGGTTATCGTGTCCTGGCGCTGCACTGCGCGGGACTCCTTACCCTCTGCCGACTCTTCGGTTCCTTGTAGCACGCTCTGGATTTTACTAACTTTCGTTTTAGGTTCCGTGATTCAGACCTGAATTAGTGCGGCTATTGTACAGATATCTAGATAGAAAACATATGGCAGCCAGGATAAGCAAAATTACTTAATTATGATAATGTTTTAGAACAAATCAGAATAAATTACGAAAGAATAAATTAGCAGAATTAGGTTGCTAAATTTTAAGGTTTTTTTTTTCTGGTATCAAAAAACGGCCTTTGGGAGGGATCTTAGTATTACAGATTACTCCAAAAATATCTATGCTGTGATCTTATTTTGTCTCTAAGCTGGAACAGCCGACCAAATATTTCGAACGTCATAATTGTAACAACCATCGATTCGTGCAAATAAACGCCCGACAACAATCCTTAAAAGTTCAGACATGACACTTCAAAGGTGGTACGGTATACAACAAAGGATTTTAAGGTACACCTTCGAGATAATGATAATGCTCAAAGGTCGATATTCTGTACTGTTTGTCCTAGCGTTGCCCCTTCGAGAAACCCGAATCTGTGCACGGGTGATGTGTGAATATGTACCGTTGTGTGGTTAAGTGGCCATTCAAATGCTTCTCGTACAGTGGCTGCCTATGTCTGGTTTATATATCTGTCTTTTCTCCGCGGGCAGATGTCTGAATCCGATCCATCATTCTTTTTTTTACATTGCTGTGTCCGGTTGTGGCGAAATATAACGTCATGTTAAAATGTTTCGTCCGCATCCTGGATGTTAAAGAAGGCCATGAAGGCCATTATACATTCCAGCAATTGTACGTTTCTACTAAGCATACTGGTTAGGGCTAGTGGTCTGGTCAGAGCATGTTACTTATGTCACAAGGGTGAAAGAAGGACTTATGGCAGAGTGGGTATGGTTGCCAATTTGAAAGGAGATAGTCCTGGGCGAAATTCCCAGAACTAACAAGCGTCTAACATGAAGTTGTTTTGAAAGCTTCCATGGACGGCGCATGCGTTTGGTAGCGGCAACGAATATCCGCTGAGCCACCAAGGATTCTTCCGCTGGGACCCACGCATCCCTCCCATGCCAAGCCATGAGAAAATGCACCACATGATGAAATATTTGCACTTGCCGCTGTAAGCATCTCATCAGGATGCTTACGTTTAACTGTGAACACTTCCATTTCCGACTGCCTCTTATGCTTTCATTCAGTTAAACTTAGTTATACCCTGCACGTCTTTCATCTCACTGACAAGGAATGTATTTCACTATTCCCTGACTACCGATGGTGCGAGAAAAAGTATAAAGAGTCAGCAGCCTGACGAACTAAGGCATCCCAGTCGCGCTCATCGTTTTAGTATTATGACCCCTTTACTTCGATAGACTACAAGATGGAGACTGTGCGGTGCCGCAAGACACGCTTTCTAGGCTAATGGTGCATAAGAGCCTTCGGCACGAAGGTCGATCCCGTACCCAAAACAAAATTACAGCGTGAACTGAACGAAACTTTATATGACGATATAGACTTCTATTCATTAAAGATAAGTGTAGGTCGGGACTTTGTCAGAGCACTTGCTCGACGTTCTTGCCGTGTACCTACTTGTATTTCGTCTTTCGTGTGTTATCTTGGTTTAACAGTTCTCCTAAAACTACTGACGACCGCTCCTTCCCGTAAAAAGAGGAGACTTCACTTTGATGTTTTATCCGTGTCTCTTCCATTCATGATAGCTGCATGAGCCCTAACGAAAATACTTACTTGCACCTTGTTCAAGTAACAAACGTTGGTGGAGTCTTTTATTGAACACGTACAAAAAACAGCGATATGCAATCGCGTTTGACCAGAAGTTCGTTGCGTGGCCGCAAGCAGGAAATCTCGAGCTTCGCCCTCCGCGAAGATGAGTACATTTCGTTTGCATCTGAGTTCAACCAAGTGAAAGCAATGCAGTCAGTCACTACGCAAAAGGAAAAGCCACAAAACAATTTACGCAGATAGATCGAATTTCTCAGTAGCAACGGCGAAGAAATGTGATGATAAGCAGTGAAGTCGATTCTGTTAGATAAAGTTCATTCGCTCAAGGTAGCCTCTTTGCAAAATGAAATGAGTCTCCAATCTCGTAAGGAATACTGCGCGGAATAATGAAGACAAAGAGGCGAGGAAAAAATTGCAAGGAGTGCCGTCATGCCTTAAATGGCTCGCAGAAGTTTTTTTTTTTTTTTTTGCTATAACAAGGGACCAAAGTCAAATGACACTGTCGTCCTCTAATTCATCTTCTTCCCCGGCGCTGGAGTGAAGTTCTCAGGAAACGAGGGTATTTTCAGGGAAGAACAGGCCACGTGTGGCGCACGGATGCTGTACTTCCTTTGACAGGCGTGGCGCAGTAGGAGAGGGAGAGGGCCTTACAGCAGAAAGGGGGGGGGGGGGAGGTGCTATTGTGAAGAATTTTATTTATTTTTTTCTATAATGTCAAACTTCGCTTTAGGGTAATGACAGGGAGGAATTACAAGTGTTAGTACAAACAAAAAACAGAACGTAGTGTGATCACAAATAAATGGATACAGGAGAGCAGAGTTGGCAGTAGTTTAACCATGACTATATATGAGTCAAGGTTAATGTCGAAAGTCTGCACAACTGCACTATTAATAACGTGGCGCGGTAAACGATTCCATTGTTTTATTGCATTTCCTATGGCATTTTAACAGCCTTGTCCTAATGCAATTGTATTTTTTTTATTTCAACATACTGCAGGCCCTTCAGGGCCCATGCAGGAGTGGTTACAATGAATTCAAGTTTTCATCGTAAGGATAACATAGGCATTCAAAAGGCAAGAAACACGAACAATATAGAATACACATGGACAGAAGCATACTATACAGTGTAAACGTTTAGTTCACAAAAGGAAGTTTATATGCAATTTTTCTTTTATCAAGCGTTAAAATTCTAGATCATTTATGGCTCTTAGAAAACACTCTACAGATGTGCTGTTGACGGCGTCCGCCGGTAATCTGTTCCACAGTCCGATGGCTGATGGAAATAACGAGTGCTTATGTGTGTTTATGTTGCTATGAGGTTGCCTGATAGTCCTATCATGATTTGTGCGCGAAGAGTGCCTGAAGGGAGCTTGGAGGTAGTTAGTTCGGGGTATTTTATAATGATAGTGGAACAAAAGATAAAGGAACTTTAATCTAGATATCATTCTGCAGTCTGAGAGAGTTCGGAGGTCTGCCCGTTTTCGTAGGTCGGAAACGCTAGTAAAGCGGGAGTAGTCGGAAAAGATAAAACGCAAAGCCAAGTTCTGTACGCGTTCAAGTTTGTATACTAAATATTTTTGGTGGGGGCTCCATATAATGTCGGCGTACTCTAGAGTTGGCTTAATCAGAGATTTATAGGCATTAAGTTTAACCTTTAAGGGTGCCTGGCGTAGGCGCCGTCTTAAGAAGTTCAGCTTACCTAGTGCTTTACTACATATGTTGTCAATATGGCTTTCCCAGGATAAGTTGCTAGAAAAGGTGACACCTAAATACTTTACCTGGTCAACCTTGACTACTTCAGTATCCTGAATTTTATACTGGAAATTTAAAGGAGCTTCCTTATTGGTGAAAGTGATGCTGAACGTTTTGGTTTTGTTTAGTTTCATGCCCCAGTCTTTGCACCACGCCTGGATAGAAGTTAACGATTTGTTAAGTTTTAGCTGATCTTCTGTGTTGTTAACTGCTGTATACATCACACAGTCATCTGCGAACAGTCTAGTTGTAATAGATGGGTCAATAGAGAATTGGATATCGTTGATATAAATTAAAAATAAAATTGGGGCAAGGACTGAGCCTTGTGGCACACCAGAAAATACATCCAGAGTCTTCTAGTTGTGTTCATTTAAAGCAACATATTGTTTTCGGTTTTTTAAATAGCACTGAATCCATGAGACAACTTTCGTTTCTACTCCTATGGCATTTAGTTTTGTTATAAGGTCCTGATGGGGAACGACATCATATGCTTTAGAAAAATCTAAAAAGATCGCATCTAATTGTCCTCTTTCATTTAGTGTGTCGGCAATATCGTTAGTAAATTCAGCAAGTTGGGTAACCGTTGACAGGCCAACTCTAAAACCATGTTGACGCTCGTAAAGCAGAGAATTAGATTCTAAATGGGTCATAATTGCTTTGAAAATAATATGTTCAAGCATTTTACAGCACGTGCTAGTCAATGAAATTGGCCTATAATTATTAAAATCTTGGTTTGGGTATTGTCGGATGGCTGTATTCGCTTCGCCCTTAGGCGTTACCAGGATGTTACCACGGTACATTTCACGGTTTCCCCCTTGTTCAAGGGCTTATCCCTATATTGACAGGGTATGGGTACTCACTCTTCTCCAGAAGTGAAATTGAGCTGTCGTTTCTTTTGGCCTTGTGAGCGCGTAGGTATACTTGCTTTCCTTCCATGTCAACATTTCTTTATTTGTTGCTTGTGGTTCATTGTTTAGCCGGCTTCGGACTTAGGGTAATTCAACACAGAATATTGATTACCCTCAATCAGTCAAGTCACATCGTAGATAGAATAATTCGATAACACGGTGGAACTTATATTAATGTTGGCGCTATCAGTAAAACGGGAGCCCATTATACTAAGCGCAGCGTAAGGAAGCATAAAAGAGGAAGTGCATAAATGCTTTATCATCAGGGTTTGATCCCGGCATAAAGGTGCAACCAGGTTTGCGCAGGCGATCTCGAGGTGCTTGGGATTTCTGAAAAGCCCGAACTGCTGAATGGTTCATTTATTAACACACCCTGATAAGATAAGAAGAAAGTTTTGGCAGTTTTAGAACTAGGCCGTCATCCGGAAGCCACCACGCTCGCTTTAGCCGCCCAAATGTAAGTGATCGGAGTATACAATGAAAGATTGAATAATCGATTGCCTGGTATCCCGTACGTTGGGGTAGGGGTGATAATTATCTGGGAATTCGATCTGGGTCCTCGTTACACTTGTTGTAGGTGCTGTTCTAGGCTAGCAGGCTCCTACCGGGAATCTGACACACATACCGCAGGTACACCTTAGTTTTCATGCTTTGCATTTGAGAACTGATTTGCTGTTTGCCCCCGAATTCTAAGCGCTGTAGTTTATCGGTATCAATAATTTGATAAACTATAATTGTTTTATTTGCCCCTGTGGTAGATGGGATATCTTCTGGTTATTACGTTTACTTCGATCGACGCACTCAGGATGTTGGTGCAGTGAAACAATCGCATCCGTATGTTTTCCCAATTTCATAGCTTGCCTTATAGATTTGACGCCACTGCCAAGTTCAACACCTTGGGAGCCATTTACCAAATAAAAAATACCATGTGTCTAAATCGGTCGCTTTCGTCCTCAACTCTAAAAGACGGCGAAAGGTGGCCTGACGTACGCAGGTTCTTGCCTTGCTGGTGCAACCTAAGTTGCATGAATACTCGAGCCTTTAGAAGATCTCAAGAGAACTGAAATCTCTTTTTACTTGATCCCAATTTTCTATGTCTGGCTCATTGTCCGGGCACTGGGCTAAATAACTATTATTTTCTTAATTTTCTTAATATATTGGTAAACCTACCGAAAGGTTCCGGGAATCTGGTTAGCTCGCTGTTGTTAGGGCCGCAAGGGTGCGGTTCCGTTCGGTTTCAGAGCGTCAACAGGGAGGCGGGGATGACGTATAAACTGGTAACATTGTGAGGTTCTCCTTAGGGAGCGGGTACAATCCACTAAAACGTATTAGAAGTATATTTATTCAATTGCTTATCCTTAGGAAATCGGCATGGCTCATCAAAATGAGTTTGAAAAGGCCTTGCAGAGAGGTGTTTCCAGTTTAGTTTATGATATAGTTTGAAGTTTCTTTTTTAGGCTCAATAGAAAGGATGATTTCGAGGAACACTAGAGGACATTCATACTTATGCCATCAAATGTTAAAACAGCATACAAAGCTGCCTAAACTATCTGAACCATTTGTCTAGTTGCATGCAGAGATGGGCAAATAAGCTCGCTAGCTTTATCCTCACCTCCAACTTAAACAAGCCTTCAAAGCCTCCGCTTAACCTCAACCTATTTAATGAGGTTCAGGTCTGTGTGGGCAAGCTCACCCAAATGTCCACTAATTATTATTACTTCAATGAAACCTCACCTTACTCTTCTTTTCACTTAAGTCAGAGTAACGTCATCGAATACCCCATCCGTCTCAGTTCTTGCGTCTTCTCTAGTTTACTTGAAGCTTTCTTAAGAGGTGTAATTTCTTAACGAATACCCATTCAGTGGCACATCTTGCCATTCTCCGAACACCACCAGTCACCTGGTTTGGACATGGCTGTGCAATCCCCCTCATTACCACTCTCTCTCCTCCTCCTGAGCATTGCAATTGCAAGCTGCGCTGTAGCCAGCTCGAAAACATGAAGCCCTGATCCTCCGCGCGAAGACTGCAACTATGGTCTGCGGTTTACCGGAATAAAATAACCACCCATTCCACTACTTTTGGTCCAAGTCCCTTCCCCGCTTTTCTAATAAACGTTTTCAACAACAACAAGCGGGCAATATTCCACACATAGCAGAGATACCAAAATTTAGGCCAGACATTTATATTTGACCGCATAAATGATTTCTCCATATTGATGCGACATGCTTAACGCGGCGTTCAGTTCCCCACCATTGTTTTAGCGTGCGAGTTTTTCTAGAGAACCTGAAAGAAAACAATAAGCAAACAGTACAAATAAAATCCCTATACAATATGGCGTTACCGGCGGCCTAAGTTATTAAGTGCGAATGCACTTCTTAAGCAAGCCTGAAAAGCGTCCGCCGCCGTCCGCATTCCGCCGCCGTCCGCATAGCAACAGCTGCGGGTGCGCGCGCTCCTCGTCTTCCTTGGCAACGGGGGGAGATGGGCGCGCGCTGCCTGGCCGCTGACATGGCACATACCCACGTGGCGGATTGGCCAGGAATCGGGCGTGAGAAGGGCTAATGCACCCGCTTAAAGGAGTACTGACACGAAATTTCAAAGCCGAGATCCGCTCTAGCAATGAAGTACAACGACAACACAAATAGGTGTCTGTGCATGGCACATACCCACGTGGGGGATTGGCCAGGAATCGGGCGTGAGAAGGGATAATGCACCCGCCTAAAGGAGTACTGACACGAAATTTCAAAGCCGAGATCCGCTCTAGCAATGAAGTACAACGACAACACAAATAGGTGTCTGTGCATGGCACATACCCACGTGGGGGATTGGCCAGGAATCGGGCGTGAGAAGGGCTAATGCACCCGCTTAAAGGAGTACTGACACGAAATTTCAAAGCTGAGATACGCTCTAGCAATCAAGTACAACGACAACACAAATAGGTGTCTGTGAATAAATGCATCTTTCTTTCTTTGTAGTTGTGTGTGTGTGTGTGATCTCTCTTTCGCGAACATTACCGAACCGCGCAAATTTAACTCCTGCATTCGCACTTTCACATTCTTCCCCTCGGGTAAATGCGGGGAATTTTTTTTTTAGGTATATTTGATTTTGTCAATCACAACGATAATTCGTACAAGGTTGCACTAATTGTGGACGTCACTCGAACAACAGCATCGATCTTAACTTCAACCAACCTCAACGTCATCAGCTAAGCTGACGTCAGATTTTCCGACCCCTTCAGTCAGCTGGCCGTTATTGGTACCCTCGCTTCAACCTAAACTTATAGGATTAGGCCAAGGAGTAGCTGAGATGAATGTATCCATAGGTACCTTCACAAAAAGGTCGTACGGGCTGTATTGAATCTACAGTTGAGCTATAAAATTTAGCTCCCACCAAACATGAACATCAAATTCTAAATGACGGAAAACAATACGACTTACAGAACATTATAGGGCAAATTGTTGGGAAGAGTTTGGTGGTCTGATACGCAATTACTCTTGGACGTAGCGTAACCTTTTCCGAAATTTGGTATTTCATAGGAACGAGCTTTCCCTTCTAGTGCTAACCTCTGTTGCAGCCGTTTTAAGCATGCAATCGAGCGCTTACGTAATTATTCATCCAAGACTACGCCCCCAACCTTCCGCCTCCAAAATTATGTATGCGACGGGGCTTCGGGTTAGCGCGCTTGGTAAGTTCGCTCCTGTACTGCCGCAATTTATCGTACGGACCCCCTTGCTCACAGAACATGTGCAAGCAACGTTATGTTGTCGGGCGAAAATGGTTCTAGGAGTAAAAGAATCGAGGGTCAACCAAACGAGCAAACATTTCAGGTGTACTACTCTACAAGATGGCATTCTGAATATGTCTATTTCATTTACCCCAGTGTGAAACTACCTGAAGTATGTTCTGCAAAATCCTCGTGCGGCAGTCTTCGCTCACATATTTTGTCTGATCTTAAGCTCGTCGTCTCGGCTTTGAAATCTAAATATTTGCTCGAGAGGTTTTTGAACATTCTCATAGGTTAGGTCAAAGGACGGTGTTTGTGACGCTTCAGTTTTTCGAGAAGCATAATTGGGTAGTTTTACTACATCCACCATATTTAGCAGCGCATTAAACAGAGATAATTTTGGAAATCATTTATTTTTACGCTTAGAACAGATTTACGCAACCAACCGGTAAGCACAAAACCGCACAGCGTGAACTTCGAACTGTGGTATGGAGTTAATCGGAATTTGCTTCAACCAGATGTTTTGAGATGCCAAAAGAATGCGCGTGCCGTAATTTGGAAAAGTCGTATTCTCCATTTTTGCTAAATTATCTAATCTCCGCAAATTTGCTTTTTCGCCGTGTGTTATCTCGTGCATCGAGAGTTAGCGCAGGCATCCCCATTCCGTACCACAGCGATGGCGTTCACCTGCAAATATAATAACTTGTGAGGCCTCATTCATACAGCCGTCACCTTCTCCGTCACGGCCCCGTCACGTAAAAAAACCGCGACGGAGACCTAACGGAGAGGTGTTCGTACTGGAGCTCTCCGTCAGAGTACAGGGTCGGTTTCCGAGTTATCAGTTTAGCCTAGAATCTGAAAAGTAAACATAATGTCGCGAAATATACGATAGAAGGTGAGTATAATTGCTGTAATGCAAAAATAAAAAGTGGTCAAGATTTTCACGTGTGCTCACTTTTCGCTGAATTTAGCCGTAAAATGTTCACTTTTCTAATCGGCTGGTTTACCGCGGCGCGGAGTCCCGTCGCGTTGACGGAACGGAACAGTAGAGCTGGGCTTCCAGTCACCGTCGCACCGTCTTCGGCCGAGAAACCATCGCCCATGATTGAAGACGGTGACGTCACGGTGACGTGCCGGGGTGAAAAAGGGCTGTGTGAATGATGCCTGACAGCGAAATGTAAGTTATTCTGTCTGGGACTGACACTGCTGCTTGGTACTCATTTGCAAATTTGACGAGGGGGAATGAAAAGGTTTCAGGTAGGACCTGTAGGACCGGTCTATCGGCATTGATAATTTCAAGGGTGTATATAAACAAAATTGAAATGGCAACCACTTGAATTACCAATAAATTGCCGGTATGATAAGGGTAGGACGCAAGAAAACAGCCTGGCGCTTTGGTTATAGTCACTGATCACTCCCTCAGCACAACTTCATGATATGCTCGTTGTACGCTACCAAAGAAGGTAGAACTACACTCTGTCCTTTTAAACGACTGTGACGATAGGGTGAGAAGCATGAACCCGAAAATGAACGCAGGTTCCACTGTAACTGCAGGCAGCAGTTAAGAAAGGGGTGCGCACTGATTTCTGGTCAGTTGATGGTACAACCAAGATAACCACGATTTCATCGTGCAGTCGACCAGTTCTATGGCCGAACAACATAAGGCGGTGGCGGTCATCCCACTACTCCCTAAAGCCTTTCGTTTTCCTCTTCCGAAGAGAAGAATTCAAACCCTTTTTCTTAGTGAAGTCAAGGAGAGTGCACTTTCGTTTTACTAGTCTCTCTATTTCAACGATGATAGCGACACGGTTACCGGAGATTCCGAACGAGGTGGCAATAACACCTTTACAATGAAAAAGAACAATGTGGAAACATGAAACGTAACTGTTGCTAACAAAATTGATACACAGAATCTAAACTGAAGAAATCGAAACGTTGAACTGGGCGCAAGCGGACTTGCGCTTTTGCGGCTAACTCGTGGAAGGTGATCATTTTGACAGAAGTGGGGCTGCCTGGTGACAGCCACTGGGAAGGGGACTTTGGGCCCCAGGTACTCGGACATGAAGGGTTCGGGGGAGCGGGCCATTTTCCGTTTCGGAGGGAGCTTTTCCTGCTTTCAACAGGGCTCCCAATCCTTCGGCGGGTGTCCCACTTGCATTCCTTGGTCGAACCATTATTTCAGGCGAAATGGCCGTGAGCCGCAGAATACTTTCGCAACAAATGCGATAGTCGGCAAGGGGGCGTTACTTGCAGGCCAGGCAAACGGGTTATTCGTCGTGTTCTTCGGAACTTTTCGACAGCCCCGTTTTGGTGCTGCAGGAGGCGCTTTTGTTAGTTTAGAGGAATGCGTGACTATAGACTTGCAAGTTCGGTCATCCGTCTTTCGGATTTTTTCGTCGCCATTACCTTTCGTAAGTAAATCGGTTCTCAAATTCGTGGGCGCGGAAGTGAATGCTGAAATAGCTAGCGGGTCACAGGTTCTCGGGAGCTGCTTTTAAATCTGAGAAAATGGTGCGCAGTATTTGCGGCTGGAGGAGAGGTGCATCAGATGGCTTCTTTGATTCCATAAACTGCTCAGCTGACATGATTGAACTCGCTCGGTCAAACCGTGGGGGTTGGCGTTTTATTTTCAGACGCAATAAAAGTTCTCGAGGAACTACTCCGAAATGTTGACTATCAGTCTCCAAGTATATAGGCCAATATAACCTAAACCAAATGACCTCATGACACACACTGTTCTTGTTCTGCGTTCATGATTTGCTCAGCGCTGAAAGGAAGGACATCACTGAGCCACCTTTACTACCGGTCCCCCTCATACCTTCATCCAGCAGAAAAGTCCTAATTAACCTTGTCTTACTCTTCTAATTGCATTCTGGACCCTGCGCAGAAGGCTGAGAAAGACATTCTCAACCAAACATCCAAGAATGGAAGTCAAGCTCAGTGATACGATTCTTCGTTCCCTTTACCGTTACCACGCACAGAGACCACTCAAGGGTGAGTGCATGCACATCCCCGCAGTCACGTGTAAGGGGCTCTTAATTACTGCCGTGATGGCAGGCTATGCAAATGCAGCCCATGGCTTACTTTCTTATTGTTACCGGGCACCGGGAAGATGTAAGGCCTCAAGAAATGCATCCCTTATCAAGGGTTTTGCCTTAAGGGGTTGACCGGCATCGTACAGCCCACCTGTCTTTCGATCGATGCGTCCCTCTTTCTATCTTGGTGCTTGTACTCGAGCTGCGTTCTATGTAGGTTTATTGTACTTCATTATTTTTTTACCTATTGAAACTAACAGTTCTATCTCTACGTACTCGTTTAAGCCTTTTTATCGTCCAGCTACCCCGCTGCAGCAAACGCTACTTTCGGCTTTGCTAGCGTCACAGTGAGGTTCACTTCTCAATTACCGCTTTTCATCAGAACTGCTCAGTCAAGTGCTTCCGCGTGGCGAGAGGACTACTGAAATTTTTTTCTTGAGCAGCGAAAACTGACCACGAGCAGTGCGGATATACTTTTAGCAAAGGTAGAGCTGTCATCCCACCCTTGGCAAGCCATTCGAACCTTTTTGGTACGTTAGAAATACTCGAGCATAGACATACGGTAATCCCCGGACGCAGTGAATTGAGCACTCTTTTCCGTGCACAGCACGGAACTTGCACGGTCCTAAGCGGCCATACTCATG
The DNA here is from genome assembly GCF_048455015.1 of Haemaphysalis longicornis. Taxonomy (NCBI): domain Eukaryota; kingdom Metazoa; phylum Arthropoda; class Arachnida; order Ixodida; family Ixodidae; genus Haemaphysalis; species Haemaphysalis longicornis. Next base: position 26,977,040 of record NW_027526460.1, on the reverse strand, counting down.
CAAAAATGTTCATGAAAAATATAACTCGTACTATTTACGGCTGTTGCCATCAGGAAAAGTATAAAACTAAAAGAAGCTGTACGAAATAACATCGGTATGAAATGGCCCGCAACAAGCATACGAGATCAGACCAAGTGCTAAATGTTGCACAGCACAATGTTATGCCGAAAGTCAGAATTACAGAATAACGAAAAATGCCTTCTGTTTGTCTGCACAACGAAAAGGGGGGCAAAAGAAACCTGACCTTATTACTGAATATAATATTTTGCTGGCTGGTGTGGCACGGTCTTTCTCTGTACCACTTGAGAGTGATATGCCAAGTTACTTTGCGCACTTATTTGCAGTTATTTATTTGGCATACGCACCAGCAGTATTTCTCAGTGGTTATCCATTTCTCAACTCGTATTAGGAAATTTTTTTTTCGAGCTCCTTTGTGTGAAGACGTCAAACGAAAAGGCTTGAAAAATGTGCGGTTTCTTAATGCAGATATATAATGCGCATTTGTTTATTACTTGATTTTTTCTCCTAACCTTTCACGCACGCAGAAGTCTCCTAATGGTTCAGTGCGCAGAATTGTCTGTTTTAGTAGCGAAGCTGTTTCGCAAATTGTTATTTTGTGTGTCCGCAGTTCAAAACACCAAGAAAATACCGAGCGCGATTCATGGCGTGCCTCGCGGCAGCGGCCCGTCACTTGGAAAAACCAAGAAAATACCGTGCGCTCGCGTGTGCGTGCCTATCGGCGACCACCCAAAAAAACTCCATCATTCGCCGTAATTGTGGCAACACTTGCTCGGAACGAGAAACACACGCCATAGCGTACGCCCCTCAAAGATTATGGCTAATGATGATCAATTCCAAAAAGTCCCGGGCCATCTCCACCAATGTGAAACCTGGGGAGGGGCGAAGCATGCAGCGTATAAGTGTATTCAAAGATTGTAAGTCTCCCTCTTCCCACACGGCACGCCCTGATTGGGCGCCGGAGAAACGCCAGCAGGAAGGGAAACCACGCGTTTGCTGAGGCGGTGGCGCCCTCTCTTGTGTTGAACCGGATTTAAGCCATTTGCATGCCCCATCTGCCCCAGTTTGGGGTAGTGGCAGGGGTCAACGCGAGCGCTTTGCAATGCCCGCGCCTCGCCCTGGGGGCTCGTCCTCGGTGATCAATGAGTCCCCGGCACCAGGTAAGTATACCTTTTCTTGCTTCGACCGACCACTTGACCCGATCAACCTAGCGTCGAGAGCCGGTGGGTATTTGAGTAAAATTACAACCCGTTTACAAACCGCTTCTGCTTGCACTCGACGATTGCTAAAAGCAAACGGAGCGTTCTACAAATCTTTAAATTATGTTAGTTTATTTTGAAATGTATTATACACTTTTCTTTCAGTACGCGTTGCGCTCCAGCGTGAGGCGTTAAAAAACGAGGGTCCCGATGTTTTAGTACCGTTACTACATAAGACGACGACGACAGAAAACGCCGACAGTCTGAGCCCCTAACCTCACACTTATAACAAAAATGAGTGTAAAGATCGTTGCGGCAACCTATAATAAGCAAATCGGCTGCAATCGTGGACTTCAACAGTAGTGATGGTCGTGAAGGTTGAGTACAGCATTGCTACCTTTAAGAAAAATCGAGCGGTTCAAACGAGGACCGAAAAAACGAAGAACGACGAGACAGATGCGCTTGAAAGATTTTTTCATTTTTTGTTGAATGGGCTCATTCATTGCCCATGCTACATTCTTCGTCTTCCATTCTGCTCCCTCAGAAGGGCAACCCCATCCTGTATTCATTATTCCATTTGGTAGAGAAAACAGTTTCACCGCAATTTAAAGGATTCTCATTAATCTTTTTGCTTTTGCCTCGCTTTAAGATTCCCCTTCTCGTCTGCGTTCGATCAGAGCGAATTGTTCCCCACTCTCGTGTTATTTCGGCGGGCGTTCATTTCTGCCAATATTCCCAGCCAGCACGCTGGGATGACTACGGGCTCACGGAATCCTTAAAGTACTTTCGTAATACCCGGATTTTAGGGTTGTAATTGCAGCGGTAGAAGCAGTGCGAGCGCATTTCTTCATGCGGACAATTGGAAACCCAAAGCAAAAGAGCACTGCTCAGTTGAGAAGAATGATGGCCTCTGCTATTTGAGGGGCTGTTAGCGATAAAACTTGCGCTCCCTTTGTGGCTTCACTTCATTCGTGCTACAGCGTCCCGTTTGGTTTTACGCTAAGGAGGCCACGCGTATTTTGGCAGCCTCCATTTTTCACCTCTGTACCGCTCGAAAGCGCAGGGAAAGACAATAAATAGAAGCCATTCGCTCCTCATTCTATTCGCTTTCTATTAGAAATTAGTAATCTTTATTCGGTCGCATGAATTCTCTAGATGGGTTTGGTAGACTAGAAGCAAAAGAAAGTCCAAATTCAAGTTTTTCATCCCCCTGTGGTGCTTTTGTTACTGACTGAAGAACTCGGGTACGAGGCCACTTATCTGTTTCTTATATCTAGGGTGTGAGTGCTCCTGGCTTTAAAAATATATGATTGGCTACTCAGGCTTCTGATGGCCTAATCTAGTTTATCAATTTTTGAAGTGAATATTTCTAAATTGGGCACCGCTGTAGCCATTTGTGCTCTTTCCTTGCATGGTGGCGCCGAATCTGTGAAGCTCAACATATCTTGTACGCCGACGACACTACAATGTTAGCTACTGAGATTTGCCTTAGTTCCTTGACTGAAACACGTACGTCCTATATTAACATCATTTTGCTTTGGTGTCCCCAAAACTGTTTACATATCAACGCATCTAACAGACCGTTCATGATTTTCCATTCCAGTCAACGACACCTTACACATGAACCAGTAATAGGTATTAAAAATCATCCCATTGGAGCAATCAACCAATGCATCTTTCTTGGACTTGTTCTTGATAGTCATTTGAAATATCTCTGCACATTTTATATTTAAGGACAAAAGCTGCTAATGGCATCAGGATATTACTCAAAGCAGGCTATTTTTTCCATGTATGCGCCATACTTTCCCTTCACTCTGCAATTCATTCACAGCCATTCTACGCACTGCTTACCTTTATGGGGTAAAACATACCCCACTCAACTGTTGCCATTACAACATAACCAAAATCATGCCATTCGCTTGTGAACTTTTATGCCATTCCGCACCCATGCCTCTGCACTGTTTCGGCAGTTAAGTATATTATCTATCAACGAATTATTCAAATATAGCCTGGCAATCATGTTGTCTAGGTCATTAAATAACCTGGTACCATTTTATTTTTCATTCGGTCTATTCTGATTAACTTTAATTCCACTAGGTTCGCCTGTAATTATAATTTGCTTTTACCCATCGCACACTTTAATTATGGAAAGCTAACTGCCCACTTTGCTGCTCTCGTGTTTTGGAATTCCCTGACAGCTAATGCTCAACTCTCTTCGTCGTTGCATGTATTAAAAACAGGTCTTCATGATTTTTTTTCTGCAGTCATAAACCACATTCGCATTTTTTAGTGTCAATATGCAGCTGCCTGTCTTCTGTTACCATTGACTATGTGTTACTTTTGTTGATTTATTTGATGCACTGGCAATACTTTACGCGCCGTTGTCTGTGCGCTTACTTACAGGTGGTACCCTTCCAGCCCTCCGGCCTGAGACCTCTTTCTATATTGTCACTCATGTACACATAATCAATGAACCAATAAACTTTTTTTGTGATTCTGATACTTATCTAAAAAGATACTCCCATCGAGACAGACTAAATCATTGAGCAGTTAAAATTATGGTTGGCGTTCGACTATCGCGTGGTATTGGGGTGAATTACAGATAGTTGCCACTAAGGAATCTTTAGAACATTCGCCGAACTAACATGCTCAGTCGAGTCTGTTTCGTGTATAAAAAGGACCACACCAGAAAACAAATTAACCCGTAACTTAGTGCTAAGTAGCGTAAACGGCGAAACACATGTTGGAAAACGACGCGTTTGCGAACGCTTCTACCCACTTCTCAAACCAGTCCGGCTATCGCATCGCCAGAACCAATAATGTCCTAGCCACTCAACGACCACGGCGGGTTAAAAAAACATGGTAGTTCGGTGCTGTTGGGCTTACGTGCCAATTATTCTTTCACCATTGTTCCACGGCGTACTAGGAATGGCAAAAAATTCCGAGACTTGAACTCGATATAATTTGTTCGTTAAACGTGTACGTCGAAGGAAGGCCAGAAAAGTTTCTTTGTGTGTCTATAATCTCGCAAGACAATACAATTAAAGCCTGATTTTGAGTTAATATCCGACTTCCTACTTATATCAAGTTGTGTGGGAGGCTGGAATGAGAGCTATATTACCATTTCTTCAACTCCCTATCCAAGTCATTCATTACCTGTTAATCCCAATTATCAGAACACTTGCTTCTAGTCATTCATTCTAAACTCTCAAAGAATTCCGGTCCCACTCGTGAAGACCAAACAGCCCCTCATGAACTTTCGAACTTGCTTCGTATGGAAAACGCAAATTTTGGTCTGTACACAGAGAACAAGACTGTAAGATGAACGTCACATAGGCTTGGCCGAATGGGAAAAGCGATATTAATTGAGGTAATACATGCAGATACAAGGGAAGCAGATTGTCTTTAACAAACGTTGAGCCCATTGATCTCTCACTGTCTTCTGATGCCCTGAGAAGAAAGAATTACGAGAAAAAGAGCCTGTGGGCACCAAGTCTGTTTGTGTGGAAAGAATGAGAGAGGTCTCAAATATAATGATGTCATTATACACCCTATCGGTAAGCACAATGGCGACAATGGCGAAATTTAAGGAACTGCGGCTCTCTTTTTTGCACATATGTGGCCCATTCGGGCCGCATATAGGCATTAGACCTGGCGTAATTATCGGAATGGCGTTAATTAAAAACGAGCACCCTGGTAAGCCAGGAATCCGCAAGCGCACTGCAGGAGTGTGGGGTCACCTAGGCAGAAAAAGCGGCCTTCGGGCTTCTCATTATTTTCACGCAAACAATCGGCTTACCAGCCCATAGAAAAATCATATAGGTGCGCATGTAACAACTTTTACGCTGCACTTGGAGCCCCTGCTTGCATACTAGTAACGCGTGCTTCGTTCTTTCCTTCCCACCGGCGGGATTGCTATCGAGGTGGCGCAGCATGCATCCTTTCCGTTCTTCCTCTTTATCACGGCAGTGTAGCCCCCGCTCCGACATGCCCAATTAGGGAATGCATCATAGGCTTACAGGTATGATCGCACTAATAATTGCTGTTCTTATTCCCTTCCCAGTGACAATTAATGAACTCGTACGTTTAGTGGCCGAAAGCTGGGCATACCTGTCTGTATACCCTCTGCTCCAACCTCTCTCCTTTCTTCCGCTCCTTTCTACCCTTTGCCCATTTCATCTTTCCTATGTACAGGATAGAGGATCTAGACTCTGGCCAGGTTAACATTCATTCATTCATTCATTCATTCGCTCGGGGCAAACGTTTTTTCTTGTTTTCTTGTTTTGGCTGGCCGTGATTAGCTATAGTTCTACATAGCAGCGTCCTGTGCGTTACTAAATATTTTATAACGAAGAAAGCAACCATAGATTATTATTTTGAGAGTAGAGGGCAGCGGAATGAACGGGACGCAGCGAAGGCGAAACAAACACAAGCGCTTATAACTTTGAGAGTAGAGGGCAGCGCAATGAACGGGACGAAGTGAAGACGAGAGCGCTTGGGTTTGTCTCGTCTTCGCTTCGTCCCGGTCATTTCGCTGCCCTCTAATCTCGAAGTTATGTACCAATCGGCTCAAATTTCAACTCCTTCGTCGATTATTATACTCTATAAAGCAAAATTTGAGCGCAGCTCTTTAATTTCAATTTTACGATATATCGAGGGGAATTATTTGAGTGGGACATACACTTACACTTACAGAGAAGTCATTATTATTATTCTTATTATCATTTGCCGAACGCTGTGTGTAGCGCGGATGGCGTGAAGGATGCGTTGTGTTGCACAATGCAAACCGAGCGGGGTGGTTGGTTACGCCATCCTATTCGGAGAATCGCTGGAGGGAGCACGCGAGTGATGCGTTGGTGCGTTTCACAGCAGTCGTCTCCAACAGGCCTTCCGTGATCTCCAACAGGCCTACACTCATTCAGCCCTTTTTTTTCAATTATATCGGCGCATAAGCTCACCAGATGACGTCAGCGGAGAGGCGGTACACTACCCTGGCGCCATCATTTGGAGCGCGGTGCTATGGAGCAGATCTCGAGCGGCAATCCGATTTCCTCCCAACTCCTTTGCTATTCACCTCTCCTACACTTGCCTCATCAAGGTTCCGCTGTAGCTTCCTCACTCCACTTCTTCAACACTCTCCGCTATATATTCATTCATTGCCCTCCTGTAGCTCCTGGCTCCCTCTCTCTCATCATATCCAGTGCTCCCCGTTCGCTCGGTTACACCACCGGCGACGTAAAGGCCTCTCAATGGCCTAACGGGTGCTTAACTGCCCTATAAACTAAAGACATTTGTACAGAAGCCTGTTAAGGTTATTTGAGCACATCGATGGCTCATGCGCCGTTCGTTATCGGCCCCCTACTCGAACGTTGGCGATGATTGTGGAAGACCCTCTGTGTAGTTTATTGCAGTGCTCACCGTGGCTGGCTTGTCGCGTAGTGCGTTGTGTGCACGGGGTCGCGGATTTGATTCCCGGCCGTGGCGGCCGCTTTTCTGATGGAGGCGAAAAGCAAAAACACCCGTGTGTACGAGATTTCTGCGCACGTTAACGATCCCCAGATGGTCAAAATTAACCCACAGCCCTCCACTACTGCGCGCCTCATCGGCTGCATTGCGTCGGCGCGCAGAACCCTACAATCATCACTCCGTTGTGCCCACCGATGAACCCCGTCAGTTCCCTTATCCATCCGGGAATCGTCTTGCTCACAGTTGCCTTTTTCTACACAGTTCGGCCGATAATTTTTTCCAGCGTATACGTTGAGCATTGGACTCCTAGAGAATTATCACAAGCTTTCAGAATGCCCGCAAGGTGAAATGCCAGAAAGCGGGCACACTAGATCAAACAAACATACCGTATTCGCGGATGCCACTGTAAAACTTGACCACAGAGGTCTACAATAAAACAACAAATTCGCTAGTATTCTAAATAATCAATATGAGCCCGAAATACATCTCCGCAGAAGTCTTTAGGACCACAGACCACAGGGCAGGAGACGGAACGCTCTAAGAAAACTCACAGGCTCTACAGGCAAATGCAGCGGTCGAAGAAACCGGCCACCAACCAAAGGCAACACTGCGTAATACGCAACGGTTCCCGCCAAACAGATTTATTAGGTTTTGATTGGGTGCCCAAGATGGCGCCACAGCTTCCGTTGCGCTTGGATTCGCGAATCAGGTCATTGATTCCGCACGTATTTATTACTGCGCAAAAATAGCCGAAATAAGATCTAAATAAGAGACTCGTTATGGTAGTTACGGAAGATGTTATAGGCTGCCTATCATACTTGTTATGCACTCATGAGCTGCTGATTTCTGAGGAAGTTTGGGCATAGACGCGCCGCTGAAAAATAAAAACTATTTTAGTGTGCCGGGGCCAGTTCGTAGAAGATGGTGAAACTCCGCTTGTGGCACTGGAAACCAAACGCTGTTGTGTGGTTGAAGTCTGTGCTGAGATAGGGTTATATCTGCTTGAGGGGATTCGGAGCCTGAATTATCCAAACTTCAGTATTTTTAAGGTCACATACTGATAACATTTCAAGCGATAGAAAAACACTGGAGGCGGGCTTGAATCTTAAAAAGAAGTCGAAGAAAATAGGCAGGGTGAAAATGCTGAAACAAAGTTTTGGAAGCACCTTCTGAAAGAACAGGCCCTCCATTTTTTAAATTTATCAGGTGCATCACGGACGCAAGTAGAATGCTGGAAAAGAGCTTGAGCACCGTTTAATAGGAGGCAGGCCTCCACGTACGAGTGGTCACGCCCTCGGGGGCAGAGCTCTTACGGCCCGCGCGAGGGCTCGGCCCTTCGGAAGTGCATTGTTTTCCCTGCAGCGCCACAATGGTGGCTGGCTTTGTTCTTCGACTTAATTAATCGTAAAGGTCTGACGGGGACTGCGACGAGTTCATTAAATACACCTCCAGGGGCGTGGCACATACTTTGGTGTGGCCATGCGACCAACTAATGTTGCCTTTTGGGACAAAGGAAGTATAAGGGCCGGGCAGGACAGCGGCAGCGTCTGAAGAAAGGCTGAAAGAAAAGCGACACACAGAGAAGGTGACACTAATTTATTTGCGAACTTTAGCATCATTCGAATGCGGCGCGAACACGTGAAAATTATCAGCCAGACGTTTCTGGAGTGGAGTTCCTGGATGACTCCGAATTTACCCTCTTTTTTCCGTGCAACTCTTCTTCATTTGTGAGCACATTCTACTGAGGCAAAACTGCACACTACTGAAGAAACTATCGATTGTCTAATCGAAATTCTACTGTTAAGACTGACGCTAAGACTGGCGGAAGTCTAAACGTCAGGCGTAACATAACATTACGCTTAAAGTTAGGCTTACCGTGTTACGCCTTGTTGACGAAAAGACACGGGATTTCGGCGCGCCCGTTTACCGGGTTTACACTCAGACCGCTTCCGCTTCGGTCTGCCTCGACAGCGACTGCTTCCACATATACGGTTCTTTCGACATCCTTTGCAGCGTCTAGTGTCCTACATACCAGTGGTTGTTTTCAAATCGCAAACTAAGGCCACAAACAGCGCGCTGCCTGCCTATGCTTCTTCAATGCCACTGTGCATAGATCAGTCGACACATCCATTCTGATCACAAGCAAGCCTTGTAATCGAAGGCACACCAAAACTAGGCCACGTTTTAGGAGGACATGTGTGTTTCTTCTAAGGCAAAGGTGAAGATTTATTACCATGGCGCCCTAACCAGTTTAATTTAACAAAAAATAGATTGTGAATGTCATTTTTCTTTTCGGATGTTTAAACCATATCCTAACGCGAAATGGAAATGTTGCACACCAAGCTGGAAACGTGCTCTCATTATTTAACCCTGGTGCAGGGGAGCAAAACCTGACTCTGTTTGTTCGCCCAATTTCGTGTGAGTGTAAGGCATTCTTGTCGAGAACGTTCTTTTCAGTGATTTTAGATACTGAAGTTCAGGATTTCGCGGCTCCATGTAGTATTGGCATGTGATCGCCATAGCAGGAGGGGTTTTTTAGCACATGAGTGCGGGCAAGCATCACGCTATTCTCCGGCAAGTTACATAACAAAACCAAGTTCAGCTAAGGCCACAGGGCATTCCGGTGCGACAAACACAAAAACAGCCAATCACGCCCTAACAACTGCGGCAACGTTCATTTTAAGCGCAGAAAAAAACAGGGACACAGTAGACAAGGACAAGCGCTGTGTCCCTGTTTTTTTCTGCGCTTAAGATGAACGTTATGGAATAACAACTAGCTCGAACGCAAGCCCTTCTTCAACTGTGGCAAGTTCGCCATTTCGCGGGTGTGGTAATCGCGAGAACGATTGCCGCCGGGAAAACTGAGCGAATAACGAAATAACTACAGGAAATGAGATAAACCGATGTACAGTTCGTCCAAGAAATAACCCTCTAAGGGCCGCGTTTCTGGCGTGCCGCTTCGGCCACAATAAAACGGCGCTCCCCATCGGAGTCCGGCAGTGGGAACGAGCAAGAAACTTTGTTTCAGCACGGACAGCAGAGTAGCGGGCGAGGCGCCGATAAGAGAACACAAAGTAAAAAAACAACATGGCAAAGCAAAGATACGATTTTGGCCTAGCAACAGAATGGTCGCTATTCTTCTTTTTTGTTTTTGCCTGCCATCTTCGTCCCTTCTTTGCGCGCTCACCCAAGACAGTGCCCTCATGTTCGTCGCCGCCCGGCCACTTTTACGTGGACCCTGTGGCCGTTTCCTGTGCTCACCTGGGAAGCGATCAGCAAGGGAGGCTGAGGAGACGAAGGGAGAGAAGTGAGCCCGAAAGCACCTGAGCGGCGAGTCAGACTGTGGTAACTCTGGGGAAATGTCTTTTCTCTTCTCTTCTTTGACTGCGTCTCAGGTCTATACTGGATTCACTACAAGTCTCTTTTTTTCCTTTCTGCCGTTTATGTCTTTCACCTTCCCGCCTCAACTCTTCTAGCTGTACCACTTCCATAGACAAATTTCCCAGTGTCAGCTGTGCGTATATGGCCAGTCAGGATAAATAAGCATAAATAATCATAAAATAACAACTTTGCACCCAGCTTTCTCACTGGGGGTTCACCAAGGGAGGGGGGAGCGAACGGCTTAAGACATTCCCCAATATTTTACAAAGATGAGCCCCATTAACACGAAACGCCAAATATGACGCGTGTGCAGCGCAACTTACCTCTACAGAAATATCTAAATTTCATTCATTTGCCGTGAAAACATTTACCCGTTCCACAAATAAAGAAGGCCAGTTATCGTTGCTTACCCAAATTCTGAAAGGCAAACATTTCATAAACGCCAACCAGCATTGAGCAGTTCTCCAAAGGGCCAATGTCCGAGTGGTTATTTGGCAACAGAGAAGACCGAAGATTAAGTAAAAACCTGATCTTGTTTTCCTTCGCAGTTTTATTTATTAAACTGTTGCTAGTCCCAGCGTGTGTGTTGTCCTGATGGCTCCTCGTGTACGCGTCTTCAAACCTGGGGTCCCCCGTTCTTAAAAGCATGCACCAACAGACCCAGCGCCAAACTTTTCTCAACAGGTGTTTTTCGAGTTGCGTACACAACCGGACAGCAGCAAGTGAGACGTAGAGGAGATGTTTGCGGAATTTCGCTTACCAGCGCACCTGCATAAAAAGAAATTAGGATATATGTGTCGATGCTACACAACCTGTTTGTGCAACATATGAAGATCCTTAAAAAGATTGGAAAAACTCATCCTTTCAAACACAGCCGCCCACTTCATGCTGAAGACGCAATGGCGTGTTGTTTCCGTGTAGTCTAAGTGAGCGAATGCGAAAATCGTGATGAGGGTAGATTGAAGGAGGGAAGATTGAAGGAGACGGGAGGAGTCGTAAACGATCCATGCAGAGTCGGTTCAGGCTGATCGGTGATATTTCTACAGACATTGTAAGCACGGGAGCATGGCGTGTTTTGGTGTGTTCTATTCAAACTTCCCATTGTACGTTGGGAATGTTGTGAAAATGCTCGGGGAGGACTGGTACTGCTGGACTCGACAAATTTTAGTCCGTCCGTCCGTCCGTCCGTCCGTCCGTCCGTACGTCCGTCCGTCCGTCCGTCCGTCCATCCGTCCGTCCGTCCGCCCGTCCGTCCGTCCGTCCGTCCGTCCGTCTGTCCGTCCGTCCGTCTGTCTGTCTTGTGATCATTGTAGACAATCAGTATTGTGTTCAAGAAGTGCGTCCTCACAGCGCAAAAATTTCCCCGCATTTCCCCGAGGGGAAGAATGTGAAAGTGCGAATGCAGGAGTTGAATTTGCGCGGTTCGGTAATGTTCGCGAAAGAGAGATCACACACACACACACAACTACAAAGAAAGAAAGATGCATTTATTCACAGACACCTATTTGTGTTGTCGTTGTACTTGATTGCTAGAGCGGATCTCAGCTTTGAAATTTCGTGTCAGTACTCCTTTAAGCGGGTGCATTAGCCCTTCTCACGCCCGATTATTGGCCAATCGCCCTAAGTGGGTATGTGCTAAAGAAATTAGGAACTCTTCTTGGCCAATCGCCCTAAGTGGGTATGTGGTGCGGACGGACGGACGGCGGTGGACGCGTGATTCAGATTACTTGGCCAATCGCCCTAAGTGGGTATGTGCTAAAGAAATTAGGAACTCTTCTTGGCCAATCGCCCTAAGTGGGTATGTGGTGCGGACGGACGGACGGCGGTGGACGCGTGATTCAGGGTCGCTTAAGAAGTGCATTCGCACTTAAAAACAACGGGACAAAAACAGGAGGAAAAACCGGACAAGCTCTGACCAGCTACCAAGGAAGTCAGAGGCACCGGGTTGGTAAAGTCGAAAGTATAACACATAAAGAGCCCCTAGAGCTGGCAAGTAACTGTAGTAACTTAGAAAAGCGGGGTAGTTGGTAACCGGGGTAGTTGGTAGTTGGTAAGCGCAAAAAGAACGGGACAGGAGGAAAACACAAGACAAGCGCTGAAGGGCTACCAAGGAGCGTTCTACTCTTCAGCGTTCTATTTTCGACTGTACTAACTTGGCGCTTATAACTTACGTGGTAGCGCTGCAGCGTTTGTCCTGTGTTTTCCTCCTGTTTTTGTCCAGTTCTCGTTGTGCTCTGAAGGTGAACTTGTACCAACTACCCCGGTTTTAGACGTTACTATTGTACAAGGACCATTGCAGCCAAAAGCTTTTAGAAATGTCCGTGTTTTATTTGCAGAAAAATAACAATTAAGGAAGCCCTTGTAAACATTTCATGTTAATGTTTTGCCACTTCGAGCATGAGCGTACTAGTGTGAGAATTTCACACCCAAATTCGCATTGCCTGAAAATAACAAATACACTTGCAGGAAGCTACTAACACTAAGCAGAACTTTGCGTTGGAAATGACAAAGATACTTGAATCACTCGTCTAGAAGCTACGACGCCCAGGTAGAACTTCAACACACTCGCTTCCGAAATTAAGTGAAGATGAACATACAAGAAACTAAACAGATAAATGCAATGCTTGTTTAGGTTCTTTTGAAAACTGTTCTTGTGTCAAACTACTGCGTTCTCTACTTTTTCTTCCACGTTGGAAAGCGCAGCAAAAACTGTACTGTGTGAGGTATACAATGATCTACTTCAGTTCAACCCGCACGTCCCTAGAACTTGCATTATACAGGCAAAGAGGGGGTTCTACGAAACTAAGTTCACTCCCTTTTGTTTGTATATAAAGATATACGTGGTACTTACCGCGAGGAAATGCGTCAGATTACCGACAAAGCAAGGTGGTGGCAAAAATGCGTTTAGGTCCCCATGTCGAAAGCCCTGTCCGTTATCCTAAACATAGGGAACGGGCAGAGATGTTGGAACAAAAATAAATATAAAAAAAAACTCATAGTACGCCTGGAACAAGAGAAAATGTCCGTCTTTAGTTCGGTGGGTGAAGGGGGAGATGCGACAAAGAAACACGCCGAGTGCGCATTCGTTCTTCCCGGTAAATGCATGTTCCCTGGAGAGTACCCCGTGCCAGACTGTCCGGTAATTGCGTTACAGAAGAACGCTTTCAAGATTTTCTGTGTCTCATTCGAGGCGAGACTGTTCAAAGGGAAAAACCGCACGAAGAGCAACAAAGGCGCCTTGGGAATCGCGCATCACGGCACTGCGCGGTAAATGTTTTCTTTGTCTCGGCAGCGTTGTTCATGTTTCTTAAATCTGAGCAGGACCCTGGTACTTGAATTTTTGTTAGTGAACAGCAAATGATACCCAAACCGGAAACGTTCGACTAATTAACGTTATTTTCTGTGAACAATGTATGGGAAGGGGGAAGGCAGGTAAAAATAAGTCGTAGGTACGAGACTCTGCATGTGACCAGACTGGGTGTACACGGCGAATTCAGTGCAGCCTGAGGGATACATTCAGAGGCTGGCCTTGTTGAACTTCATATGACCTCTGCGTGGCGCACAGAAATTTTGTCCGCTATAATTCAAGACACTCGATGTGTCTAGATGGAAATGTTCACGACAGTTATTTTTATTACATTTAAATTTACTAACAAAAGCGCCATGAAAAGCTACCATATGTTTTGTGTGACAATTGCAACATTTTCTTTCGGGGTGGCCTTTGGTGGCGTCAGAATCGAAGTGAACTCGTTGGTAAAAATTAAGAACGAAAACAGGCCGAGCTTCTTTCCACCCAGTCACCTTCGCACATCCGTCTTCATACATACAGCTCCGAGGTGTGTTTTTTTAAAAAATGACTATACAAGTAAGGTCACCCTGAATAAAATGACGTTGTTACCGGTTCTCTTGACATAGCCGCGTTCCTTATCAGGCATCAATCGTGGCTTTTTGGCACGTTTCAAAATTTATGGCTCCTTCCATGAAAGCTGCTGTGTCAGTACTTTCAGTACATTTCAGGACCTGAACACCCACGCCACATTCTAGAGCATTCGGCGAGTTTTCAAAGCTTATCAGTGCAATGCTAACGTATACCTAAAGATCCACTGATGAATGTTCCATTATGTTTATTACTATCACTCCTCTAAGTTGCTTGTTCCAGCGTCCAAACATTAGTAACCTAAAAACCACAAAGTACGCAGTATCATAAGAGAACTCTCACATTAGAGCACACTCCGTCAAGGTATTCTACCAAGGTCATGAAGATATTTTACCTTTTGGGCCTGCGCACTGCAGTATGTACCCAAAAACCTAGGATCTGAGAACCCTCTCTTTATCTCGATCTCTACACGTTGCAACCAGCCTGTCGGCAAGCCTTTGAGGGAGCGTGAACATGGGCGCAGATTGCCTCGTTCGTCCTAATCAAGCAGAGCCCGAGCGTTCTCGTAACCTCTCTCGGCAAGCCGCATCGTGGCAAGGGGCGTAAACGCGAATGAGCGCTGGCATTACCGCGCGTATTGGGTGTTTCGTCCCCTGCTATAAACCTAATTACTCTTCATGCCCACCACACGTAGGGTTTGCGTTCCTCTTGCAAGGGTGGCTTCCCCCCGGTGTTTCTACACCTGCTGCTTCGGGATGGAATATATCCCGTGCACCGGAACACTCGCTACAACGAGGGCTAGTTGACGCTTGGCTTACACCATATCAGTTTCTTGCAATTGAGAAAAAGTATTGTCGTTACCACCTGATGCGGTTGTACGAAATGTCTTGCAAATACCCTCGCGCAGTACGCGTGCGTTCTTATTTTCTCTAGACGCACATGTCGATGGGTTTCTGTACTGTCTCTACTGAAGGACATTATAATAGGAAAATAAGTTTACGTCAAGACACCCGAAGCATGCAAATTTTGTTCCCCTTTCATTCGCCGCCATCTAACGTGCAGAAGAAAAGAAATAAACGTGAGCAGAGTGTGGAATTAATGTATAACGGAAACCTGCAGCCGTTCGCTTGTGCGACGGAGCCCCCAAAATAGCGGGTTAAACATTCCCGCTTTAGTTAAAATTTAAATTGATCTGAATTTTATGTTTCACGAACTGTACAAGAAAAAAAATAAGAGTTAAAGTAGTATTTTTTTGTGGGTAAGTTTATTTTTCTGGTTAAAATAACATTTTTAAGCTGCGCTTCCTCGAAATCCAAAAAGTTAGCAAGAGTCTGAGTTATTTCAGCTCGCCCTTTTGGCTGAAGGTATGCATGTGCTTTATAAATCATTCCTGCATTGGAATTTCTGAAAACCAATAGCTGCAGGTGTTGCATACTTAGCTTTGCTTTGCGTTGTTTTCTATACATGTTATTTCACATAAAAACTCGTGCAAGTGTAGGGAGAGAAACAACGGTTAGAGAACTCTCCCAAAAAAAAGCAAATTAACGACCTGGCTTGGAAGATTAATGAACGGAAAAAACTCACGTGTCCACTTCACCACGTTTGCCATTGTTGCGAAAGAACTTCGCTTTGAAGCGTCGCCCTGATTCTTTTATTAGCGAGAGCACAATTCGAAATCGCTTAAATATATCCTGTAGGAAAAGAAAGGGAGTACGGAGGAGGGCGGGGGTCGGTGGTTTAAAAGTTCGCCCATAAAACTTTTGCTTCCTGAGTGCGAATCCAAATGGAAACTCAGAGCCAGCAGGGGTGAAAAACGACGAGAAACAACAATGCGGCGGCGTATGGTAACTAAACCATGGCTGCCTTCCAATTCATGGACAGCTTGATAAACCGCTTACGAAGCAGCCTAATAGTCGTCTAAAGGAATAAGAATTGGAACGGCGCAGTGGTCCCGAATGGAACTCCAACGCAGACGACAACCTCGTAGCAGACATGTTGAGAAACGCAAGCCGCAGGTTTCGTAAATAATATTCCCGTTATTATTTCAAGCATTACGGATTTAGAAATTAAACAAAATCATCTTCACCACTAGTAAACTATGCTAAATATTTCAATCAAAGAACAAGTGCAATTGTTACAACATTATTACGCAAAAAGGTGGCGCTGGTGTCACTTACTAGACAGGAAGGTAGCCTGTATCGTAGCTGACCTTGATGCAGTCTCCTCATAGACTGCTTCGTTCGAATTGGAACGGGGCGTAACATGGCAAACTGTCCGCGACAATGGCAACAAAGCCGTCTAAAGGGGAAATTGGAACGCACCCCATGTTGATAAAAAATATCAAAACGGAAAAAACGACATGACAAGACATATCTTGAAAGGTGTGGGATGTGTACCCAATTTGGCACCTCTCTTCATCCCCGTTATGACCATTAGCTGTGCAACCACTCTGCATGAAATGGAGGATAGGAGGCGGCAATGTCGTGGCTGTCGGGCGCCCACAAGGCTCTGCGGTGACCACAATGTCCTCTTTAAGATTTACTACTTCAGACGGGAAGCCTACAATGTGCACATTGAAAAAAACAAAAACAAAGGTCGTGCGAGGGAAAGGAACACAAGGCAAAACGAAATGATCAGGACGCGCAGTCAGAGCATGGTCATTGGGAGCGCGTGAGTGTGTCCGCTGGTGCGTGAGACGTCACGACAATCGGAAGCCACTCCGGAGAAACCCGAAACGGGTCTCCGTGTGCAGTCGCAACTATCGCAATGCACGTACGCCGGGTTATGAATTGCTGCTTTTCCGCTCGTCCTCCCAGTTTTAGTGCCGCCGATCCGTACGGTGTGTCATGGCTCGTTTCTTGTCGTTCACGGCTGACTACAAGGTGATTCGATCATTTGAAGCACTAATTTGAAGCACTGTGAACCAGTATTCGGGAAATGGGGACCAAGTCAGCGGGCCAACATAGAAGAACTGATTGTTCTAATACCTCCAGTTCTAGAAATGTATGAGAGTTCACAGGGCCCGACAAGGCGACACACAACGCAGAGCCCTAGGGCACCACCTGCTTTAGCCTGTAAACGGGGCAGCTGAACGTTAGCGTCTTAGTTGCGTCCAAAGAATATCCCACAAATGTCGACTGGAACTGCATCTGTGTTTGAAACATAAATCAAGTTACCGTCTCATGATGTAACTCATTCGCGAGTGGGCGCTATTTAAGTTTTTTCATTTTACAATCGCGTGGACCTCATGGACACAATCATCACCGTCTCCCACGAGGTATGCCGACGGTTTTGGGGAGTAAGAATAGCCGAGAAAACGGCGCTAAGCATTCTCCTCAAATGACCGCCCAACTGGAATACCGGCATTGTGTCGATCCGGCAACGGTAGCAAAAAATTTAACGACACAAAAATTCCTGTAAGACTAGTAGACTAGGAATACACAGAGACTTCGCCTTTCATTCCGCCTTGCTAAACGGGGCGTTCGTCACAAAGGCAGGGAGAGGTGACCCAATACCTGGCGATGCGATGTCAGAAATCCAAGGTTTTACGGAGAGCCACAAGTAAGCTCGTATGTCTGTTGAAGCTCTAAAAGAAAACATAACTATTCAGGACGACTCGAAACGTGTCTCTTGGGGCCACACTTTTGACTAAGAAAAAAAAAAAGAATAACAGAAGGACGTGAGCTCTTCTCACGGGATCACCTTCAATTCTTTGTGCCACGGTTGCCAAAGTGAAGAGCCATCACAGAACAACCTTTGAAATTGTAACCAAACATAAAAATGAAGGTGTTCCTATAAAAATAAAGGCCATAACGCCTACCATGTCCTCGCTAAAGTGATTCTTGTAAGCATACTATAGCCCACCTCCGCTCTGGTTTAACGCCGTTTCCTTATCCCTGCCAAAGCAAAGAACGGTAAGCTTGAAACTGCGGTACCTGGATCACAAGGTGAAGAAGCCTGCGTTTGTCGGACCATGTTTGACACAGGCACGAAACGATATTTGAAAGCCAGGAAGGAAAACGAGCGAATGCCCCATTGAAAGAACAAAACAGGTCAGTGGTTGGGAATGTGCAAAGACCTGCAGCAGTGTGGCTTTCGCCGTGTGGATACGAGATTCATCCAACACCACCGAAGCAGGATTGAGAAAATTCAGATCATAAATAAACAACTCTGACGTTTTTTTTCCTAGGTTGTTTAAAAAAACAACCTAGAGAAAACGAGACAATTTGTTTCTCGTATAAATCCTGAACAGCTTGCAAACACGAGCTGGAGAATGAAGGAAGCCTCCAAGCTAAGAAAACGAGCGGAACATGCTCAGCGAGCTCACAATAAACACCCGTGGGCATCAATTTGTTTTTCTTTACACGCTCCAACTTTTTTCAGCCCTACTACTAGCAAGGAAAGGTTCTAAGAATAAATAGGTCGAAACTTTTGTTTTGAAATGCAATTAATTAGCACAAATTTCACATTGAAAAGAAAAAAACAGGATATTAGCCCGCCGATAATGTTTTTGTACGCCCCGTTTTCATTGAGCTTCCATGCCCGACTTTGGGAAGCACGAACAAGGCAATCATTTTGCTGAATCCTGGCTCCTGATACCTGTTTCCCGGTTGTCCGAATTTTGGTCTTTGTCTTTTTTACAAAGATCAACCAGCGTTCTATGGGAGAGTGACTGCTTCCACGCCAGACGCCCTCGTTTTCCTCACGCTTACATGATGCCGGTTGCTGTCTGCGTTCGAGCAAGAGTCTGCATACCCCTTCAAAGAAAATTGTGAGCCAAATGCTTTTAGCGCATCCTTCAATGCCTTTGCAAGTGAAGACAAAAAAGATAGATAGCTATTTGGGCGAATAAAGCAGAAGATGAAATGAAGCCGCAGAAGTTACGAGGTAAACAAAATACAAAAATGAAACAATTTCAGCGCTGAGTACATACGAAACTTTAGAGTCCCGCGAGGGAAGGCAAAAACATGCCGCGCGACTGAAGTTCTACTCAAGACGAAAAAATAAGCGTTTGAGACAAATGTCAGGAAACTTACAGGGATGAGACGGCTTTGGGAAGTGCGTGTCGTCATCAGCAGCCTACGCAGCCTCCCTTTGGACGCACGAAAGTTCGCTTCATTCTCTCCGACGCGATTTTCTGAATCGAGAGCGCGAATAAGCGCTAGCAATCGTTTTTGCAAGCCTCTTATTTCCCTTGAGCTTCTCGGCATGCAAGGATTGGGCCTCTTCCTTGCAACCGTATTTTTCCTACGCCCAGCCTAGCATCGTTTTTTAAAGCATTACTTTGTACAAACATTGTGCTGTTTGCGTACGCCGCTTCTTCACGTCGTAAAAAAAAGGCCACGTGCCTATCGCATTAGCTTCGCTCCCTTATCCCGTCCTTCCCCGTTCACCCTTCCAGCCATTTTCTCCTGAAAGAAATCGCCTCACCTCCTCACCGTGTTTCCCTGTCACCTCAAATCTGACAAGATGCAATCCTATTTTCTCCGCCGACAAAGGAGACCCGGCAATCACTTCCAGGTTCTTGCTTTCCTGTTTCGCTTTTGTTGGTCTTAAAAATATTCTTGGCTATTTTTTATTCTCAGAAGAACATTGCCGTTTGGCAATTTTTCTGCTTTATATGTCATGCACAAAGAAGTTGCAAGAAATTCCTTCTCCCTGCGCCTCCCCATGCCCTCAAGCCTTCAGCCCCGTTTGCTTATCCCGTACCACATGGAGAAAAAAATTAATTGCATATGTCGTACAGCAGCGGGGAAAACAGAGAAGAGAAACAACTTGGTTACACACGGCCATGACTTGAGGAAAAAGGTATTTCCCTTGGTTGGAGGACGTTGTTTCTTTCAGAAAAAATAAAACATCCAGTTTTAAATTTTAGGGGCAGTCGTAGGAGCCGGCAATGCAGTACCGTTCAACTGAATACAAGGAAAAGATGAGCCCGTTGGGTAAGTCGTCATATTAAAGAACGAAGTTAGGCAAAAAGGTGCATCACTCGATTTTACTCCATCACTGTGCCATGACTACTCTTACTGTTGGCCCGACCTACCGTTACTGCTGTGACAACTTGACTATCGCCCCACCATGCTAAAAACATTACTGGTGGTAAACAACTCCTGAATGAATTAGAAACCCACGATGACACTCTTGAAGCTGCTGCGGTTATTTAAATTGTATTTTGTTCTCATCCCACCTTGATTGCTAGTACGATTTATAGAAATCGCGATCTATCAATTTTATTGTTGAATTAACGTCGCAACCCACAACAGCCCTCCTAGGCCTCCCACCGGGAACGAACCAGCCATCGTCAGTTGCCTTTCCCTGCAGAGGAGCTAACTCCTCGCCAGGCCATCTAGTTTATAGATGAAAGAAAGAAAGAAAGAAAGAAAGAAAGAAAGAAAGAAAGAAAGAAAGAAAGAAAGAAAGAAAGAAGGAAAGAAAGAAAGAAAGAAAGAAAGAAAGAAAGAAAGAACGGAAGACAGAAAGAAAGAACGGAAGACAGAAAGAAAGAAAGAAAGAAAGAAAGAAAGAAAGAAAGAAAGAAAGAAAGAAAGAAAGAAAGAAAGAAAGAAAGAAGGAACGGAAGACAGAAAGAAAGAAATATAGGCAGAAAGAAAGAAAGAAAGAATGAGTGAATAAATGAATGAATGAATGAATGAATCAATCAATCAATCAGTGAGTGAGTGAGTGAGTGAGTGAGTGAGTGAGTGAATGAATGAATGAATGAATGAATGAATGAATGAATGAATGAATGAATGAATGAATGAAAATGCTTCGCCGTTTCCCAGTGCGGCCGATTTCAACTCACTTGAGCCCATCATCTCAATGTATCGCTTTAGTGCTGACCTCAGTGCGTCGAATACAACAGCGCACGGTTCCTGTTCTCTTTCCGTGTCCCCTTTCTAATGTCCCGTACTTCCCTACGCCTGCCCACATTTCAGGGGCTTCGTGAGGTAGGTGTAGCGTAAAGCTACTAAACGCGTGTCTCATGTGGGCACAGGGTGCAAGTGCAAGACCACTGCTTGTGGTAACCATGTATGGTCACTGCCATCCGAACTGCAAGTTCGAACTGGTTTCGCTATGAACACCTGGGATTCTTATTACTGCATCGTTGCACCGAGTCGACCAACGTGCTTGGTTTATTCGGATTTACGGCCCTTTTGTTGTTTTGTTCGCGCAATTTTTCAACGTTCCCTTTTGTGAGGCCTCAGTTCTGAAAGGTACGCGCAACGACGCTTCAAGGCCAGTGCAATGACTGTTCTAGTTGACTGCTTGTATATAACGAGGCCATAATGCTTGCGCGACGTTATGGCAGTATGTACATCGTACTGGAAAGGTGTCAAACCCGAAACAGCATTTGCAAGCATACGGAGAGGGGCCGCAGAAAAAGATATATTTAAAAGCATACAAATCTCCATAAACATTCCTATACCACAAAGAAAGCATAGAAAACAAGCCGCAGCAATCGGGAAAACTGAGGGGATGATCTAACCAGTCATCGTGGCGGGCCTGTGACACTCGCACAACTTATGCTAGATGGCATTGCAGAGTGCATGTCAGCTCGAACGATGTTCCCCTTACGATACGAGTTGCATTAGCTTGTCAAACATAGGTGTAAAGATGCAAAGCGCAAACTGATTTATTTATTTATTTATTTATTTATTTATTTATTTATTTATTTATTTATTTATTTATTTATTTATTTATTTATTTATTTATTTATTTATTTATTTATTTATTTATTTATTTATTTATTTATTGATTGATTGATTGATTGATTGATTGATTGATTGATTGATTGATTGATTGATTGATTGATTGATTGATTGATTGATTGATTGATTGATTGATTGATTGATTGATTGATTGATTGATTGATTGATTGATTGATTGATTGATTGATTGATTGATTGATTGATTGATTGCCGTGTTGAACGCGCCGAAGCTACACCTAGGGTAGGAGGCGCGCCGTAGTGGAGGGCTCCGGATTAATTTTGACCTCCTACGCTTCTTTTACGTGCGCCTAAATCTCAACACACATTCGTCCCGCTTTTCACCTCTACCTGAAAAACAGTCATCGCAGCCGGGATCGAACCTGCATTCTTTAGCTCAGCAGCATAGGGCCTTAGCCCCTGCGTCACTTTGCCGGGTTGGGGCGCAAGCAGCACCAAATTTTGGTATGGTAGATTTAGTATTGAATGTCTTTTACGCAATGAAGTAGCGGTGCCCAAAATGGGCATCAAATGCAGCTATGCTAATAGCATCTCAAAGCAGATTTATAATCGCGTGTCAAAGCTCGGAGAACGTCTGTATGTATTTCTTGTCGGTGGGTGATTAGCCCCCGGGAGCCTACAGAAATCACTCAACATCGCCAAACCTGCCGGCTGCGTGTATTCATTGCTATGTTTAGAACACTGCGATTTGTAAGGGTTGACATATGGACTTGCAAACTGCTGAGGGGTACTCGGTGCCCTACATCCTGTGAAAGCGCCTTTTCAAAGTGATTCCCCCCCTGCATCACATTTATATGCAAATGTACATATCCTGTACGGCTCTAAGAAACCTCACAGAGAAGGCGGCCAACGGTGGCGGCAAGCTTTGAAAGTAGGCCCGTCCTGGTGTTATCACTGCAGTCAACGTATCTGCCCTTTTCACACACCCTGCGCGGTGGCTTCCGAAGAAAATGTTTCGCTCCTTCTAGTCCACTCCCTGTCCTTTCTAGTTTGCGTCAGGCTAGTTTAAACTCCTCTCAAGAACGCATGCTAGGCGCGGTCCACCAGGCGGACCTTTAATATGCGCCAGCATGCCTCAGGATTTAATAACGTGCACTAATGGAAGATTATTCCGTCTTGCCATCAACAGTTCCTTCTTCGAGTATTAATAGAGCACACACATTTTTTTTCTCTTGCTGCGTTCATTCTGACCGCCACATGAAAGGCTTGACAATAAAATTCTCATGGTTGTTTCATTCGGCATTCACATACCGCGCATGGCATGTCGTTCTAAACGAGTAAATTGGCCGGAAAGAATGAAATCAAGATTCAACGTGGCCCCTTATTTCGACAAAGTTTCTCGAGGTAGCACGCGGCTAATTTACCCCTCAACCAAGCTCAGAAACAGGAAGATAAGACAAAACGGTCCCAGGAATCACACAAACGCATAAGCAATAATAAGGTTGAGGAGTGGTAATAGAGAAATACAAAAAACTGTGGTTGATTCGTCTGTCATAGGAATCACTAAACCACGAAAGTGAAATCTGCAGCGAAATCTGCAACTGCGCATGATTTGCGGGTCCGCGGCTGCCTTGTGGGTATGCTTGGTGAGCGACGTCCTGCTGGCGGGTCGATTCGGCAAGGGTGTACTGGAGTCCTTTCCGTGACGAATATGACGTCAGTGAAATCTTGTGTATTCCGCCAAAAAAGACTATTGCGTTAAAAAAATATAAAATCCGAAAACGAATGAATAACCCTAAGTATAACGTACTCTTTAGTACTAAAGGTTGCTTTCCTGCAAGAACACCCTTTGTGCAGGGGTGCACCCTTTACAAGCTACTTGCTTCATTGTACTGGCGTCACTTCAGTGACGGATATGACGGCAGCGAAATCTTCGTGTACCCGGCACAAAACACTTTCGTGCTAAAAAGCAAAAAAACCAAATTAACAGTTTGAAACCAAACTACCCTTCTATGATCGGTGTAAACCAGTCTGAAATAAACCATACCTCCCCAGCTGGTGACCCGCACTTAGACTTCTCTGTTGCCCTTGCATTACTGTGATGTAAAGTCGGAGACAAATAAAATGCGAACACAAAAATATTAACCAGACACAAAAAATAAAAATTACTGTTCTTAGAGGTCAAATAATGGCGCGCTATTTGTATATTTGAGCAAAGTGCAGTATTGGGCGAGTTGGTTATCCATCATTACTAAACAGCGCAACAAAAACACGGACTATAGCTGAGGTACACAGGGCGAGCGCTGACTTCCAACTGATCTTTTATTGAAAAAAACACATATTTATACCCCACACACCTACACACACGTGCCGTAAATGCACACAACAAAAGGCTTGAGAGGGTTTTTATCATTTCAAGTGCGTGTGTTCTAATGGGAATTTTTAGAGCGTGTGTGGCGCGTCATAGCACGGCTGTGATGAATTGCTTGTTTTGTTGTGTGCATTTATGGCACGTGTGTGTAGGTGTGTGGGGTATAAATATGTGTTTTTTTCAATAAAAGATCAGTTGGAAGTCAGCGCTCGTCCTGTGTACCTCAGCTATAGTCCGTGTTTTTGTTGCGCTGTTTAGTAATGTTGTATATGTGGCCACATATCCTGAATGTGTTGCCATAATTGAGGCACGTGTAAATTTGACCTCCAAGGAAAAAAATCACGTTGTTTGTGTGACATGTTTCATAATTTCATGATAGTTTCTCTTGTCCGTGACTGTATTTAGACCGCCTGTTTTAACACAGTGTGGCCTAGGTACTATCTTCTAAATATTGTAAAATACCATGGGAGTGCACAGATCTTAGCGTCCTATACAATATCACTGGCCATACGTGTCATTACTCTAATGCGTTGACACTTAATGTAACTTCCTTTTAGCAAGTCACGTCCAATTAATCTGATACGTTAACACCTAATGTAATTTCGTTTAAGGAAGTCTCCCTTCCTCACTCACTCACTCACTCACTCACTCACTCACTCACTCACTCACTCACTCACTCACTCACTCACTCACTCACTCACTCACTCACTCACTCACTCACTCACTCACTCACTCACTCACTCACTCACTCACTCACTCACTCACTCACTCACTCACTCACTCACTCACTCACTCACTCACTCACTCACTCACTCACTCACTCACTCACTCACTCACTCACTCACTCACTCACTCACTCACTCACTCACTCACTCACTCACTCACTCACTCACTCACTCACTCACTCACTCACTCACTCACTCACCATTACGCTAAGAAAGAGAAAGCTGGCAGAGTTACTATGGCGAATAACAAAGTGCATCAATCCAGAACCGCGAAAGAAATTATATAATGAAGTAAAAATCCCCGTCAACGCAGACTCAGCAAAGATGAGTTGTGGCTGCTTTTCCTATTTACAGATCTTAGGACCACACCAAGTCATCACTGCAATCACCGAACCCCCCCGTCGGTGTGGCCTTCAGGCAACGTCCGTTCCAATTTCTTTTTTTCCTTTAGAACTCTTCGCGAGACATTGCGCTCAATCGTCACCGACGCCCTTCAGTCTTCTACGAAAGCAAATTGCGTGACCGTTCGATTTTTTTTTCTGTGCTAGCTCCACCCGTAACCTCTCGTTTTCTTAAAAGAGGTAGCCCGGTCTTGACTTTCATGAGGGACGTCTCAAACTGCTCATTTTCCGTGGGGCAGCGGCTTTTCCTTCCACGAAGGGCTCAAGGAAGTGCTCCTGACGAACCGAGAAACGCCATCAGCTTCTAGTCGCTTACGGCAGTGTACCCTGGACAAAGGCGCACGTCCGCCCACATGCGCTTTTTTTATGCTTAGGAAATGGAGGAATATAACGTAAACCCAACTTCGCCGTACCACGGCCACGTGCGATTACTTATGCATGCTCCGTCATTTCAGTTTATGGGAAGCTAGCCCAAGCCGAAAAAAAGCGACACCCTCAATATCAACTTTTGTGACACAAACATTATTCAGCTGTACAGAAAGTTAACTGACGGAGTAAGTTGATGTTATGTTTTCTGTATTGTTTTTTTTTTTCTTTTCCCCACGCTTTTTATAAAGATTTTAATACGTATTTTTTGTATTTTTTAGAACAACTAGAAACCACTAGATGGTAGGATTTACGACTTCACGGTTTAATGATGGCAGTGGCAGCCTGATCAGTAGTCCTCCTCAAAATCATTGCTGCAGAATCATGGGTAGACTTCGCTGATACTTGGAAGGAAAAATAAAATGCTGCAACCACCTCAGAAAATGTTTGGCGCATCCTTGGTTTTAATAGAGCCCAAAAAATGAAACGAACAGATGCTGACCAAAAAACTGCAACAGGGGGGAAGGGGCGAAGTTAGTTTGTTTAAACACGAAGTTCAACCAATCGGGTGTAGATATAGGCTACGTTCATAAACACCTAAAATACAAGTAGACGGTTGCGAAGAAGAAAAATAGAAGCTCGCAACGCAAGTGTTTGTAGAGACTTACTCTGCTACCTTTGGCGGCTCTCGATTGGTATGCACATCACTCTCATTCGCCGAGTTTGCTTTGCGGATGTTTAGATTGGTCACTCCACTGCATTTAGCTGAAGTTGAGCCACGCGATTCTTAAGGAGTGTGCGCCTTGACAGCCAGTGCAAAAATTGTTGCCAGACGCAGCAAACACCCTATGTGTGAAGAAGCGTGTGCAGAAGTAAGAAAGTCATGGTTAAGAAACATAGTGCGAAAGAAAATAGGTCGAGTGTAAAATAAAGGTCATCAATAAAGGAGGTAAATTGCGTGTCCTGCAATAAATGTTCCTGCAGTTAGTCGGACTCTACGTCTACTGTGCTTCCTTGCATACTAGAAGTCTGTGGCGGCCCCAGCCATGCTTTGCTTAATTTATTCTCACTCAGAAAAAAACAAAGATTCACGCAGCGCAGCCAGCTCTGAAGTCAAGTTAGCCAGCATATTTGAACTAGGGAAAATATGGCGAAGAACAAAGGTGGGTTGGAGCCAGAACACAGCCCGAAACATAGTGCTGCATTATTTCTTCCCATTTTGTCGCTAGACTTTCAGGATTCCTATCCGGGTTTTAACGCCCCTTTAACGAGAACAAATGCTGTGCAAGCTTTCAATACTGGAACTTTTTAGCCCCGGTCTATGTCATTACGCCACAAGAATTGCAGCGGAAGCATAGAAACATGATGTAGGTTGCGAGAAATAAGAAAGACGGGACAAGCATAAGCAAAGCACTATTATAGAAGTCGTGTGGTGTCGGAGGAGGAGAAAAGAGGAGGGTGAGGTTTCTGGGTGGCGCTGTAGTTGAAGCCTGCCCACGGCGGTGGGACCAATTTATCTTGGTGGATGAAGGAAAATCTCGTTTAGCGCCGCTGCTGCCGTCGGCACAGAAACTCGCGTTTTTTATCCCCTCGCTCCTGGCGTCGCCTACCGCGGCCAGGGAGACGTGGCGCTTGTGCGGCTTCAGATTCTCGGCACGCATTTTTTTGCGAATCGCTTTCCGCACTTCTAGTTTGGGGTAAAGCCTGACGTGGCTGAAGTTCAAATGCTTTAGTTTTACTTGGCGCGACTTTTGCGCCATCCCCACACTGCGCCACTGAATTAATCAAGCCACGAAAGCTCTGAGGATGTTCAAGAAACTAAGTATTCGGGCAGTTAACTCTGTGGTAAACGGATCTACACACGCGGATCCTAGGGTGAATCTGGCAGTTGTTGACTAAACGCTGAAAAGTGTGCCTGGCGATCGTTGGGAGAATAACGCGCTTTTATGCCAGGTACACAAAGTAGACTGTGCTCAATTGGCCAGCTTTTGATGATGGGCGCAATCTCATGTGCAGTATTCGACGAAGTTGTTTCCATCGTTCTTATCTTTTGTGGTCTGGGAAACAATCAACAGTTGTACCGCACCGCATGAATCTGTGAGCATGAACCTTACCGTACCAAGGATTGCATTCAAAATGATAAACATGGATGTTGGCTGTAATTACCATTTAACCACCCGGAAGTTTAAATTCTGCGCCATTATCAGCGTTTAGGGCGGCCGCCAGCGGGAGTAAAAGAAGTGTGTGTTGGAGTCAACTTTTTGACGTCCTCTCGTCAAGGAGGAAAGTTGTCACCGCTTTTGCAGCAGAAAGTGCCGGTTCTAGCCCATAATGAAAGGGCTATGAGAATTGCTGTGCCGTAGATGCAAGACCGAACACCGGCGGGTTCTTGAATTTGAGTCCGGATTGTGCAGCATGTCAAAGTTTCTCCGCGCCCGTGGCTGTCCGCATCCACAGGAGATTGCAATTATCCAGGGGTTCCGTGGTTAGGTTGCCACGTGATCCTCATCATCAACCGTCTACTCACGCCCACTGCAGGACGAAGGCATCTCCCATTGATGTCGAACCGCTCCTGTCCTGCGCCGCTTGAGTCCAGTGTTTACCCCCGAATTTTCCTATTTCATCCCTCCATCGGGTTATTGGCATTTCTCTTCTAGAACCGTCTCTTGGTATCCATTTACCCTAATTGTCCGCCGGTCGTCGGTTCGTCTCGCCAAGGAGAAACGAAGGCTGGGCCAGAAAAAAGAGGGTAGGCGCATCTTGCAGAAAATCGGCTGGAGAGCTGCGACATCTGAGGACAGAGACCAGCTGACAGATGAATGGCTGCAAGCCATCACAGCCAAGCCAGTCCCCAAGAACAGGTTCTTGGGAACTGGCTTGTGCACTGACTGAGTCAATGCTCCAAGAACATGAGCTCCCCAAGAGGGCGTGCTCTCAACAGGCTTCTGGCAAAAGAAGGAGGGGCTATCTTTACGGACGTCACTATGAATGACGGTACGAACCGGTGAACAGCAACAGTGGTGACCATGAAAGAGCTGCTGACGTGTGCATCCGTTGTAGTTAAGAGCATTAAAGATGCAGAGGAGCTGGCGATTGCTCTGGCCCTTACTCTACCGGTCAAGACCAAGGTGGTCACGGATTCCCAGCAAGCTGAGAGAAGGTTCCAGTATGGTTGGGTGTCACGGTTGGCCCTTCTAGTGCTCACAAATGAAAACTCCGAAGGAAACAGTAGAACTAGTGTCGGTATCGGCCCATTCTTGGGCAGAGGGTAACGAGTTTGCCCACCAGCAAGCCCGAGCACTGACTTACCAAGCCACGTTCACAGTAGAGCGATAAACCAACCATTGCTTACTTACTAGGACATAACCACTTATTACAGGGACGACAGGCGGAAGCTCGCAGCACCACACGCAGACCTCACGAAGAATCAGCAAACTATATACTGGCAAATACAGACACAGTCCTTTCCGAGCCCCCATCTACTCAACCGCGTGTTATCAAACCAATTTGAAGAAGCTTGCCCCATCTGTAAAAAATTAGGCACTCTCCAGCACATGATAGGAGAGTAAGTTTAGCCCGAAGCTCCCTCCCCCTTTACCTAAGCCTCGCCCCACCAACCCCACCCTACCCTTTAACGAGAGATGGAGGATCTTGCTGACCAGCCCCGCCCTAAAGTATCTGGTACGGCTGGTCACCAGAAGCCCGGTGGCGAGAGCAGCACATGGATTTCCGTTCGAAATGAACGCCTCTTAAATAAGGTTTATTCCTCCTCTTCTCACTACATGGCCAGCCCAAGCCAATTTCTTCTTCTTTACTTGAACGATGATATCTTCTACTCGAGTTTGTTCACTGATCTAGTGAAGCTCGTTTCCAGCCCCCAAGTGTTACTTCTATCATTATTCATTCCAGGGTCCCTTGAGCCGACCTAAATTCCCTCCTAATTGTTAGTAACGTGCCAAGTTTCAGATTCGTATGCATCACCAGTAGTATCCACTGGTCGTAAACATTTCTTTTCAGTGACACAGGTAGTTTACTTTTGTTTATTTGGGAGTGCTTGCCGAGTGCTTCCCAGGCTATATCTATTGTGCGCCGGATTTCTCTCTCTCGAGATTGGGGTAACCTCTAACCATCTGCCCAAGGCAGCTATATTCCTCCACTTCTTCTAGCGCTTAGTTTTCCAAGCTGAAGAGGGTGCTTTCGGCATTCCTACTCATCCTTACTTTAGAGAGACAGAGAGAAAAAACATTTAATAAGCTCAAATGTGAGAGTGGAACCCTAGTCCCAGAATCCATGCGTTGCCCTCGCCGTCTTCGCCCGTGTCACCAGGAGAGTCTGGTCCTCCGGTTGACAGCCGGTCGACAGTGTCTCCCACAGCTCAGGAAAGGAACGGGTAGAGAGGGGTGGTAGGGCTGGGTTGTGAGCGCATTCCACAATTATATGCTGGAGGGTACCTAGCTGTGGACAAAATTTGCATAGAGCGGCGTACTGTGCGGGAAACAATAAATTAATTCGAACCAGGTGAACGTACGTCCCTGCTTGTAATTGTCGGATTTCCTGAGTTTTGCTGAGGGATGGGTGAGGGCACGGGAATTTTTGTCTGGTGGTCCGGTAAAATTGAGTAATGTCCTGATAGGTGAGAAGTGGCGTCGTAGCTTTGGCGACTTCTGGGGCTCGGTGGGCCAGTTCGCGAGCCTGTTGGTGGGCGAAGTTGTTGCCCGTTACAGAGGCATGGGCAGGTGTCCAAACGATCGGCACTCGGTGAGATGAACGGTATCGCTGAAGTACCCGTAGGGTCGTTGGTGCCACCCTCCCTGAAAAGAATCTGCGGCAGACTGCTTGAGAGTCAGTGATGATGACTCTGCTGGAGCATTGGATGAAGGCTAAGGCAATTGCGAGATCTTCGGCGTCTCGAGGGGATTCATTCTCCTTTATTTTTAGCCCCATGGTCGTGCTTTCTAATTGTCGTTCCTCAAGCATTTTTTGCAGGCGTTCTCTACTTTCACTCAGCAAGACTCTTCCGTCTGCAAACCTCAAATGACTCAACTATTCTCCGTTTAACCTTATTCCTGTGTTTTCCCAGTCAAACGTCCTTAATACTCCCTCCAAACATGCT
Source organism: Haemaphysalis longicornis (assembly GCF_048455015.1). NCBI lineage: Eukaryota > Metazoa > Arthropoda > Arachnida > Ixodida > Ixodidae > Haemaphysalis > Haemaphysalis longicornis. The sequence goes on along the minus strand of NW_027526460.1, from coordinate 26,946,456 downwards.
GTGAAGAGTTTCATCGAGGGGGTATCTCCCTATTTTACTTCCTTTCGGATCGGTAATTTACCGCTTTGCTTGTGAAGTGTTATCCGGCCCGTGCATCCCTTATATATGTCGGCTTAAATTCTTATGTAGGCCTCTTCTATTCCTTATTTTATTATTGCTTTTAGCACGGCTGTGGTGTGTACTGAGCCAAACGCTTCCTCACATTCCATAAAGGCCATGTAAAGAGGTTTAGTGTATTCCGCGGATTTCTCTATCAGTTTATTTACAACATGAATTCGATTTATCGTTGAGTAACCTTTCATAAATCCAGCCTGCTCTCTGGGTTGGTGAGAATCCAGGCTGTCACGTATACGGCTAACTATAACTTTGGTAAAAAGCTTGTGCAGCACAACCGAGAGTAGACTGATGGGTCTGTACTGAATTATTTTAGACCAGCTGGTTATTTTTAACCCGTGCAGAAGCCTTGAGAGGCGTTAGTTTTGGTTTTTCCCGTCCATCAGAAATACATCAGCCACGACCGATAACCGAGTCGAGGACCCCGGGCTCAGTAGAGCCACGCCTTAGCCGCTGAGCCGCCACTGCGGGTGCAATGAGATATAATGTGGGTTGAAATTTCACGGTTCTTTTGGTAATCTTTGCACCATGAACTAGTCGCTAATCAACGCATTCCAAATTTTTTAAAGATTAGGCCGTTACGCTGATGACATATCAAAGCCCGGGGAAAAACTGTCATAAATCCTAAGGGAAAAAAAAGGCTAACATGGAGCTCGGCTAGCCAGTAGCGCGGCGGAGCTGAAGTTGGGGGCGTGTGACATTCAGCCTATTTGTCGAGTGGGTTTTTCGCCAATATTACTGCAGGCGATACCCGCCGCGGTGGCAACGTGGCTAAGGCTTTGCGCTGCTGAGCCCGAGGTCACGGGTTCGATTCCCGGACGCGGCGGCCGCTTTTCTGATGGAGGCGAAAAGCAAAAACGCCCGTGTGTACGAGATTTCAGCGCACGTTAAACATACCCAGGTGGTCAAAATTACTCCGGAGCCCTCCACTACGGCGCGCCTCATCGCCTGCGTTGCGTCGGAGCGTTAAACCCTACAATCAATCAATACTCGCAGGGGATGTTTGCACGTGTGGCGATAAAAGACAATTTTTAAATATCGGCAAGGTAACTCAAGACTTGAGTGTTAGGAGTGCGTCGTTTGAAAGAAATTACCTCTCAGTCACACAAACTCTTCTCCTGGAAAAAAGGAAAAGTCTAATGGCGTTAAGACAAAGTCAATTGCCCGTCACCCTAATAAGAGCAAATAGTTTGCGTTTATTCTCGTCTCTGAAGATGCGCATGTCGCATGTCTTTTTACAAATATGAGCGTTTTCTCGGCTATCCTACAGAGCATATAACCTTGAGCCAATGTCATCAAATATTTTAGTTCCATAATTTTTTCGTGGTTTTTGTGAAGAGCACGAAGTCTTGCTGCACTTCCTGCCGTTGTACTTTGTCAAAACAGACCAACCCAACGCAGTGATCAGGTGCCCTCGCACTAGCTGTATACATGCTTTAACAAGCTTTAGCGAACGTAAGGAGCGGGAAAAGGCCATATGTACCTTTTCACTTATGCGGCTGCGTTGCCTTGGAGTTGTTTTTTAAATGCAGAACATTTCTTAGCCTCGCCTCTTCGTGCGTCGCACGGCGTCCACAGCTCCGCGTCCGCAGAAGGTGCGCCTCTCCTCCTTCCATCCTCTCTCTCAACAGCAGCTGGCGTGCGCATGCGTCGTAGTCAGCCCGTTCGCTCCGTCGCGGTCTCGGCGTAACAGGTGCGTGATAGCAGCGCGGTGGGGCGTGGAAGGGCGCGCGCTGCTTGCGCATGCGCGCTCTCCCCCCCGTACTGCTCTCCCTCTACTGCGCGCGCTGCAAAAATAAAGTGGCTAGCGGTCGCTCGCGCTTCAGTCACTGCGTTGCTCCTTCCTTCCTTGGTTGACGCTCGCTCCACCCTAACGCGACTTTACTCTCCTCTCTCTACCCCAAACCAACACCAACGCAACTACAACCCAACTACCCACCCTAACGCGACTTTACGCGGCGTTAACGACCCCCAATGTTCTGCACTTACTCGTGTTCCCCTCGCGGGAAGGCGCGGGAATTTTTGTTATTAGGCTTCGGAATTTTATCTGCCTTCATCGGTAACAGGCGTTAGGACAGACAGCCTAATTTAGTGACAGTATGTAGAGCCCTCACCTCCACGGAAGCTGGGCACGCGCTCTAGGAAATAAAAAAATACTCCCGCTCATACCTTACACGTGGTCTTTCGATCAAGGCGGTTTAAAGGACGGGGATTGTGGAATACGTTTATTCGTTATAACGCTATGGCTTAGCCGGTAGGCTTCAAGTAAGGGCAGAGTTCTGCGGGCATGATCGATGCACACGTGCAGTGGGTTCATACAGAATGCATGAGTTGTGCTCAAATATACGCGTCGGATTGCAGGCGAAGGACACGAAGAAATTGAGGAACCGAAAGCCCGTGGCGCCATCGAAGCCGAGGAATAATGTGATCCGCCGGTACGGAGGTTTGGTAATACTACTTCACACAACTGACAGAGCAGAAGATAAATCTCACGCTATCCTCCTGCAAAGCTGCGCCAAATGGTTCAGTACGCACACTTACAGAAAGTAAAGAAAAGAAAGATATTTGGCAAATGAAAATATACACGTCAAAAACCAAAACGCTAGAAAATTAAAAAAAAACAAATAAGGGAAGGAGAAAGACGCATAGAGCGCGGTGTGCAAAACGTAGCGCGGTGATCTGGAGAAACCAAGAAGCTACGGCTCCTGTCGGTAATGAAATTTTGACGTTTACCTGTCTTGGCAGGTGACCTATGAAAAACGGGCCTTCTTCAAGCGCGTAAAAAAGTAAGAAGCAAATAAACATGTAGCCAGGGTGTAGCCTCAAACGTTTTTTTCCTTCTGGTAAAGGAAATGTTTCGGTTCAAAATGCTTTGCTCGATCCTTTTCTGGAGCTTCTTAGTTTGCGCAGGTGATGACGCAAAACAAAAAAAACAAAACATTGAAGAAATCGAGTAAGTACAGGAAAACAACACGCATACCGGAAGGAATCAATTCCAAAGTGCCGTCAGTAAAGAGTTAGAAAACAAATAGGAAGAGCTGAGAAAGAAGAAACGCGTTTACTTCTTCGGGGAAATGGAAGGGGCTGCTCGATTGCAAGTGAATGATTGAGTAGGAAGCAAACAAATTGACATGTGTGCAGAGATTTAAGGACCGAAAACAAAATACAGGACGCCAAATAAGTTATAAAATTGAGACCAGACCTTCAGTTTCACACAGGGGTTTAATGCCCAGGTGGATGAAAATTGCGCCATTCAAGCCGACAGAGTTCGATCGTACAACGTGAGACGCAGCTTCGAAGGAGTAAGACAACGAAGTGAAAAGAACAAGCAAAAAAAAAAAACTGAACAACCAGAAAAACTGGGGCGTGGCATCGTTGTCGCCGGGTGTGCCAATCTGCTCACGCCCAGCGTGCCTTCGCGATGCCTAGTGACACCGATGAGCCGTCCTCTCTTGTCCTGGCTCCAGATCATGTCACTCCGGCAGCTTCGGAACTCGGAACCACTAATGTTCATAACCACTAATTGAAAATTGTTGTTTTGTTTTGTTTTCAAGACCCCTTTGTTGCATTTTGTAGTTCCTATCCCGTTGAACACCGAGCTCGTGCTGGCATTACTCATAACGAAAAAGCCGGTGACATTAAAAAAATGATTTTTTGCTGGATTCTTTTCTTTTCCCGTACGGAGCCTGAGCCCTATAGGGACCGAGAAACTTGCGTTTTACGCCCCAACTTTTTTACGTGCGCTAGATCTGCCTGCTATTGGGGCGTAATATTTATTGGGGTTGAAATCTGATCCAAAATCTTTTTGTGCTAGGAAGTTCTTTGCTTGTTACAGATTAAACGCGTTTCTCTAGTAAACGCGACCTACGTTGGCTGCCTCGTTACTTGAACGCCGAACGCTAAAGTTTTCAGGACTTCTGTGCAACGTATCAATGACGAGGCCGTAGTTTTCGTTCTTTCAGGAGCAATAAATTCAAGGACGTTTTGTTGCATTGCAGAATTCCGGCCGCATGCTTTCACCATAATTTAGAAAAGTAATTTCGGCATACCATAGTAATAAGTTAATTTGTGCTCCCAGTAGTGGACCGATCCGACGATAAGTGTCTCAGTCTTCGTTGTTACTCGTCATAATTTAAGATATGCTTTTGTAACTCGAAACCGCTAGGGTTTGTTTGTAAAAGCAAGACTATGTAATGAAGCTTCTGCAGATTTCATAGAATGCCGTTGTTTATTAAAATTGAAAATCTGGCCGTTCTGCGAGTTGACGTCACTTTATATTGACTTCCAGTTGGTGACAATAAAGTGCCCGGCCGCTGCCGAAATACCTCGACACGAAGTTTCTTCAACACCATTAAACTTATTCGGCACAGTGTGTGGATCTATCGCATTAACGATTGTGCTTTGCGTAATGTCAGGTTGGTGCTTTTGCTATTGTTTGTTTACGTTTTTTTTTTCTGTTTGTATCACTCCATTTCTTCCTCCTCTCCCTCTTTATGTCTCTCTTTCTCCCTTCCCTTCGATTTTTTGCGGAACTCTGTCCTTTGTTTTTCATTCGATATAATCCGTTCGCTTATTTAGCTACTTCAAAACGTTCACAAAGTTGAAGTTCACACGTCATCACAAGTTGCTTATGGGTAAGTTTATTTTATATCTTTCCTATGGCGTCAAGCATATTTGTTTGTTGGGATCCCTGCACTCAAGAAATTTCATCTACAACTGCTCTCACTACCGGCGAGCAACGTTATCAAGCCGTTTTTATTTTGTGTTAGTTTTCTTTTACCTGACCTATGCGCGTATTTTAATGAAATTGAATGAACACCCAGGAATGGTATTTTTTGACGACTTCACTAAAATACCCCAAAACGTCGTTATCACGTAAGGCTCAATTAAGCAGGCGAGTGGATTACCAAGGATTGTTCGAAAGCTCTTTTTTGATGCATGGTAAAAGCGGTGGTACATCGAGAAGACCAGTTGTTCGCGGACATCGCTTTTTGCCCATTGCGGAAAGCTAGTGAAACATTTAGAAGTTTTCCCGGCTGGCTAGAATAAGTGGTTCATTGTGTTGGTCCAAAGTAGCCTTACAAACGAAGGCTAAGGCATTGCGCAGTCGAGCCCGACGACGCTGAGAGGACCTTCCCTGGGCGGTATTTTTTTTTTTTTATGAAGGAGGCATAAACGGAAACACCTTTTTGACCACATTTAGACGCACGTTGAAGATCCGCACGTGGTTTAAAATAATGCGTAGCCGTCCTCTGCCTTGCGCCTCATTGTTGAGGTGCAGGTTCAGCCTTACAATTTTAGTTTGAACAAGTAGAGCCTATATAGACATAAAAAGTTTTCCAGCTGAGCATTATTACTGATGTCATGAAAGGCTTCGAGCAGACCATTCGTGGCTGACTAGGCAAAAAAATCGCAATTGGTTTCCAGGCAAACTCAAACAAAAGAAATGCACTTTTCGGGAAGGCCGTGAGCCTTCGTTTGAGGCAACAGCGGAGGCGCCAAATAAGGTTCGAAGGAGCGTTAGACGTGCAATGTTTCGGGGGCGTAGTTATCGCGCAAATGACTGCAGTAGAACCGAAGAAACAAAAGAAAGAAAGTGAGGCTGTTAGGCTGACAACTTAGGCTGACAAGAAGGGAGAACCCTCCTTGTCGCACGTTCCCTAGGTTCAGCTTCCTCCGTAATAAAACGGCTGCACCCATCTATTCCCGGCCCTGGGAAGAAAAAAGAAACTTTGTTTCAGGGCGGCCAACAAGGCTACCAGATAGAGTGAGGATGGGTGAACTGCAAATACAGAAAACCTAAAGAAGCAATAACACGTTTAGCGAGGTCGGCAAGGAAACGGTCGTTTTTATGCCTGCTTTTGGCGTCTTTCTTCACTCGTACGTGCTCTTCTATGAATCCTTTTTATCCTGGCCGGTCGCAGTACCAGACCTTGTGGCCGCTTCTTCCTCTTCCCACCTGAAACGTGAACAACGTGGTGCTCTGACAAGGCAGCGGCCGCAAAATGATTCGGAGTGGTCTTGAGTGATGATGATGGTGATGATGGTTTAAGTTTAATGGCGCAAGGCCGACATGGGCAAAGAGCGCCAAATACAAAATTATTTGATAAGGAGGGAAATCGGATAAAGTCAGTTAAATACTATGAGCACGTCTGGTGTAAAGGGCCAGGGTGAAGAACGTGAGTGGTTAAAAGATAAATACGGTGGCTGGTGTATAGGACCAGGGGTAAAACTATGGGTGATAAGAGATGAGTTGTAAGAAATGAACTTCAGATAGGAACCTTAAGGTTCGCTGAACAGAGAACATGGCTTCCTCTCCTAAGAAGTATGACGGGTGTGGTGGAATATGTCGTGTGTGTAGTTGTGGGAAGTGTTTTCGTCGTGTAATGTCGAGTGCCTTACATTGTATGAGGATGTGAATCACGGATAGGGCCTCTCCGCACCTGCTGCACAGAGGTCTTGGAGACCCTGTGAGAAGGTGCGAGTGCGTTGCATGAGTGTGCCCTATCCGTAATCTAGCCAAGGCGACTTCAGTGTATCTATTACGTGTGTCGGTGGTGTATGGTCCCAAGTGTGGTTTTATTACGTGTAACTTGTTGTCTGTTTGTTCACTCCAGTGTGTTTGCCATGTTTTGCGAAGTTGTTGTCTGATGTGTGATTTCACGTCGGTGTAGGGTAATGTGGTTATGTCTACTGTATTCGAGAGTGTAGCAGCAGCAGCCATTCGGTCCGCTGCTTCGTTCCCGGCTATACCACTGTGGCCAGGGACCCAGCAAAGAACCAGTTCAAATTTGCGTACATACACCGACATAATACCCTTGACTATTAGATTTACAACGTGATTTTTTGAAGACTTTGTTGACGACAACGCCCGCACGACACTGAGGGAGTCTGTATATATAATGGATTGTGGGATGTGACTTTGAAGGATATGATTAACAACAAGAAATACACCATAAGCCTCTGCCGTAAAGATACTGGTATTACTGTTAAGAGTTCTAGTGACATTAAGGCCGGGCCCATGCGCTGCGCAGGACACAGAGGTGGCAGTTTTAGAGGCGTCCGTATAAAATTCAGAAAATTGATACTTCTGCTGCAAATACAAGAAGTGCTGCAGAATTGCACATGTGGGAGCTCGGTTTTTATCTACATGTGTAAATGATGTGTCGCATGAGACAGGGCGGAGATGCCATGGTGCTATGAAATCTGTTACAGAACTTTGGATGGTATCTAAAAAGGAGACAGCAAGCTCTGACGCTTCCTCTCTAACTCTGTAAGAGAAGGGCGCAGAGAACGATGGTCGATTTAAAAGGAGTTCAGTCATGGAGGTATCATGAAAAACTGATTTAAAAGGATGGTGAGGCATGGATGAAATTTTAAAAGCATAAAGGAGGTCTGTGTATGCTCGCTGACGTTGTAGGTTCCATTTGTTGCACTCAACATACAGGCTTTCGACCGGACTAGTTCGGAAGGCACCACATGACAAGCGGAGCCCTAGATGAAGCACTGGGTCCAGCATTTTGAGGGATGTTTTACTTGCTGACCCATAAACAACGCTACCATAGTCCAATCGTGAACCTATCAAGCTGGTAAAAACACGTAAGAGAAGTTGTTTGTCAGCACCAAAAGAGATGTGCGACAGAACCTTCAAGATATTCATTGTTTTTAAGCATTTATGTTTTAGTTGTTTTAGGTGTGGGATGAATGTCAACTTTTCGTCAAAGATAATACCTAAGAACTTGTGTTCCTTTCTTACAGGAATCGAGACACCATTGAGTTGAATGTCTGGATCCGGCCGGATGCCACGCCTCTTGGAAAACAAAACACAAGTGCACTTTCCAGGATTAAATTTAAAACCATTGCTATCTGCCCAGCCAGCTAGCTTGTTAACACCAAGCTGGACTTGGCGCTCGCAGATAGACAGGTTACAAGACTTAAAGGATAATTGCACGTCGTCTACATAGATTGAGCAGGAAATGGTTGGTGGCAGAGCCTTCCGAAGAGAGTTCATTTTTACAATAAACAAAGTGCAACTCAAAACTCCACCTTGCGGAACACCATTTTCCTGCACATGAACTCTAGAGAGTGCAGTTCCAACTCGCACGCGAAACGTTCTTTCAGAAAGGTAACTGGCAAGCGTGTTCCACATGTTACCCGACATACCAAAGGACTTCAAATCGCTGAGGATGCCGTACCGCCAAGCAGTGTCGTACGCCTTTTCAAGATCAAAGAATACTGTCATACAGTACTGCTTATGGAGGTAGGCATCTTTAATATACGACTCTAACGCAACGAGTTGATCGTTCGTAGATCGCCCCGCCCTAAAGCCTGCCTGGCAGCTCTCGAGAAGACCATTGTACTCTAAGAAGTACACGAGTCTCCTGTTTATCATCTTCTCGAAGAGCTTACACAGGCAGCTTGTCAGGGCAATGGGGCGATAACTGGCAGGAGACGAAGGGTCCTTCCCTTCCTTTAGGAAAGCCACTACTATGGCCTCCCTCCAAGAGCGTGGGAAGTGCCCCGAAAGAAATATTTTATTGTAGAGGTGAAGAAGTGTTTCAAGCGTGTCTGCATGTAAGTGTTGTATCATTGTGTATGAAATCCTATCTGCACCTGGAGCTGAAGGTTTACAAGTACCGAGTGCGACCTTCAGCTCATGAAGTGAAAAGGGAGTGTTATAGGATGAGTTCGACTTATTAGTGTCTCGCAAGGACTTTTTCTCACATGATGCTTTGTGTTTAATGAAAGTGTTGGTGTAGTGTGCTGAACTGGACACGTGTTCGAAGTGTTGCGCAAGTGTGTTAGCCTGGTCTTCCAGTGTGTCCCCTGTTGTACTAACCAGGGGCAGGCTGTGTGTCTGTTGTCCTTTTAGTTTTCGTATTCGTGTCCAGACTATGTGTGTGTCAGTGTATGAGTTGATGGAAGTGAGGAAGGTGCGCCAACTCTCCCTTTTCGCCTCACGACGCACTCGCTTCCCAAAAGCCTTTGCCCGTTTAAAAGAAATGAGGTTATGTGACGTGGGGTACCGGCGAAGGACACCCCACGCCTTGTTCTGGGCCTCTCGCGCCCGCCTGCAGTCCTCGTTCCACCAGGGCCTCCTTGGGGTGCGGGACCCACTGGAGGCCTGGGGAATGGACTTTTCGGCAGCGTCGAGGATGTGCGCCGTGACAAGTTGGGCGGCCTCCTCAACGAGTAGGTGTTTTATGGATGTGTGGTGTAGTTGAGATGTTTGTGTGAATGTGCTCCAGTTTGCTTGTGATTCATTAAACCTGTTATGGGAAGATGGACTGCTCGGGCCTGTACCTATATACGTTAATGAAGTGGGGAAATGGTCACTACCATATGGGTCCGTGCCCACACCCCACTCAAGACATGGAAAAAGAACTGCGGAACCAATAGCCAAGTCAAGATGCGAGTATGTATTATGTCCTAAGTTATGGTATGTAGGCTGTTTTTTGTTGAAAAGGCATGCTCCGGAGGATGTAAGAAACTTCTCTATCAGGCGACCCCGGGCATCCGTACGGGAAGAGCCCCAAAGAGAGTTGTGCGCATTAAGGTCGCCTGTTAGTATGTATGGTTCGGGCAGCTGGTCGACCAGCGCCTCGAAATCAGAGCTCAGAAGTGCATGATCAGGAGGAATGTAGATGGAGCATACCGTTATCAACCTATTAAATATTATGGTACGGATCGCTACAGCCTCGAGGACAGTGTTTAAAGAGAGAGGGTGGCATGCTAATGATTTCCGGGCGATAATGGCCACACCTCCTGAAGAGTGGGTGCAGCCAACCCTGTCCTTTCTGAATACCATGTACCTATTTAAGAAATTTGTTTGTTTAGAATTGAGGTGGGTTTCCTGCAGACACATGATACTTGGCTGACTGGCATGCAGAATCTCATACACATCGTCAAGATTTTTAAGGAGGCCTCTGCAGTTCCATTGAATAATATTTTCTGTTCCCATTATTTAAATTTAAAAATGACAGGAGTGTGTGTGTTCGTGTGTGTTCATGTGTCGTCTTTCGGGGCTGTTACTCTTGGATTAGGCTTTTTAGGCCTTTCTACTGGCTTGGCCGTCGGAGGCCGCTCCTTGCGCTGCGTTGCAGGCAGGAACTGCCCGACATCCATTTCGTCGTCGGATGTCCGAGGGGTGCCCGACGGACCGGCCCCCCCGGACTTGGCCCCCCTTCGGGAGCCCTTCGTTTGAGCCGCCACCGCCGCGGGCGTTGGGGACGCCAAAAGTGGCACGGGCAATGCGGTGGGAGCCGATGCGGGGCCCGTGGTGTCCATCACCTCGGTACCCTCCAACGCACTGGAGGACGGGGAGACAGAGGCGGGAGCGGCACCGGTTCCGACAGAGGTGGTTTGCGCCACAACCGCTGCTGCCTCAGCAAGCGGCGTGGTGCCGGGTTGGGCTGCGTGAGGCAACCCAGGGGGGGGCGGGGGCGGGACCAGGTCAGACTCGCTGAACTGGGTCCCTGTGGACACCAGACGCCGCTCCGCCCCCCGGCGAGCCGCGTCGGCGTACCTCCCCAGAGGGAAAGAGGCGAACCTCTTTCTCGCCTCCGGGAAGGTGATGTTTTCAGTTACCTTGATGTTGATTATCTTTTTCTCAAGTTGGAACTTCTCACACTTGCGGGAGTACGCTGCATGCGGCCCACCGCAGTTCACACAAGACAGGGTATCGGATGGACAATTATCGCTTGGATGATCGTGCGCCGCGCATTTCGCACACGTCGTTCGGCCACGGCAAGAGTTGGTACCATGCCCGAACCGCTGGCACTTAAAACAGCGGCGCGGGTTCGGGATGTACGGACGGATGGAGCAACGGATAAAACCTGCATATATATGTTGTGGGAGAACGGCGCGGTCAAAGGTCAAGATAATGTGCTTGGTGGGAATCTCCCTGTCGTCTCTACGGATGGTGATGCGTCTCACGGCAGTGACGCCCTGATCCTTCAAGCCGGCAAGGAGATCCGCATCGGTTTCGTTCAGGAGATCTGGCTCTGATATCACACCCTGCGAGCTGTTGAGGCTCCGGTGGGGTGTGACCCTGATGTCAAGATCAGCCAGTCTAGTCTGAGCTAGAAGCTTTGTGGACTGCTGCTTGTCATTTACCTCGATGAGGAGTTCACCAGTTCTTTGTTTTTTGGCCTGATATGATTTTCCTATTATGGCTTCAAGATACTTGGCGATCAAGAAGACTGACTGAGATGCAAGAGGGTGGGTTGGATTCAGGGACTCCATGACAAGAAATCGGGAGTAATGATCTGGTTCAGGAACTGTCAAAGATGGCAATGGGGGAAACGATACTTCGGTGCGGCCTCTTTTAGGGGGCCGATCACGGTTGGGGGGGTTTTAGGCAATACCATAAAGCATAGTATAAAAGCAGGGAGACGGGGGTACTTTCTCCTTTGACCTTACCCTGGTAGTCAAAGAGGTCCCGGAGCTCCCTGCCTGGTAGACAGGCAGGGAGCCCATCGGCCGGAGCTTGACCAAGGCTCCGACGGCCACCGTTTACGGCTTCTACCCTTCACCTTTAAACACCTCGCCACGGTTGGACACGGCTTATGTTGGGAGCTCGGGGTCCGCGGTGTCGCTGCTCACCGTCACCATGAATACTCAAGGTGCCCCGTGCGGGGGAGTGGTCTTGAGTGAGCTGAAGTGTGGTCCCACTGGGCAAATATCGTGGCTCTTTTGTCGGCGATCAGGTCTTATCGTTAACCAGCTGGCCTTCTGTAAGCCATGTTCTTTTTTTCTGCAAGCTTTTTGCTTTGTGGTCTCTTTTTGAAACCACACGAACTGACCTGCTTGTAAGTGGACATCTGGCTGTCTAGTCCGCTAATTTCAACCCTGCGACAGGCCGAAATAGGTTTCTAGTGTGTGGTAATATTTGCGGGGTATTTCACATACAGGCGGAATATTGCGCAAAACAACTTTCTATGAGACTGTGGCGCAACGACGAAGCAGCCTTTCAGGTACTAAAGTATCCAACAAATTTTAACATGAAACTGTCCCGTCAAGTAAAGCCACGACGTTAAACTACATCTGGGTGTAAATGCAGCTAAAACAAAACATAAGGTGTTCCCAGTGTGTAATTTTTCTACGTTTTTTTTTACGTTTAGGGAAAATGGGTCTTAAAAATGAATTCCTGGTAAACTTACGTTTTACAGCGAAGCTTTCTATACTTCACAGTGGAATCATTCGTCTTGCATAACGCACTGCAAAAAAAAAAAAAAAAACAGCTCTACACAATGCGCGGCACAAAGCGATCATGATGATAAGCAAAGGCATATCGAGCGCCTCAAGAAAGGAAACGCTTCCAGCGGCCGGAATCGAACCTGAATCCCTCGCGTTATGAAGCCGATGTCCATCCGATTACGCCATTGCGGCGCGGTCGAAGCACTTTGGATTTCGGGATTTGACTCCGGTTGCATGGGGGAAAGCCTCGCGTTTTAATTGATTGATTGATTGATTTTAGGGTTTAACGCGCCGACGCAACGTAGGCGATGAGGCGCGCCGTAGTGGAGGGCTCCGGATTAATTTTGACCACCTGGGGATCTTTAACGTGCGCCGAAATCTCGTACACACGGGCATTTTTGCTTTTCGCCTCCATCAGAAAAGCGACCGCCGCGGCCGGGAATCGAACCCGCGACCTCGTGCTCAGCAGCGCAACGCCTTAGCCACTGAGCCACCGCGGCGGGTCCTCGCGTTTTAACCATCTTTCTCGAACGAAAGGGGCTTTGATTTTAGCTCTACTTCCAGAAGAGGAAAGATTGTTTGTCTTGCGAAAAACTGATAAAATTGCAACAAAATTCTCATGCTCACATTCCTGAAAACAACACTACTGCAACTGACACTTCTCTTAAAAAAGCTCTTCCCGCAGAACGCCAGATAGTTTTTCTCTCCTCTGGGTTTCTCATTTTTCTTTATCTCTATAATTCCGAGAGTATAAGGCAATAACTGCCATTGTTCCAGGCAATACACAATAACGGCTCCGTCACTGGTATGTAGCTCGAAGGTTTGTCGAATTTGCGCAGTAAGAGAAACAGAGATAAATTACGGACTTCCAATGACAGCCGCATGATCGCGAGATGAAGACCATGAAGTATGCTTAAAGGGACACTGAAGTGATATGTAAACATTGCGGGATTACTAGCGCAAATTGTAGTCCGGAGTCCCCAGGCCATGTTTCGACCACTCTAGGCGCGTTTACGCGATTTTATTTAGTAGAAAAACTAATTCGAAAACGCTGTCCTCCTCTCTTTACGCTCGCCCATTTTCTGTGGCGTTTTCGTGTGACGTCAGAAGGGGATGCGCTGGCAATTGGCTGCGCCACGGCTGCGCTACTGCACGGCTCCCCGGCCGACAGAGTCAGTCGGCCCAGCGTTTCGTCCGCCGGCCGCCGGCGGGTCGTCGCAATCAAGGAGGTTAAAAAAAAATTGCTTGGTCGCAATTCGTTCGCTTAGTTGAAACGAAGCCAGGACACGTTTGTGAATGGAAGAATGTGCCTTTCTTTACTTGGTTTGTTTGTACACTGTATCTAGCTCCAAGTCAAGGTCGCTTCACACAAGCGCTGCACATGCGACGCTTCGCTGACTGGTACGCCAGTAGGAAAATATAAGGCCTCTTGAAGGCGGGAGAAGAGTCAGCGAAGTCAATATAGGTACTAAGCAAATAAAATCAACTGATATTTTTACCGTACAGCGTAAAACTAGGGCGCGGGAAGCACTTTTTTGCGCTGGGCGAACAAGCACAGCGGTCAGCAGCACGACTACGCATCTGCGAACGCTTTCCGTCTACGAAATGCAATTGCTAGACGTGAGCTACTGTGGAAACTCGGGCGACGCTTACTGCACGATCGCAGTACAACAAATAGTCACCTAAGCGGCCTGAAATGCCAAAACTAAATAAAAGTGTAAACTGGTTATACAATATATACCCTATATTAGGAAGGTATTCGCGTCCCGCTCCGTGGCCTAGCGGTCTGGGGCGCTGGAATTTCACCGCAAATGTTTTGCGAGTCACGAGTTCGAATCCCCGCGGGTATGTGCTTTTTTTTTTGTAAGTTAACTTTTTTGTTTTCCGCCGATGTTTTCTATATTGAGTTCACCTTTTTTGGGGCCGCAACGTTCATGGCTACACGAACTAGTTCACAAAACGCGCGCAGGCTGGCACTGGCGCGCTAGCGAGTTCTCGTTGGCGTGCTGTTGCCATAAGCACCGACTGCTTGCAGGCAGTGGGCACAGGCCAGAATGAACAGACCCTTGGCCTGGTGCGAACACGCTTTTTACGATACAGGCATGAGGGAGGCAAGCTCCAAATATGGGGGAAAAGCGCATGACATTTGGGCGTCTGCGGGTACGCGGAGGGCGTTCATGCACTGCGTAGGTCTCGGCTAGTGAATGCTACGACTACAAGCCGTCCTGGGAGGCTTATCTTGTGCATTTTACAGCCGACAACATGGCAGAAGCGCGGTACGATGATCACTGAGATATTGAGAATGCCCATCCAACAAAGCCATTGGTTATGTTTTACAGAACCGAAACCGAAACGTGTGTGATTGCTAACCTTGGGCATCGTCCAATCACGGCGCCCCTCCTCTCAACGTCACAGCCTTAGTTGGTGCGGCCGCCGCAAACCGCGCATGGTAGTTTTTCTTCTTTCGCGCTTTGTAAAATAATTACCGATTTGTCAACCGGATAAACTATGAAAAGTGTGCTAATTTGAGCCAGTCTACGCAGTGCAAGCAAAAACGGGAGCTTGACAAATTCACTTCAGTGTCCCTTTAATGTGTACTAAACCAACTTGAGTAGAAATACGGGGACGCATCCCCTGACGTACTGCTCCATGCTCCACGAAATCGTGCTTCAGTCACTGCCTCGAGATATCGTTCTGCGTTATTACCAGCGATCGAACATAAAACGGGATGTGGCCGATTCGGTAACCACAGAACCTTCGTCGCAGCCAGCTGACAAGCACGAAAAGAAGTTTGAACACCTAATGACCTTTTTCGACCAAGAGCTCGAATGTCTCGAAGCGGTAATGCCAGCATTATCGAAGGGATCGGACCCCCCGAGAGCCGTGAAACTGCATGATCTGCGTCGCACATCAAACGCCAATCACTTACCATCTGCAGCAGCTCTACGTTGAGGAACTAATAACGTGAAGACATGTTTGTTCTGTTCCGCTTCACACGATGCAGCTTCTTGCTCATCTAAATAAATCAGCATTGACCAAAAGAGAGCCCTACTAACAAAATCTGGCCGTTGTTTGCGATGCCTAACTCCAGGACCTGTCTCGAGACAGTGCAAGAAAACTTCACTTTCCATTTTTGTTCCAGCCCCAGGTGCTGCAATAAAAAGAATGCCCTCGTGAATGTGGAATAAATTTCGACAAAAACGCATTGTCCTGACTGCAGAAGCTCAGGACAATTCGCTGGTACTAGCAACAGGACAAACCTGTGGGCCGAAGTCGAGTTCATTGTGTGCAATCAGTGCTGTCGTTGTCGCTCGCCATTGATGCTCTATTGCTAGGCTAGAGTCTTGTGGTAGATCCCAAGTCCCATTTGTTATGTACTGTTTGCGATCATATGAGAGTGCCGAATCTTTGAAAATAGGTGCGTACAACACAAACGTCTCAGAAACATCGTTTCGCTTTCAATCGACGCGACTACGGTGATAGCGGTTAGTGCACTCAGCTGAACCACTAAATAAAACATTTTCAGGATTGAGGGACATTAAAGGGGTCAATACTGGCGCGTAGGATTGTCATAGCCTCGGGGGTTCTTATGCTAAAGCGTAGATGTTTAGGGCCCAACAGCAACAAGTGGGGTTCAATAGAAAGAACGATGGCGTCCTTGGGACGCTCTTCTTACGCTACTTTGTCTTTTTTTATGTCGAGGCGTCGGTAGCGAACGCTTTCTGATCATTTGCGGTGTTGTCAGCAGCCCAATACACCCCATGATCAAGCGTACAGGGTGTCCCAGCTATCATGCACCAAGATTTAAAAAAAAGAGCAATGGCGTAACTCGAAGAAAACCTAGTGCGTAATGTTTGTAGTACAGTGGAGAAGCGGACAGTATTTTTTCCGTTATTGATACTTAACTAATTAATAGCAATTAATTATCTAACTCGATAAGTACTGCCCTAATCCCTAAAGTGTCAGTAAGGCACTTGTAGGTACCCATGAGGGGCATCTATCTGCGGTATTTTCAGCGGCGGACTAATTTCGTACTCATTTATTCTGACTAATAAAGAAAACCCGCGAAATATGAAAAATACCACGTGACGGCGCTTGCGCGCGCATTGTAAAGCAGCGTCCACAAATAAGCTGATTGAAAGCAACTGCTTCGCTTGTTACCCGCCTGAAGACAGCACATCACCTTGACAATAACATGCATGGAAGGAGCAGCAACAGCAGGATTCGCAGGGCGCATGTGCAGATAAGGCACAAACTCGGTCGCGATTTCTTCTTTCTTTCTTTTTTATTTCATTCTGGCTAACTCGGAGGCAGATTGTTTGAGGGCATTGCTTTACGATGCGCGCTAATGCGCGCGGAGGCGCCGTCACGTGGCGTTTTTCATATTTTGCGGGTTTTCTTTATCAGTCAGAATGAATGAGTACGCAATTAGTTCGTCGTTGAAAATACCGCAGTTAGACGCCAACCGTGGGTACCTACAAGTGCCTCTTTCACACTTTAGTGATTAGGACAGTACTTCTCGAGATAGATAGACCATTACAATTAATTTCTTAAGTCTCATCAACGAAAAAATGCTGCCCGCTTCTCCACGGTACTGCAAACATTATGCACTAAGTTTTCTTCAAATTACGCCATTACTCTTTTTTTTTTAAATCTTGTTGCATGATAGCTGGGACAGCCTGTATAGCTTGCGCTGCTGAGCACGAGGTCGCGGGTTCGATTCCCGGCCGCGGCGGCCGCTTTTCTGATGGAGGCGAAAAGCAAAAACGCCCGTGTGTACGAGATTTCGGCGCACGTTAAAGATCCCCAGGTGGTCAAAACTAATCCGGAGCCCTCCACTACGGCGCGCCTCATCGCCTGCGTTGCGTCGGCGCGTTAATCAATCAAACAACAACAACAACAACAACAACACCCTGTATAGCACAGGTGCCTAAGCCGGGTGCAGGTGTCGAAGGAAATGAATACACAGGAAGTGTCAGGTGAAGCGTGCACGCTACCTGGAAGATTATCTTCGGTGTAAACGCAAACGTGCTGAGTTCGACCTATCACGCTGGGATGAGCTGACAGAGCAGAAACGTTGCATTTAATTAGCTGCCTGTAAACTCCATGTCCATTTGAATGAGTTCCTACGGTGGCCTAAGCATCTCTGCAGAAAACCGAACATGAAGGAAGCATACACTAACGCATAAGACTTGAATGTAGCGAAGTTGTACGCAGCTTTCACGACCATCACGAGGATTGAAGTCCTCTATTACAGCCGATTTGCTACTTCGCTGCTGCCGCACCGACCTTTACTCCGTCTTTGTTGCTGTAAGTGTGAGCTTCCTTCATGTATTTGCAAGTGATAATCATGAGACATCCCCTTGGAGGGGCGTACGCCCCTCCAAGGTGATGTCCAATGTCCCAAGGTGTTGCCAGGATAATGGTGAACGTTGGAGTTTTTTTTTTTTTTTTTTTCTTAGCCAAGCTTGGTCAATCTCCCAAGTAGGTATGCTTGGCTTGCAAAGGTGCTCCGATGACGATGGACGGTCGCCGCGGGGCACGCACACACTGGACATTTTCTTGTTTTTTTTAACTGCCATGTGGTCGCCGAAGTCTTTTGACAATCTCCCTATGTGGGTATGCTTGGCTTGGCAAATGTGCGAAGTAGACGCTGGAAGGTCGTCGCGAGGCGCCCGTACACGAGCAATAGGCATTCTCTTGGTTTTGTAAACTGCCGGGCGGTCACCGCGAAACCCGCGATCACATGCGCGCGCTCGGAAATTTCTTGGTATTTTTCACGGACACGAAAAATTGCGATTTGCTAACGAGCTTCGCTCTTAATAAAATAGTCGCTTTAGTCTCACGAAAACGGGTTGGCTGTAGCATCCGGTGCAAACTAAACTGAGGTAAATACCGGGAGCATGCACCCCGGACCTGTTTGTCATCGCGATAAGCAACACTCTTCGCGGCCTTACTTATTGCTGTCTCGTACCGTATTCTAGGGACCCCGGTACCGAGTGGTCCGGCCTATTTTAAGCTCCAGCCTTGACAAAGGAGCAGGAATCAAATATACAAATTCAGGAAAAAATCCATACGGAGCGGCAGATTGGGACGAAGAACGGGGAGCATTGCGCTAGTTACATATTTAGGTTTAACATTTGAATCGGCTTCTAGAACCCGGTAACCCGCCCCACTACATAATACCCCTTCTTATGTAGTGGTTTGCCAGTACGACTGCAAGAACGTCGCTTCTTCCTGAAACGGCTGATTTTGACGGTATCCGCTCTATTTTTTCCTTTGTTAACATTTTTTTACTTTTTCATCTCTTGTCGGGATTGGAACTGAAGTAAATCGCAAGATTTCTGGATCCTCTGGGCTGTCATTCATACAAATAAATGCAATAGTAGGACAATTTTTCTGCATGATGTCTTCCCCGTGCGGGAACTTTTGTTGCATACACATGAACGTTGCTTCATTCATGTGTAAGCTAACAAAAAAAGCATAAATGTACGCAACTCTGCTGCTATACAATATGAGCCACCACTACGCTTATATTTTCTTCTTTTTTGTTTACACGTGCAACTGCAGAGGGTCAGGCAAGAATTTTCATAACGAGAAGGCATGCGCGCTCATACACAACGTTTTAGCTATACGTGGTTAAAAAGAGCTTTTTACCTTTTTAGTGGTCGAAAGATACGGCGAATTTAGTGATCAAATCCCCTTACACCGTTAAAGACCTCTTTCCAGCTTTTCTCCTCTCTTCAGCTCCACCTTCCCATGTAGTTAACAGCTTCGGTCAGAGCCTAGTGATGCGGGGTACACTAGCACAAATTACCTCGTTTTTCTGAATCAAGTAAAGCCTACGTGTTTCACCGAAAAAAAAACAAAAAAACAGGCCACTCACTGGGAACGAGCGGAAACGCGAAACAGAGGGGACATTGACGTAAACAGGCCTGCTCCAAGCTTTCCACGCTGTTTTAAAGGCCGTGTCTAGAGTGCCGTCCGACGGTATTATAAGCACTCCACTATATCGACGTACACCGGCGTTTCGTGACAAAATTGCCGCGTCTGGCACTACATCGCTCTAGATAACGTAAAGCTAGGCAACCTAACGTAAACATAACATACGATAACCTAACGCACACAAAGAAATCATTTAAAACATCAAAACTAACCTAAGGAATGAAAAAAAAGCCCATCTCCCCGCGAGGGGGAGTCGAGTAAATACGTCGCATAGGGTGTGGGTATATTGCGTTAACGTTTAGTGTTTGGGGAGTTGGTGGTAGTGAATGCGTTGTATCAGCAGCTTCTTGACGTAGTTTGAATGAGTCAAGGATATAAGGCGCGTTCGTAGCCTTTCATTCTGTGTCGGCTTTGTGGCGCAGTGGGTAGAGCACCATGTACCTTGCGTTCCGCCCGTAGGGTCGTGGGATCGAAACCAGGCGCCGGTAAGTAATATTTTCTTATACAGTGTAAGGGTAGGGGTGCGGACCTGTTGTTGAGAGCGAGGAGGGTAGCGTGATGCGGGAGAGGAGGAGTGGGGGAGAGGGCGCACCTTCGCGCTGAGCTGTTGCGGACGCACGGCGGACGCTACATGTGAGTTAAAGAAATGCTCTGCATTTAAAAAAAAACTTAAGCAAGAGCCGGTCTCGAACCACCGTCTTTGGGAACAAGGAGCTAAGACGGACCCTCTACACTACAACGCCAGACGCGTTGGAAGGTGCTAGCCTAGTGTTAAATATTCTAATATCGTCGGACGGCACACCAGACACTGCGTTTTTTAGAACTCAACTTGACCGGCGTATGCCTCGCATTTCAGTTGCGCGCGTGTCCAGTTTCCAGTTAGGTGTACCCCGCCCGTTCCGCTGGGGCGAAGATGTAACACGTGCTGAAACACTCGAAAACCCGCTCAAGCTGGTTGACGTCTCCGTAAAAAGCCGTACGAATGAATTGCTTCGAAGAGCAAGCCGCGTTTTAACGAACCTACGAAAGCATATGTATTAGGGGCAAATTTTCCCTACGGCATGTTCCCAGTGCAGTGGCTTCTTGCCCAGAGACAAAGTAACATCCACACATGTGTACCACTGTGGCTACTGACGAAAGCTATGGAGACGCCTGAAAACTATCACGTTTGAACATTGGTAAACAGTTTCAATATTGATAAATGGAAGATTATTAAACTCTTCAGATTATTAGAATTGTTTTATTTGCTCTACCTTGTCTTACAAAGCTTTCCGTTGCCCTCGAGCAAGAAATTTGTCCTCCCAAGAGAGAGTTAGCCGTTTGAGCACAAATTTTCTCTTGAGTTAAAGGTAAATGAAACTTTGCACATTTTCTCTCTCAGAAGCGTCTTTCACGTGGACAGTTCGCAAGGACAGCAGACAGGCCCTCTTGCATGCCTTGGAGCACTGCTGTGTGGCCCCTCAAGGCAGCATGTTTCCCAGGGGCAAACTTGGGGAACAGGTCGAGGAGTATAACAAAAACAAAAGCACAAAATAATCATGATTTTCTCGAAATGTGGCTGTGAAAATGGTGTTTTGACAAAGATGAAGGAATAGTCGTACAGAAATTGAGTGGCGCGCTAGTAGTGAGAAGAGCAGTAAATGAGCGCGACGAAGATATTTCATTAGATGTAGCTCCCTTCCTAAGGAGAGCCAACCGTATGGAAATTGACATCAGTCTGCAATCTGATTGGTACTCGCGGGCAAAGAATCTTCCCGCCCTGAGAGCTGACAGCAAAGAGCGTTAGAGAGCGAATGCGGGTCATACGGCTTCAACAGCTTGTGAAACAAGCACCTGGAATAAACTTTATCAAGGAAATACAGGCGGACCGGTATTTAGAAATATGCTAGTTCGAGTTAGAGTGGTTTTACTGTCCTTTATTTACTTAGACCTGCTTTGCTGCTACATTGTTCTGGCAGCTGTTTCTTCCTTTAAGCGAAGTTTGTAATTCCGGGTACAAACCGAGAAAACACCTCATAGCATCTCACTAACCTTCAAGCAAGGGCATTCATCGGTAAAGGCAAGCAAGCGCCTCGTGCAGTTTCTCGGCATAGAGTTGTTTACCAGATGCACTGACGCTGAAATTGCATGTCACCGTGAGAATTATAGGAAGAGTATGGTTTTCCGCTTTGCTTCGTAATTGGCTCAGCTTGTAACGTTTTAGTGGCAGTGAAAATACGTAAAGAGCAGCAATATCGACAAAAAAGGGTCTATTAACATAGATACGAAATGAAAACATGTCGTAGCAGTAAAAAACGGCGCATTTTCTTCTGTTTTCTGTTTTATTTGGTAGCAGGAGGTTTAGGTGAACACTATCGCCTGCGATTGTCTGCGATTCTGACGGGTCGAACCAGCTGTTACAAAATACTTTTAACTTTCGCAATACCACCGAAGACACGTTTTAGTCGTCTTCCCTCCCACACAAACGGCATCGATGTTGTTGACCACGATACAAATGCTAAGGACACCGACCTGCCACTCTTCCGTCTGCGTGCGCTGATTTAGACCCTTCATTTGTTACAAGGCCAGATACACATCGTGAAATATATAGCTATAGAGTGCTCCGCAATCGAACGTTTTCCGTAAAAACATGCCCCTATTCTAACCTGGAAACCGTACTTAGGCACAATGTTGTGTACATATGACCTATGTAAAACGAAAGAAGCGCACCTCAGGTTAATTGTAACTATGCAAGCCATTAACCTGCCTATACGTTGCCCTTGTGGAAGTTTCTTCGCGTGGTAGTGAACTAGTTGAAGTAACTTCTTGCAGACAACTTTGGAAGCCAAGATGGCACTCGTAGTACCTTCGTAATATCCTCAAAAGCACGTGTCAGAGACACTTTCTTATCTCAACTCATTGGCAAGCCACATTGATGGAGAACGACCACTACTAGACGATTCGCAGGATTCTCGTTCCATTCAAATGTCCCTACTTAGAAACCCCTTAGCATAGTAACTGTGTATTATATTGAGACACACAGCGCAGGAGGTAGCGTGTGCAGACGGCGGCAATCAATTGAAATGACCATGGTCCATGGAGCAATTTCGGCCAAACTGTCTAAACTGCGGTGGGTGATTGCTTGAACTCGGCCCTCGTTCGCTGAGTAACTTGACGGACGTCCGCACAATCATTAGCCAGACAAGCCCTACGTAACTCGGTTAGTTTGGAGCTGTTTTTTTTTTTTTTTTTTCATAGTACCAATCGGCGAATGGGTCTATTTTCAAAAACGACTGCGCACTAGTATTTGTTTTGCGCGCCGGCTTTTGTCAACTTGTCTACTGGTTAGTTGGGGAATCTTAAGAAGTGGACAAAACTTAAGCTTCGTCTTTGGGAGTCTAACGCGATAGAGTGACTAGGCTCCGTTCGCGTCGCTTTATCACTCGCTTGTCATACTTCTGCTGCACACGCGGCATCCGCGAGCGGTGAAAACTATTCGCTTCCGCTTGCACGCCATACATTTGGGCTAGGTCGTGCAATCCCGGGGGTTTAAGTGGGCACTGCAAAGTGGCGCCACGGTATTTTCCGCCCATGTTTAATGCCTCTGACGACGCCGGCTTTCCTGCGACACGGGCTTTCTTGCGATTCATCGTTCAGACGATTCTTGTCACAACCCGCTTGTCGCGCTGAGCGGCGACTGCTAGAATAAATATACCCTCCAGAGGTTCTTGATTGGATGTAACAGGGGTATTTCGTTCGTTTATTACGACGTTTGGCCTCTTCCTGAACTCTATAAGTGAGGGGGGTGAAGTTTACTCCGAATGGTTGAATACTGCATTTAACGGTAATGGGGTTAATTCTCAGCTTTGATAAGACTTGACTGACCCGCGGGAGCTCCCCTGGTTCTTGCCTCTTCGTCAGCACATTCTTCATAATTTGGCCACAGTGTTGGTGCATGTAAGTACGTTGGGCCTCCGTTCCGGCACCCTCGACTCAGTTCGTGCAGGCCGGTGAGCTGACTTCATACATCCGATCGCTCGTCAGATCACAAGTCTTCAATGCGCTAGCGGGACCTATTTCTTGTATCTGTTTTACTTAAGTCTCCAAGTCTCGCTTCTGTCACAGGACATTTCCTTCCAGTCTTTCTGCCTCCCCGGAACGTAAAAACTAGTATTAGCATATACATGCATTTCCTGGCAAGAAGCACGCTGAAACATTGCGGAAAGAAAAAGAAACAACGCTTGGGCAGTCTTTTTTTTTCTCAGTAAAATGCACAACCAACACTGAAGTTCACGTTGCGGCACAGAGTCGATATAATCAAATCCTTAAAAGGGAAAACAAACTGAATCTCGCCCGCTCTAGTGTCACTGTCCACACCCCGAAAAGCGAGGGTAATGAGAACCAAGTACTTGGCAGCGCATCCATTCGAAGCATTCTTTACACAGTATCGATAGTAGCCGATGGCGAACAAAGAAGGGCAACAGGAAGCGAAAGCACCCTTCGTAGCGCTGAACAGTTCGCGAGGCAGACACACGCGCCAGTGTTTGCGCCCTCCGGGAGGCGCATATGGCCGGTTGTGCCCCTGCGCGATCTATGGGGAGCGCCTTGTTTTCTGCGCCGCCGAACAATGCGGCCTCCGTCCGGGCGCCTCGGGTAATTAATTACCAACATGTGAGGGGAACCGCGACGAGTTAACTTCCGCCCCCTGCATCACCGCGGCGTTCGTGAATAACTTTGCCTCAGTCCAAAACAACTGAGATAACAGCAGCAAATTGCAACAACCAAAAAAGAAGTTTTTTGTTTCGAGGGCCCCCAATGTGTGTTTTGTGCAGAACAAGAGGGTAACACACAAAAAGTTGGCGCCAGACCCCTGTACTCCGCAGAAGAATCCCTCATCAAGCATCAACAATTTCGACAGAGTAGTGTCCTCTGTGACTACGCCCAAGTGCCTCCTTTTTTCTATATTTATTTGTCGCGAGTTAGTTCCGGCATCTTAGTTCTCTCTTTTTTAATGACAATAGATGCTGGCAGAAGTTATTCACAGCACTCCTACCTCTATGCAACCGACCGTGTTTGTGAAGCGAAACTAAAAATCCGAACT
Source organism: Haemaphysalis longicornis (assembly GCF_048455015.1). Taxonomy (NCBI): domain Eukaryota; kingdom Metazoa; phylum Arthropoda; class Arachnida; order Ixodida; family Ixodidae; genus Haemaphysalis; species Haemaphysalis longicornis. The sequence continues at coordinate 26,922,119 of NW_027526460.1, read as the reverse complement.
CATGCTATGTTTACCAATGGAGGTGAGAATATTGGTAAATTATTGTTGCTTTTAAGGGTATGTTTTCCCTGCTCTCACTCAACTGAACAATGCGGGTGTACAACCGACCCAAGGGTCTATTTTTCCCTCCTTCACTCACGGCACAATGTCGGCGATGCGCTAGGAAAGTCACTGCGGCAGCAGCATATTTTGTTTCTTTGTATGGTGGCAACCCCTGAACTGTAGTCTCTTTCCAAGTGCTGATCACACGTCGCTAACCTCGTGTGAAAAAAAAAAAAGACATTTATCTCCTCCGGAACTGTAAATATTGCGCTAAAACGACGTGCCTTGACTTGTTCTAACGTTTGATAAAATGAAAAAAAAAAAATTCACTCGCGCTTCCCCGAGGGGGAGAGTGTGTAAGTGCGAATGCACGGTTGTTTGATCTTGGAGTGGAGAGGAGGCGCCCAACACCCGCAGTCACTGAGCGGAGAGAGGAGGAGGAGAGTAGCGCCCACCGTTACGGCGAGGGCTACACGAGCGCCCTCACGCGTCGGAATGCGGAGCGCCCGCTAAGCGAGCGAGAGCTCTCCCGCCCGAAGTGGAGAGGAGGCGCCCAACACCCGCAGTCACTGAGCGGAGAGAGGAGGAGGAGAGTAGCGCGCGCCCATCTCCCCCCGTTGCTAGGGAAGACGAGGAGGAAGACGAGGAGCGCGCGCACCCGCAGCTGTTGCTATGCGGACGACGGCGGCGGACGATTCAGGCTCGCTTAAGAAGTGCATTTGCACTTAAAACAAAAAAACGGGTGTCTCTTGCTAGTGCATCAGACCCACCCTTGGGGTAACACGAAGCTGTAGTGCACGGTGGATATATATATGGCTCGGTAGATACAAGGTAAAAATAGTGGGTTGCGATTTAAACTGCAGGAAAGTGTCCCAGTCTATCTTTGCTAATTGCATGCGTGTGGTGGGTGAAGACGATCATTCACGCAATGTGGTCTTAAGTTAGCAAGAACGGTATCAAGGATAATCTGCCTTTTCTTTTGAAAACCAGGGAATATGGCCGAAGGCGTGGCTGTGAAAAGATATAATTGACTGTGAGTAGCCAAATACGTTAGGTTATTTTCTTTTTTTGTAGTTTGTGCGCCTTAAATTTTAGTTACGAAGCCGACATGCACTTGGCGGATATTGTGAATGGACTTCACAGGGAAAACCACGCCCAGCAAAGTTTATTTGAATCCTTTTTTAAATGTCCTCACCTATTGATTCTACATAGGCATGAACTTCCTCACCATTGCAGATAAAGAACTTCTTCGAATTTTTGTGAGATACGTATGCACTTCCTTTAAGGTTCTCAGACTAATTTTTTTATAGAACGCTAATCTTAAAGCCTGTGTAAATTTACATATAAACATCTCCTTCTGTGATTTTTCTGAAAACAACCGCACAAAAGGATCGCTGATTAATAGCAGAATAAACTGTGTTACGGTTGAAACAATATTATACCAATTCTCACCATCTCCCTTGTTTTCCAAAGAGTGGAGACAATTCGAAATATTTATCCCACATCAATTTGTACGACATACATCTACCCCGCTATACTTATATTGAAGTACGGCCTAAAATATAAACTGCGTAAGCTTATTCACGACCACTGTTTGTTAACATTGACGTCATACCTCCCCGCAAATACAATCACCTCATACTCCTGCATTGCGGAAAGTTAGCAACCCCAGTACCCAAAACTGCGACGCAAGGTGTCCCGTCCTTTATAATTTTCCCGGGAATCCATCACCAGGACATTTGAGTATGAAAGACCCCACCTCTCATTAGGAAGTGAGCTTCTCGCTGCATCCTAATGTAGTAATTATACCGAGCGCGTTTACAACATCCATAAAACGCTCACGTTTACTTTCCAAAAAGCATACTAATGCGAATTTCTTGCTCCCATGGCTACGCATTCCCAGAGGAATCTATCCGCAGATACGGATAAGAAAGGAAGGTGGCTTCTAGATCGGAAATTATACTGATGGCACTGGGAGCAGTGAGAGGGACAGTAGTTGAAATTGGCAAAGATTGGACAGTGATAGATGATGCGGTGCGCATTTACAGTGCCACCAGCGCAAGGTAAAGGAGCGGCGATCGAGAAGCGGGCTCATCTAAGCCTCAACAGCCCGTTTCCCGGCCTCTCACAAAGAGAACGTCCCGGTGGGAGTTACCTCGCTCGCACGAGTGCGCCGCCGCAGCCTCTCAAGAGAGTGCACCCCACACTGATCCCCGCCTTTAAATGCGTAGAATTCTTTTCCGAGAACCCCCACAGCCACGACCGTGCAACGCCCTGCGTTTACACAAAAATACAGATTTCGCGGAAGCTCCAACTTTAATATTTATGATAGCCTAAATGAAGATAAATGGTGTAGAAAATTTTGAAAAACCCGAAAATAAGAATATAAAAAGGGGAAATGGTGAACCCTGTAACGCCTTGCATTTTCACAAGAAGGCAGATTTCGCAGAAATTTCATCTTCACTCGTTGTAATAGTGTAAATGGAGATAGTTGGTAGAACAGAATTGTGAAAAACCCGAAAATGCGAAAAATGCAAGAAAAATATTGAACATCGTGAACCGTGTAACGCCCTGCATTTCCAAAAAAAAAATGTAGGTTTGGTGGAAGTGACACCTGTAATCATTAAAATTGCTCAAATCTAGATAATTTCTCCGACATAATTTTGATTGTAAATTCGGCTGCAAAAAATATCGCTATAAAGAACTAACTCTCTAGACCACAGAAAGCTCTTTATTAGAGGACCAGCGGCATTATAATGCTACGCATTCGTCGACAATTCGCTGAATTTCACCAGACTTTCTTTCTACTGGAGGTATGAAAAACACGTGAAGGATTTCCTACGTGAAGCGCCGTCGGCCACCAAGGGCAGACGAATCATAATAACAGGAGCTATTAAATGATTCCTGCACATACAGCAGGCAGCTTGTGCAATACCAGCTCGTGACATTCGTGACATTCGTGGCAGCTCGTGACATTCGTTTACTCCTCGCGCTATAAAGCTTCGTGCTTCAAAGACAAGTGACTTTTACAGCAAAGCTGTATAGCTCTGCCCCCCAACGGTTTCATCTCCGTTGGCAGAAACCCCAAGGCGCGAAGAATACACTTATACACTGCGTGCTTGGCCCTCCGCAGGTTTTGGAGATGGCCCGGGATTTTTCGTATACGCCTGTGACAGACACGATTGGATCCGTACATTAAGGGCAAAGAACATTTCTTTATGGGAAACGTACGCTGAATGAACACAGTAGACGAGAAATGGGGTAGCTTGTGGTTTCACAAACGGTGAAAGTAATCACGGAGGGATGAAAGGTGGCCGATCGATGCCCCTTAACAAGACTCCAGGGAAGGGTTAGGATCCAAGGAAGAGTTGGATCAAGCAAATAGGAGCCTCTATCGCAGACGCTCTCTTAGTAGCGCTCGGCGGCGGGATTAGTTTTCGCGGGTGCTTCCAAGGGTATATTTGTCTTGGCACGCCATTGAGGCAGCGCTCCTTTCTCCCTTATGGCGTGATGGCCGTGCTCGCCTCACTGGGTCGGCGACGCGAGTATCGGGGGCTTGCGGTATGCGATCGGGGGATCACGCTTTCATCTTGGGGGAGTGGATCCGTCAGGGGCAGTGCACTGTCTTCCATTTTGTGGCGCGAGATGAGAGGCATCCCCGAGAACACCGGGATTCTGGGAAAAAACGCGAAACGGGAAAAGAATAACCTCCGCTATCTTGCGTGCAAAGCGCAGATATTAGGACTAGTAAAGCCAAGCATGAATGACGAAACTGGACGCGGTGAAAGAGCTCTAGAATTTAGATGGTGTTGTGCATCACGGATAATTCGCGGTGTTTGCTATGGACGTAAAGGCATGGAAGAAAAAATGGAACATTCTGTTCAATATCAAAGCGTTCTCAGTTCCTGTTTACGTCATTTAGTAAGCCATTTTAATGGGTCTTTTGATACACCTCCAAGCACAGAACTTCCTTTTCACTGCTATGAAATCAACATTGTTGTGCTCTAAAATTTTAAACAGGCTTTTAATCCCAGATTTAAAAACAATATATTCAAGATTTCTTAACAGTATTTCTCCGGACACAACCAGCGCATGGTTATTGACACTTAGGTTCAATCCGGGTCCCGCATTGACAGAGTTCAATGCGGGTTCTCCTAACTTTCCGTTTTCGTATGCATCACAATGTACTTCTATCATTAAGATGTGGAGATGTGCTAACGTAAGCGAATGACACGGCACTCGTGTTTCTAGATTACATACTTCATGAATTACAACACAACATGTACATATCGGATTTCAATAACAATCATATTACGCTCAGTATAACGAAAACCATTTAAGTTGTGTTTCATTGCAGAGGCAAAGTGGTAGCTTTACTGCTTATGACGGAATAATCTGTAACTGCAGAACGCACCCCGCCATAAGCATTAGGCGCATGGTTTGGTTTCCTTATCATTTTATACCAGCACCAAAGGCCTCGACCGTCTGAGGTGGCAGAAGAACCAGTTCGAGTTGTACGAAGAACTTGCTTTGAATTCCTGTCGGCGTGGGGTAGAACTGGGGCTGTGCAGAAACTAGACTGCTGAAGCTGACGCATCAGTAGCTGACGCCACAATAGTAGTTAGTTCAGATATAACAAAGCCAACTCCCCCCTTGTTTTTGTTTGAAGGGATACTGCTTACGACGGTGACAGGCTAATTATTAGGAAATGTGGTTAGTTCTAACGGCCAGCTAACTGGCTGATGACGGCTTTTATACGTGCATGAAGTTCGCCTACTTCTTTGCTTTGGCGAGAAATTGGGTTTCGAACGGAAGAAAGGCGCCGTGTTTGAGCACGGCGCCCGCGGTAATTGGCGACACGAACGAACGCTAGTCTTGTTTGCGCCCAGGGTGCAATGTTTGCAGTGAGTCTGTAAACTTCTCGTGGTTTGTTGCGCACAAGGAGAGAAAACTCGATTTGTAGGCATTGTGGGAACGTCATTACTGGTAGTTGTCTCCATTATGTAAATGGAAGGTTTAGCGCAAAAAAGACGAGGACGGTGGCAAACGTGACAGGCGCTACTAACAACTGAGTTTATTTCGAAAAGCACTAACGTATAAATAGCAGGCATGCGCCGAAGAAAAAGAAAGGAAAGGGAAAAAATTACACACATCACGGTCATCTGGCGAACATCAGAAAAAAGTATGCAGAAATGCACTTTCCTTATCATAAATAGAAAGCGACGGTACACTTACGCACATGGGCCCTTTTCTTTTTATGAAAAAAGCCTCGGCAACCTCACGTGCGGTAGCATCTCTGCTCCTTTCGATTATTTTTGTTTTGTCCAGATTGGGTTTACAGATTGGGATTACAGAATCACGATCTTTACAATCACAATCTTTACAATCTTCAGTCTGCCCTGTACAAATCGTGTGAGCATGCTATGGGAAGCAGTTTTGACCATCAAATGGCCAGGCTTCAAGCTGCTGGCTTTCCGGGCTCAACCCTTACCGCCGTGGCGGAGGGTTTGCTAAAGAAAACGAAAGGTGCCCCTCAAAGGGCTAATGTTGAGCTCTTGCAAAATGAGCCAAGGCCTGCGGTCATACCGTACTCGCACCGAGTTGCACACAACCTTAAGAAGGTCGCTTCCAAGTACAGCATACCGGTTGTGTTTTCAGCGCCCTTAAAACTTTCCACGCTGTGCTCAAGAATAGCGCCAGAGATGAAACGCAAAAAATGCGAGAAGAAGCATGTCACGACGTTTATTAAGTGTGCGATTTGTGTTGTGTACGAGATCCCTCTGATTTGTGGTAAAGTGTATATCGGCCAAACCGGCCGATGCATTAATGACCACCTCAGAGAACATGCCTTGTCGATAAAAAATGGAACTGGTTCGCACTTGCCACAACATTGTAAAGATTGTGATTCTGTAAACCCAATCTGTAAACCCAATCTGGACAAAACAAAAATAATCGAAAGGAGCAGAGATGCTACCGCACGTGAGGTTGCCGAGGCTTTTTTCATAAAAAGAAAAGGGCCCATGTGCGTAAGTGTACCGTCGCTTTCTATTTATGATAAGGAAAGTGCATTTCTACATACTTTTTTCTGATGTTCGCCAGATGACCGTGATGTGTGTAATTTTTTCCCTTTCCTTTCTTTTTCTTCGGTGCATGCCTGCTATTTATACGTTAGTGCTTTTCGAAATAAACTCAGTTGTTAGTAGCGCCTGTCACGTTTGCCACCGTCCTCGTCTTTTTTGCGCTAAACCTTCCATTTAAGTATGTACCAACTCGCCCAACAGCACGTTCTGTTAGTCTCCATTATGTTATCAGGGTTTTTTCTCCTGTGATTCCTTATTGCTTAGTTATCCTACATTTTTTCTCACGCGCCAGGATACAAGTGTTAAGCTACCAACGCCATCTTGGATTATAAAAAGTAGAATAAATGCTACTTTCAATGACACTGGAATGCGTAGGCCTATGCTATCGATGGTGGGCATAGACAGTGCGGATATTTCTAGCATCGATCTTTCGAAAGTGGATGTCCAGTGGAGGTGTTGCAAAACCTCTTACTGCTTATGTGGGTATGCATGGCTGTGTTGCTTTTCAGCAGGGGTAGTATTGTAATTGCTTTGTTGGCAATACCAAACCCAAACGATATATGTACCGTGTGGTTGGTCGGCCGATTGGGGTAGTAGCAGCGTGCGAGTCCAAAGTTCTTTAAGATAAAAGCCGGTCTTTCTTTTTGTGTTTCGCAATGTCATAATTAAAGTCGCTGTCGATAATCACCGGTGTGCATCGTTCTTGTGTCAGGCATGCATAGCTCTTGTGCATGAAGGGGTAGATGTCCGTTTCGGATTTTCCAGGCGCAATGTAGACTTTGAAGATTATCCTTCCGTCTCTGAGGTTGAATATACAGACATCCGGATAGTCGGTGGCATTGAAATCTAGCTCCTGCGTCAGCGAGGATATGTAGTGAGGGCAATGCCGGTTTTGGGGGTCTCATGAAAGGCAAAAATTCTATGCAAAGTGTTTTGTAGCCTTCAAGGGGGCCATAATACGCCAATTGAAAACCAGCAATTTCAGTTTATCATTAGCGGACATTCGTGGCTAAGCAGTTATGAATGTATGATTCCTACGTCACAGTCCGGAGAGCTTTCATAGGTCAATACCGAAAACGGACACACGGAGATGGACATACGGACATGCAAATACGGCCAGGGGTAACAAACGAACTGAACTGTAACATAAGGAGCGGAGGAATAGGGATATGGGAAGTGTGATTCAGAGAAGTTTTTCGGAGCTGTACAAGTTCCACCGTGGCAGCAGCGCAGTCTTGGTGTTGGGAGCGTGAGTTCATCAGCTGTCACGCACTGCTCTTAGGGGGTTTCATTATGGTGGTCACCCCCTTCCATAAAGTAGAGAGTGTAGGGTGCGAATCAGTGGTCACAAGTTAACGTGTATGTAGCTGGGTTCATGGCAAATAGTAGTATGCTGTGGTGGTAGGGGTTTATTTGGGGGAGACAAAGCGTTTATACACAAATTGTGGAGCACGAATGTTAGTACATGGACGAGCGTAGAAACAACAGGCCGGAATGTTCCTATATGAGGGTTACATAAGGTCCCAAGTAGCTTTTGCGAGGTCTCTCATCCTACCTGCACAAACCAATATGTGCGGAGACATCACATATCCACGCCCCCAGCCACTGTATCTTCCGAAGTCTTCGAAAGTGTACCAATGGTCCAGGAAAAGGAAATGATGGGTACATACAGTAAAGCCCGCTTATATCGAACACAGATATATCGAACTGTTGCCTATATCGAACCCTTGTATAATTTTGATAGAAATTACATGCATTTTAAATTTTTATGCCTAACGTGATTTTGCTCACAAGAGATATATCGAACCCTCCCCCGCCAAATTTTTCGCTCTCCTTCGGCATGTGGCAGGCGTTCTCGGAATACATGGGCGCGCAGCGGTGGCGCGGGTGTCGCTTGCGACTCCCGCGCAAGCTCGAGCGCGTCCTAACCGACCGTGGCAGAGTAGTATATTATATCTATTGGCAGAGTAAACCAGCTCCACGCATGCATGCCGTTTGCACCGAAAGCGCCACATTGGGCGCTGCGGGCTGCGGAATAACCGATCTTCAAGTCCACGCCACTCGCTGCCCGCACTTGCTCGGGTCGCTTGGTTCGCCGTTACGCGCTTGTATCCATGCTTGTCTCCGCTCTGTCGAAGACGCCGAGGATTCCGTAACGCTTCCGAGCACGAGCGAAGCCGTCGCTGCCGTGGCCCTGCTACGGCGATACTGCAGCGTCATTGAGGGCAGCGGTCTTGTGCTTGTCGACTGTTTAGATACCGTGGAGCAAGCAGTCCCCAACAACGCACTGCGCTCCAAGAAGCAGGCTACACTCACGCAGTTCTTCCGCCCAAATAAATGATTGTTTTCTTTCCGAGAAAGTGTGGTTATCCATCGTGAATTGCAGGGTGGTAAGAGCTCGGGAGTCCATGGGCAAGATTGCTCTCACGTAAGTTTTTTTTTTTTGCTTCACTTTCTATATCAAATTTTTGCAATATTGAACTACTTTACAATCCTCGCGCTGTTCGATATAAGCGGGATTTACTGTATCACCCTGCCTCCTTGTATGTCACGCCCGCAAGACGCGCACATGAATTTCTGAACCATTCGTTTTTCGCCTTTCCCTGACCTTGGGTTCGGGAAAAGGCAATTCTTGTACATCCGAGGTGATTTCCACTCCGGAAGGGATCGCGGCGCGCTTTGGAAAATACCTGAGCGACTTTGCACATGAGTCACCGCGGTTCCGCTGTCTGGCTCCAGTCGTTAAAGTATTCGTAAGGCAAAAGTTTGCATAGTCACCGTTTCCTTACATTTTGACGATACTGAACACGTTATTGTTATTTCTTTTCTCTACTGTACTGCATAAACTCCGACGTTCGGAAGAAAATACTCTTCGAGATTGATGGAACTAGCGAAAAATTGACGCGGTACCCCACAATGCCCTAGGCTGGTCACGTGCGCCATCGAGAGTTGTTTTGTTTTGATACGGTTGCCCGTTTGCCGGCACTCGCCTATTTTTGGCGAGGTCACCGCCTTAAGAGTGCCAATGATATATTCTGGGCATGCCGGAGGCAGCAAGGCGAAACTCCTTGGGCACTGGTATAGCCTAAAACACCTCCAAAGTAGTTGCGGTTCTGCTACTGCACTGCGGGAAATGTGATTCGACGCATCACGTTACTGACTGTGATTAAGTGAACAGTTTTACTCAATAGAAGGACCCTGGCGCCATTTGTACGAAAACAATTGGTGATATCGCAGCAAGAGCGAGGAGGGTGAGATTGGCATCCAACCCAGGTATCAAGACACGGCATCACCCAAGGAAACGCCGGTGCCAGTACGCGTACATCAGTCAGCTAAGATGATTGAAGGAGATGATTTAAATCAATTGGCCCAGCTACCTTCATAGAAATCTACCTCAGCTACCACCTCAAAGCCAACTATGATCGGCTGTGCGCACAGATGCTATCAACGAATATTGTCTGTCTGTCTGTCTGTCTGTCTGTCTGTCTGTCTGTCTGTCTGTCTGTCTGTCTGTCGGTCTGTCTGTCTGTCTGTCTGTCTGTCTGTCTGTCTGTCTGTCTGTCTGTCTGTCTGTCTGTCTGTCTGTCTGTCTGTCTGTCTGTCTGTCTGTTGAGGAAGTAACCTAAAATCTCCCAAGTCTTTTGTGTTTAAGGTTCTGCAGACAAAACAACGACACCTAACATGACACTTCAATGGTGAAGCTGTTGGTCTTACTTCCCGGAGCTTACCTGCGCGCAGCACACACCGATTGCTAAAGATCTCTAAAATTATGAACAAAGTTGGTCGGCGCAAATCCCAAAGCAGCCAACTGCATCTTTTTTTCTTTTTTTTTTCTGGCTGAGGACACCTCAAGTGCTTCCGGGTGATTCTGCACCGACCTCAGGCTCTTTCTAAGCGCACAAATTAAAAGAATGGAAAAAATACAAGCGCCACCCTTTGCGCAGCGCTTGTATTGATCGGCTGGACACAACGCTCTCTAAAAATCAATCAATTTGGGCGGTTTTGTAGAAAAACAACGCCCGGAGTGGAATGAAGACGTCCTTACCCTTAAAACGACTCGGAGGAGAGCTGTTAACGGATTTATTATCTGGTTTCATGAAACCACGGAAACCCTCAGCAATACAAGCAATGCTTGCGGGGAATAGTAAGAAAATGGAAGCAAAAGAAGCAAAGGAGGCGGAGTTTATGAACCGGAATTTTCGCAAAGCCGTTGTCGATGACTGAAAATTTAAACTAAACACGACAGAGTTATAAAATTAAAAATCTGGCACTGTAGGTCGAGCAAGGAACAGCGTGTAATTCATATATCGGAAGCGCGTGGTTTCCTTAAAATTTTTGATATGTTCACTTGTACTGTAAAAAGTAAACAGCAATATTTGAAAGTAATACCTCGGAGTAGGAATGGGAGGAATGAACGTTGATTTTCTAAATTTATAGCGGGTGGGTGGCCACCTTAGTCCAGGTAGCCACGTCTTTTCGCTGCTCGGCATTATTTTTTTAGTGCATGTGTTCCTAACCGCTACTGGTCTCACTTACGAAATAAATCAATCTGCAGACAGACTAAGCTTGAACTTTGCCGCTCCTTGTTTAAGTTCAGGTACGACTCTAATTCTAAAGTTTGTAGCTTTTGAACCTAAAGCAATCCCTCATACTTATACGAGCAGCACACAGTACGATCTCTGGTTTGCCTGAAAACATTAAATATTGCCGCGAACCATGCACTAGATTTCTTTACTTATGTTTTTGCTTTTATCGCCCGGCTGCTCCGAGGCTGTGCTATCTGTGCCCCGAGTAAAGTGCGTGTTCCATTCTTTCTTTCTTATGCTGCACGGATCATCTCATTTGATAGGGAGAATGTTTCGCCCGTAGAATAGTCTTCTTTTATCTACAGTGTTCTGGATGTAATTCGACGGTTCGAGAAAGGCCCGCTCCCGAAGATAAATGCACGCACAGCAGACGCCGCGGCGTTCAACCGCCGACGCTCGCCTGCGCACGTCACTTTGTTGACTGCTGCTTCGCCGCCTGTGTATTCTTTGACGTTCATCTTAAGCGCAGAAAAAACAGGGACACAGCAGACAAGGACAAGCGCTTCTCCTTGTCTACTGTGTCCATGTTTTTTTCTGCGCTTAAGATGAACGTAATGGAATACCAACTAGCCCGAACGCAAGCATTTCTTCAAGTATTCTTTGAGTTGTTAGGGGAGCACAAGTTCGCTCCAATAAACTTGCTTTCCTTCAAGACAACTGCGTCGTCTTTGGCTTCGTGACAACAGTATCTGTGGGTTATGAAATTTCGTAAAGATTTCCCTTAATTTTGTCATTTCGCCATTAATAGGGTTTTTGTTGGTTTTTGCAATGCCGAGAAATTCAAAAGTCCTCACAGTGCGGGTGAGGAGCGAAGCAGTCATAGAGAAGAGCTAAAAGGAGAGCAAGTCTATATTCGGTGACCTCTCTCTGGGAATGAGAGCACTCGGTGTCTTCAAGATTGTTTCTTTCGCTCACTCCGTTCGTGGTTCGGACGACTGACTGCAGCGAGTAGGTGTCCGAACCGAACTAGTCTCACAGGGACGTCTGTCGTGACCCATTTACGTTGTTGCTGCTAGGTTATTTCTGCTAGAAACTAAGATAGAAATAATGAATCGTCAGCCTGGTTGTGTCCACTGCAAAATGAAGACCTCTCCAAGGTTCCTCCGGCCGCTCCTGTCTTGCGATGCTCTAGCCCAATTTCTGCCCCACAATTTCTTTATTTCATCCCTCCACAGAGTTCCTATAATTCTAGACTCGCCATTTGGTAGCCACTCTGTGACTGAGATGGTCCACCTGTTGTCATTTCTCCGCATTGCATTTAGAGCCCGAGTCCATTTCTTTCTTTTAATTTGAGCTTTGATGTCTTCCGGTCGAGTTTGCTCACTGCTAACATCTTGCAAAATATAGCCGCACTACTGTCGAAGGAGCACGTGCATTTAGCTGATGCAAGCTGAAAGTTGTTTAATCGATACTGTATCAGACACGCATTGCAACACAGGTATTGACTTCACTGCTCTACAGTTGCGCGCAATACCAACTACGATTAGCGACATCACCGCCACCCGTTGTGTGAGAAAGAATGACCACCGCCCCGATCAGCAAAAAAATCTGTGGTTGGTTCCTCTATCGTACGAATTGATTGATTGATTGTAGGGTTTAACGCGCCGACGCAACGCAGGCGATGAGGCGCGCCGTTACGGAGGGCTACGGATTAATTTTGACCACCTGGGGATCTTTAACGTGCGCCGAAATCTCGCACACACGGGCGTTTTTGCTTTTCGCCTCCATCAGAAAAGCGGCCACCATGGCCGAGAATCGAACCCGCGACCTCGCGCTCAGCAGTGCAACGCCTTAGCCACTGAGCCACCACGGCGGGTCTGTCGTAGGAATCAGTAAAACACAAAAGTGAAATGTGCAGTGAAATCTGCAGCTGAGCATGATTTGCGGGTCGGCGGCAGTCTTGTGGGTGTGCTTGGAGAGCGACGTCCTGCTGGCGGTTCGCTTCAGCAAAGGTGTACTGGTGTCATTTCCGCGGCGGATATGGCGTCAGTGAAATCTTGGTGTATCCCGGCATAAAACGCTTTCGTGTTAAAATATAAAACCCGAAAACAAACAACCCTAAGTATAACGTACTCTTTAGTACAAAAGGTTGCTTCCCCGCAAGAAGACCCTGTGTGCAGGGGTGCACCCTTTATAGCCCGCTTGCTTCGTTGTACTGGCGTCACTTCCGGGACGGATATGACGTGAGTGAAATCTTGGTGTGTCCGGGAATAGAACACTTTCGTGTTAAAAAAGGCAAGGGAAGACAGAAGACGAAATCACGCACTTCTTATACAAGTTTAGCGTTAATTTTCCATGGACCTAACTGGTAACTTTGTTCACTATTATCTGACCATTGTTTCCCTTATGTACTTAGAGTTTGCGCTGATCCGGCAAGTTCCACGCCAGGTGATCGCTCTTTTCCACAGCGTCTACTCTTTGCATAATGCAGACATAGTATGCATGAGCAGTCGCCCAGGGCTCTGGTGTCGCGCCAGTGAATTGGAAGGGAAATTCCCCGTCTTTGATCGAGCGCACACGCTTCTCCTGCCTATATACACGCGCCGCGGGGAGCCACTTCCGGATGCACCGGCGGCCAGCCGGCGGGTGCACATCTCGAAAAGTTTCAGGGAGGCAAGACGACAGGCTTTGCCACAGAAGACCTGGCGCCCAGGCCTCCTCCTTCATGCAAGTCAAGTGTTGGGAGTTTCATGCGGGCACCACGAGGGGAGAGACGCGGTGAAGGCTCTGTGAATGAGGTGACGGGAGACGAAAATGGGTTCGCTCGGACCAGGAGTTACTGCACCGAGAGCTAGGGGCGATTGCCTCGGGACGGAACCCCGCGGGCGACGGACATGAGCAAGTGATTTGCATGTCGTCTCTTTAACCGAAAGTCCTGGCCCACAGCGGAGGAATAGGGCCCTGGCCTGAGTTGTGAGAGGAGGGTGGAGTTAAAGCGGTGTTATTCGCTGTGTGTAGCGGGATTCACCGTATCGGAACATTTGCGTTCATGACGTAAAAACGGTAATGGGCCAGGATGACGGTTCACTCTTAATGACACCAGCATTTGTCCCGCGTGGTTGATGAGCCCACTTTATTTGTGCGATGCCTGTGCCATGTGCCCCTTCATTACCTTCGCGTGGCTCGCTCGTGTACGGTTACCAAAACTGGCTGTATATCGGGAAGATGTGTGGTGTTCTTTAGTACCTTGAGCGCTGTCCTGGAGATACTTCCATGAAGATAGTTGCGGCAGGCTGCTGGCGAGTCTGGTAGTGCTGTAACAGTGTGTTCGGCAGTCGTAGCAGCCAGCGCTATTACCGTTTTCTCCGCCCTTTCGGTAGATGTGTGAACGCTGTCTATCTGGAGAGCAAACAAAACACATTGCGCACGACTGAATGTATACGCCGTGGTAACTACAACGACAGTTCTTGGTCAAAGTTCAGACAGTAAACACGATGTAGTGCTGAGGTCAGCCAGACATTTATGCACGAAGAAAAAATTACGCACGTATTTTTATTCCTTATGACCATACCGTACGGAAGGGCCGCTGGTTGAAAGCGGCACGGCAATGCGAATGGAATTTGTCAGCTTACGTCAATCCCATTGCGATTTTAGAGCAAATAACTTTTGAAGCTGACATAAAAGCAGGAATGAGGTGAAGCTTTTTTCCTTCAAATGCCCCGTATATGTGCCGCGGTATTCCCAATTTTTTAATTGCTATGGTAGATTTCACACAATGGAGATCAGTTTCTACAATTTTATCCTTCAGTTAGAGATGTATTTCTAAAACTAACGCTAAATTTGTGCTGCTCGGTAGAGAGCGAAAAAACCTTATATAAATTGAGGAAAGGCCTCATAGAGGCCTCCTTGACTCAGGATGTGGGATGAATACTCTACACTACGACAATATCTGTTCAAGGTTTGCGGCTTACTCTTGCCTCGCCGGAAAGCTGAAATTCGAAGGCCACGTACCGCTGTTTCTTCTTCCCCCGTTTGCGCACCCTCTCTCCAACATGGGAGCGGGAGTCTTAAAAGCGTTGCTTTGTAACGCAATTACGGGTCACCTCGATCCTGATAACTCCCGGGGGTCCGGTGATTGGAGAAAAAAAAACTACAACCTCCATCCATCTGCGAACGTGCCTTCTTTGTTATCTGGAGAGCCGTATACGAACGCGCTTTGGAGGGAATCCGCCGACGCGGCTGCTTTGTGTACAGACTCGGCGGCGAGCGTCCCGGGATTCTGGTGCCGACCGAACCCCATTTTTTCTGTTGCAGCTGGTAGCTGTCCTAAGCATTATTCCCCTCTTTGCTATTCGTCCGCCAGCATTGTAATCTTCTTTGAGTCGTCTCGACAGCCTTGATTTTAACTCCCTCTATTTTACTCTCCCTGCACCGACGTTCGTTTTAGGAGCCGTTTCGCTGCTACAGACGCCGCCACCCACTGCTGCGTCTTTTCCCGTGTACGGCCCATTTATAGCTTTCGCTGTGAAAACAACTATACCGAAGGTCTAAGTTATAATACTACTCAAAACGTAGTCCGAACTCGCAATTTAGGTGTTCCTCTCCATCGATCGCTAAACGCGGTGACTAGATTCTTCCTAACATCCTTTTTGTTACAAAGACCATGGTGTACGTCGACAGCTTTCTTTGCACCGAACGTCAAGCAGAGCAACGCTCGACGCTCACCCAGCGAGCTAAGGAAGCCAGTCAACGCATAAAATGCTCCGCTGGTTCCAACATTGAAAAGAGAGAAGAATAGGGGAAGCGTTGGTTAAGGAAGCAACAAATTTTGTTGTCGCGAGTACGCCATTAGGGGAGCCGGACCATTGTGGAGTGAGTGGAGTGAGGGACTTGTAAGAAATGGCGCTGTCGAGTTTGATACGACTGTGGCGACGACGGCAACCATGAAAAACGTCTGAAGGTAAAGCATGAAGGAATATCCGCGTTGTCATTTCTTTCTAGCGTGAGACACCGGTCCTCTCAGCGAGACAAAGTTTTCGAGTATAGAAGCAGACTGGAACGAATCGAGATAAGACGGGAGAAAGGCAAAAATCTAAGTATTATTCGAGCGCACTGTATGACCTTCCTTCCACCGTTCTCTTGCCTGTTTCTGTCTCTCTCGTTTTGCCTCTTTTCCCGCCCTTTTATATTCCACTCCAGCTCCCCCTGTCGGTACTGGGGCAAGCAGGGTGACTTCCGGAGCGTGCCGAGAACAAAAGGAAGGTGCAGGAACTACGGCAGTGGGGAGCTTAGCGTGGCGCGAGCCCTGATGGATGAAGCTCAGACGCCGGCGGCGCTTGTCACCGTTGTTCTTGGAAAGCCTAGCATTGTCCCCTGGATGCAAGGGGCAGACAAGTGGGCCCTCTTTTAGGGCGACATTGCTTTGGTGTAATGCATGTGTTATTATTCGGACACGTATAGGGAAATAAAAATAAGAATAGGGGGAACCCATCGAGGAATGAAAATTGGGGTTTAGTATTGGGAAGGCATGGGGTTCACGAAAGCTGTGCCGAAGTAGGCTGCTCGTATTGGAAAAAAAAAAAACAAAGCTCCTGAAACAGACGATCGCCTAAGTCAAATCGCGACGCCACGTAGTTTCAGTGCAAAACATTATTTACTGTTTGCATTCTATCTAATGAAAACACGCGTAGGGTGTAAAAGAAACGGTTTGTCAGCATTGTGGGCAGTAAAATTGGGATTGTTTTGACACTGCTGTTTGATTACGAAGACGTACTGTAGGGTTGATTTCCCAGCCCCAGAGGGGCTGAGCCAAACAACACGAGTTGTAAAATTTCTGTGAGCGAGTACTGACCTTATATTACTTGTCCTCTGCAACATAATATGTTTGCCACCTAATGATTGCCACCTAATAGTTCCGCATAAAAGTACGTCATCTGTTGCCAGAAACCCATTAACCTCTTACTGGTATTTTCAGGGAATGATGTTCTAGTACCACTTCGAAATTTCTACCGACTTAGTAAGGAAGCTGTCCCGAACGTCGATGGAACTTTTAGGAAAGTAGCAACCGTGGCGACTATTGCATGAGTAGAGTGTCAAAATGCATATTTTATACACAGACAGGTTCAAGTCCCTGTATCTTTATTTCTAAACAAAAATACCGTCGGCGGCGGCAAAGAACAGAAGAACCGGCCTGCAAACTAGCACCCCTAGGTAAGACGGCCGTCAACCTGACGTTCGTCAGGATAAATTCGCCAAGAGACTACCTGCAAATACTCCATGTTTTCCACCGCCAAAAAGATATTATTCCTGCCATGGTATTGGCGTAGTTCACCTGGAATAATAACTCGGTACGAAGGGTTTTTTTTTTTTTTTTTTTTTTTGTAAGTCGGTGCTTGTGTGGGAAATTGCTTGCGCAGCGGAAATTGACAGGGTTCAACGGGATGGGTTCAGGCATCGCTATCTGCTATGGCACGCCCCGTCACAAAGCGCTGGCTTGGGGAGACCATGTGAATATTGCTTATGAATGGAATGAATACTAATATATATAAAAAAACAAATACTAAATATACCCGGTTACGAGCACTATAACGGCAGCTTCCCCAATTTTTTTTTCTGAAAAAATCGCTCTCTCATTTGCTCTCGAACTTTGAAACTATGGTCAGATTTCATGGTTATTTTACACTAAGAGCACTGGTGGGGCTTGCCTGTTTATTTATAAATCGAATAAAAATGGTTTTCGCATATGGAAAACTCGGCGGCTGTGATGTTTCTTATCAATCAATCAATCAATCAATCAATCAATCAATCAATCAATCAATCAATCAATCAATCAATCAGTTAATTAATCTTCTATTTTTATAAAACAATTATCAATATTAATCAATGTGTTATTTTATATATTTCCAATATTTTGTATAAAGCGAACGATGCCAGTCGGCGGGTGGGCGGGAGGGAAAGTGTCCGTGCGTCAAAAATGTATTCTGCATGCTCGTTCATGATGAGCACGTATAGCTTCTTTAGAGGGGGTATGATGTACATGAAAAATTCACAGGATCCCTCATGCCATAGCTAAGACGACTTGAAGGCAAAACCGTGAGTGGCGATGCATAAAAGACTTCTTGTTTCACGCTCTCTTTTTCAACGTTCCCGTTCATCGTCTCCATATTCTTCCTCCCCTTCCGGCATGACTATTGTGTCAGCTATCCTTATATTGGCGCCCTCATAAATTTTCTCTGAGGTCCATCTTTTCCGCCTTAATTATTCATCTTAATTATCGTATGCGCTACTCATATGCAAAGTGTTGGGGTAGGCTTTGCGCTGCGCCGTTGCCATGGAGGCCGCCGTTGCTAGGCTGCAAATAAGTACACAATAATCTAAAATAGGAAAAAAATCAGGTGTTAACCCATTATTACTCCTATTAATGAAAACTCAATCCAGTGTCTCGTTATAGGCCTTGTCAGGGGCTGCGGCGTACTCTCTTGGCGACTTTCGGTATCAACGCCAGGCTGATACTGAAACTAGTCAAGGGGGGGCGCCACAGCCCCTTTTGGCGAATGACTGCTCCGCACATGACAGCTTTCACGTTGAGTGAAACTGCTTTAAGTTTTTTACATACTACGATGGCCTTCCGAAGGAGAATCGGTTTTATACGATAACGAACTATTTGCGCTCCTGGGCGTTGAAGGTTGGCTGAACAATAAGACATACAAGGTGTTCGCCTTTATAATCCGCCCTCCCGCGCCAGAGAACACCATCCACACCTATCCACCCACCCCTCTCCGCCCCTGCACACACAAACTTATACTTCAACATCTGGCAGTCTGAAACATTAAAGCTTGCTTCGCCAGATCTTCCTCATTTTCTTCTGCCGCACTTCGCCGCTCACCCTATGCGTCCCAAGAACAGTGGCTCCAAAATTTTGGAGGAGCGTTTCTGTGACACGTAAATTGGCCTGTTCCAGCGTTTTTTCGACTATAGTAAGAGTAGTACCGGCAAAAAGCAATTTACCTTAGTGTACCAATTGCAAGGTTATGTTGAAACCGAATTCCTTATTCTGAGTTTACCATAATCTTTCCACTTTGTCTCCCTCCTTTTTTCAACCGCGACGAGTAGTGGCCTAGACCAGCCAACATCAACTGCGGGGATAGCGTAATTTATTCAGAGCTGTTATTTCATTAATCCTCCTTAGCACGGTTGGTTGGCGAACTACTGCATAATAAAAAAAGTCTTTACCCTAAAGAATGACAAAGAAAAATTTAGAGTCTCTTCACTACTATGAAGATAAAAAGACCAGCGAAGCTGCATTAGTGGATAACTATACTGAGCTATGTATGGTGACATACTATATTATAAACACACGTACACACAACATTCTAAGAAAAATCAAAGTTAAATCTGATATAACTTCTTTCGGGATATAAAAGAAGAGTTACAACCATTTTCTGTAGCCATACTGCTTCCGTAGACGCCTTTGCTTTGATAAAAAAGGGGAATCGGGTGACGTTTGCAACCTCACGGTGAAGTATCTATCACTACAGCGTGTTATTTTCTTCATTTCACAAGCACACACGAAACAGTCCGCAAAAAAATTTGATGCAATCTTCAACAGTGCTTTATTTTTTTCCTTTTTTTAATGGACACAACTCTAAAACAATCAAGGCATGCATACTTGGGAAACATCGGACGGAGTACGGCAGGGAATTGCGAATGCTCCCCGTAGAATTCAGAGTTACTTGAAAGAAAACGGCAGCTCCCTTTTGTATGCACAGCACGCGGTCACTGTTTCCCCCGACACGAATAGTCACTCCTTGGGCTGCGCGAAAACCCATTTCGTTTCATTTTTACCTCCTGAGACAAAGCTGCCCTTTCACACCGAGGACCGCGGCCGCGCTTACGTAAGGGCCCACCCGTATACGAGCCAGGAATAGCTTAGCGGCACCACGAACCTCGAGTTCCTATATATAGCGGATCTTTTGTCTTTCCAAAGGGCAACATAGACCAGACAAGATAGCGCAATTCGGGGCAAACAAAAGAATACCATGTCGATAACACACATCTTTTCTACCAATGCAGTGCCAGCCTATCGCTTCTTCAGCTTTCCCGCTAATATTTTTTCCTCCTTTCCGTTTCCATATATGTGATCAGAGATTTTTGGTGGCGGCATCTGTCAGCCCTTTTGCGGAAAGCCCCACCTCCGCATACTTCTGCCTTAGAATCCTAACAAAAGCAAAGGGCATAGCCAGCAATTTGTGGGCATTCTTTAGTGAGTAGACACACCATGCCCTGCTATCTAGCCTTTTATGAACGCCTCGGTTCTCTTGTCGACTAGGGCGCTTTTCTTAAGTCGGCCTAAAGGCAAGCAGCCGTATACTGACTACTGCGATGTTAGGTTCAGGACTCCGCAGAGGGCTGTAACTTTGCTCTGGATGTTCGGCAACCCTTACTCTCATAGGTTTGCTGCTATTATTAATTTTTATAATAAAACATGAGCATTCTTGGGGCAATAAAATACTGGGGGTCCAAAAAGACCATTGCGGTTAAAATAACACTTTGTGCAGCAACTTCCAGATTCCACTATAAGATAAAAGAAGTGACCAAGCGATAAAATGAAGCGATAATACCGGCGTCATGAAGCTGAGGGTTTGACGGAAACTCGTATGGTCGGGAGACATGTAGAAGTAAAAAATTATCCGCGTATCAGCTCCTTTCGTTGCAAATGTCGACGGAAGACGATGGCCTACTGGTGCCACTGCCAAGTAAATGCCTCCCTTCTCTTTCCCACCCACACCTAATGCTGTTCCTCTCCCGTCTCATTCTTCCCAAAATAACAAGCAAGAGGTTTGCTTAAATCAATTCAAATTTACCGCGTTCCCCTGCTCCTAGTCGGGTGCCTCGATGCCAGCGCTGCCGTATGGCGGAGACGCGCGGGAATCGAGGCAGCCTACTACAACGTTTATAGAACCACGTTTCCCTACTCCATGAGCGTTACAAGAGAAACGTGGGATCCATCTAGCGCAATCTTTCGTTGCTGTTGCCGTTTGGTTTCTTAAATGCCGCCTGAAGCTACAGTAGCGCGGGCAACAACAGGCGACAGTTTTCTGCAGTTGATGTTGTATTTCATTTGCTATTGCTAAAACCAAGCACCCATAGTTTTGTAATAAAGGAACACTGCAAATATCACTTATGTATTGATTTTCTGCCTCATATTTTCATAATGTCTTGTTTTTGTTCAAGAATGTTGACAATTATGAACATTGACACGGGGCGTAGACCTTTAGATTTCGCTGTGGGTATATAAGACTATTGAGCAGCTTCTATTTCACTTTGGCTGGGTTGCTGAATCGAGTCCCGGACAGACAGACAGACAGACAAACCGACGAAAATATCTGCGTTTGAGTGGCCCAGGAAAGACTATTGTCTTTTAAACGCAGACACCGACGAAAAGAAGCTGTTAAAAACTTTAAAAACTACAAACAATACGTTTCGGCTTCGCTACGGAAGCTTGTGAACAAGGCTATCGTAAAGAAGTTGAAACGTATCGTTTGGTGCTTTTAAAGCTTTTAAAGTTTTAATGGCGAAGCACTTTAGCACATCGTATTTTTTTCGTGTCCGCAGTTAAAAATACCAAGAAATAGCTGAGCGCGCGTGCGTGAGCGCGGACCTCGTGGCAACCACGTTTAACAAAACCAATAAAAATGCCGAGTGCTCGTGTGTGCGTGCCTCGCGACGACCGTAGTGTTCGTAGGGAGACTGGCCTAGAAAAAAAAATTTCCAGCATTCGCCGTAATCGTGGCAACACTTGCTCGAAACGAGAAAGACACGTACTAGCGTCCGCTCCTCCAAGGGGATGTCCATTGATTATCACTTCCAAGAAATGAAGGAAGCTCACACTTATAGCAAAAATGATGAAGTAACGGTCGTTGCAGCGGCGAAAAAGAAGCAAATCGGCAATAATTGTAGAATCGAACCTTCAGGATGGCCGCGAAGGTTGCGTACAGCTTCGCTACCTTCAAGTCTTACGTGTTACTCTGAGCTTCCTTGCTCGTTTTTTAAGTTTCTTTTGGTCGGTGTCTCCGTTTTCACTTCAATACTGACGTTAGTACTGAACGACAACACTAAGCCGTAAGCTTCATCCTCAGCGTTAAACTAGCATTTGCCGCACTATGGGTACCTCAAACCTCAAAGATCTCTATTTTGTCGGGCATAAAAACTGAAAATGGGCCTAAAGACGCACGTTACAATTCGACGACACAAAATCTGCGGTTATGGCAGGTACACTGCGATTATGCGGTTACACTACATAAGACGTCTGGCATTACTAACAATTTCTCTCTTTCGAAAAATTTTTAGCGTACCTCCTACCGAAGCATCTGCGTTGCGCTCCTGCGCTCGTCTCTTAGCAACATCAACGAAAGCTAAGATCCTGCGTTTCTGTAGATAATTTTGTGCGTGTTTTCTAAGCACACTAGGAACATAAGCGTCTTGGGTGCTGAAATATCTCAATTAGGCAGGGAGAAATAAGAACTCGAAACAAAAGTATGTCTTTTGGCAACGTTAAACGCACAGCGTGCTTCACACAGTCCTGACCATTTAAGGGCGAGCTATCCCTGTTGGCAGTAAAGCTAAGGCACCTTTATTGCGCGATAATCGCTCTTAAATTCAAGCGCACAATTATTCTTGAAACATAAACTCATGCTTTCCAGTAGGCCCTAACTGCCAGCTCCTTTCGTTGATTGGATTCCCTCAGCTTCTTCCATGTCGCTGCTAGTTCCGAACGAAGCTTTACAAGAGAAAAGAGAGATATAAGAGGAAGCATAATCTTGATGCATCTCCGCCCATGAACATCGCAACGCTGGACGCACTGGTAGCGATAGTTAAGAGGCCTCCGCTAAGGGTACACAAAAGACATGCTTCGCAGCGGGAACAATCTTGTTTCGCGGAGACAACATTTCTGGATGGGAAAGCGCGACTTGGCGATATTGCCCGAGAAAAAATAAGACGCCTTTGTAGGCGCGTCATCAATAAGCTAACACACTGTGCATTTGTGGGCGGACTCCTCTGAAGGCGAAGCGCGTCGTTCAGCGATAAATCTGTTTTGATAGATTCGCTCCAAACCCACCCTTTCTCCGACGGAACTTTCGTTCGCCGTTTCGAACAGTCGCTCAAGCAGCAACGATAGAAATGAAGTGCTGCCTTCTTCGAGACATTCAACTGTTTCTTTTTATATCTGAAGCCTATACAACGGAACACCAAAGCTTTTTCTTTTAGTGCCTAATTTTTAGTGACAATGTTTGACGCTACAGCAGGCTTGTGACTTTCAATGGGGACCTTAGGGTTGCTGAGAGCGCTGAGCTATTGTTGTAAATGGGCCACGGCTAAGTAACACAATTTCAGTGGGCAAACCCGTAACATTGCAAACAAATATTTGGGAAGAACCCGTGGTACTGGAAAGGTTTGCTTCACCTTTTCCAAACTATTCTGCTCTTAAGCAAGATTTCCGCTTTACTCCTGAGGTAAAATGAAAAAGCAAGGAAGAGTATGATAAGAATAAAAATGCTCTTTAAAAAACATTCATGCGTCTTGGCTTGAAGAAAGCGTTCTTTCTTATTTAAAGTCGCGTTGGGGCTTGTTTTCAATGCTATTTGTACCTTGTTAAGAAGATTGTCTAACGAACTAAAATATGAAAAAAAAATTTGTATAATAGGCGAAAGGCCGGAAATAGCAGCCTTCGAAGTTCCGTCTTGCCGCAAACAGCCACAGCGCTTAAGTCCTTGATTGATTGGTTGTGGGCTTTAACGCGCCGACGCAATGCAGGCGATGAGGCGCGCCGTAGTGGGGGGCTCCGGATTAATTTTTACAAGCTGGGGATCTTAAACGTGCGCCGAAATCTCGAACACACGGGCGTTTTTGCTTTTTGCCTCCATCAGAAAAGCGGCCGCCGACACGGAATCGAAACCGCGCCTTCGTGAACAGCAGCACAACGGCGCTTAAGTACTATGCATACGGCTGAACCATGTTACTGGATACAGGGTATATATTTTAATTCATCTGTTTGCTATTTCGGAATCCGCATATAAATACGGTGAGTGACAATCAAGTCTGTAAGACGTTTCGCCTGGCATACGCTGTCTTTCTGTCACTGGTCTACGGTTGTAGCAGAACACCAAATTCTTGTTTCCAGTTGTATTTCGCAAGGGTTGCGTGACCATTGCCGTGAATTAACGTAGCTTATTTACTAAAAGACAAGGGCTACGATTTACTACTGCGACAGCAACAACGCAAATTATAACCAGTACCGTTATTGCCTGTGATTTATACCTATAACGGTCATTAGTTGGTAACTGTAAAAGGAGCAACTTCCACCCTTGCTTCCTGGCTTCGGCCTTAGTGAGATACTGCACTTGTTTCGACAGCGAACACAACGGGATTTTGTACTACCAGATATCCAAGTGTCAGATTTCTTGAATTGATGTAGAAACTTTCGGATAATGGCAAATGACGTTTTGGGCTTCTCTCTGCTCGCTTTGGTGACTCCATTCATTTCCTTCTTTTTATAGACACATGCCTCACTCGCGAGGTTGACATGGCTGCTACCTGTCGCTTGCTTGCTTTTCCTCTTTGTTACTTCCGGGTAGTAGCGAATAACTTTGTAATAATGACAACCACTGTTGCGTGAAAACAGATGGTCTGGCTGGCTTGGCGTCACTCTTCAACCTGCCCCTCCCATCGACTCGCTTCTTTGCGCTTTGTCGGTGCAGCGTGCATCTTGAAAGAAAGCACCTTAAGCAGCATAGGTGATTCGCACAACCCCCATTTTCACCCCCTCACATTAAAAGGAGCTATGTAGCAACTTAAATAGAAAACAACTCAGCTGCGTCCATATGAAGTGTGCATTACGTTGTGGCCTTACCCACAGACACGTTAACGCGTAGATTTTTCGTGCGCCCCGATGCTAGCGCGCGATAGCGTAAACCCGAATTACCTGAGTAAAAATCCTGAGTCTGTGCTGAAGTGACTGCAAGTGTGATGAGCTGAAGTATCGGGGTTGTGAAGCTCCGTATAGAGAGGAGAAGCATCAAAGTTAACGGGTTGTTATATCATCGACATGCAAGCTTCTTCTTGTATCAGTAGGTAGGGGTTTATTGAATATTTTTTCGGTGCTTTGTGTCTCGAAGCCACAAGGTAAGCCGTATTTTCTCTTATCGTGTTACAACAATATTGTGCCGAAGTCATTTACATAGGTTAATTTTAAGTTACGATAGGTGTCAGAGTGTGCGGGTGCGAGAGTGCGGACATTCAAAGGACTGGTCGAGTTGGTAAATTGATTTTAGGGCGCAGCCCTTTGTCGCCCGTTTCTGGGCTGAGCCGCGTCGCCGTCGTCGTGACCGAGTGAACGATGGGTAGACCAACGAGTGAAACAAAAATCGCGCGATGGGAAGACCGACGAGGGCAAGAAAGCAAAGGAGGAGAGTGTCGCGAAATTGTGAGTTGATGGTGGTTCACCGTGGCGGCGCGAGCGCTCTCCGAAAGTGTGCGGTGGGGTAGGGGGGGGGGGGGCAGTATGCAGTGCCCGCAGGACACGCTCGTCTAGGCGACGCCGGCCAGAACGTGAGCGGGGCTAGAGCGTGACGATGGCGTGCGTTCCCTGCCTAAGACGCGGGTCGCGGTCCTTCCTGAGACGCCCTTCGCGCCGCCGACGCAGAGGCTCATCATCGCTGCCGTCGAGAGAACCCACGTGTGAGTGCTGCCTCAGCGCAGTGCTGCTGCACCCAAGTATCGCACTAGCGATTATCATAATCGCCATCCACTTTTTTATTTGTGGACCACAAGGTCATAAATTTCGAATTATGTTACTCCATACATAAAAAACAGAATTACTTGTGGCAATTCAAAGGACCCTCAATAACTAGAAAATGTTTTGTGGTTAGAGCTAGCCTTGACCTATGATGTTTCTGTTCTCTATGATCTCTTACGGCGACAGCGTCACCGCCTTCACAGCGGTAACTCAGCGCCCCACTTAACTCAATCCATCATCAACACAGAGCTCTGACCAGGCAGGCTCCAGAAAGAAGCAACGTGGGGCTTCCGTGCTCATTCTGTCGCCTCTAGAACTGCAGCCTGAGGTAGCTACGGTGACTTGCTACAGAGCCACCTCGGCTGCCCGGCGAACCCATTTTCCATCCCCTTCGAAACGGCTCCACGGCCACCTCTGATTTCGTCCACCCGCTGGCAGTATAAGTAAGCCCGTTCTGACTTTCATGAGGTAACCCTGCGAGCGACACATATTCCGCACCGAGGCGACTCGTCTCGGCCCTCGAGAATATCAGAAAAATTTCCTGGCAACTAAGAAATATCCACGCCCTTGGAGATTTAGAGTAGGACCGGCCAGAGATTCATGTGGCCGGAAAAGTTGGTTTACTACACAGCATGCGAAGGGGTAAACTTCCTTACTCTCTTTTTCTATTAATGTAGACGCTGATTTCTTTATCCTCTGACTTCCTAGAATACGGAAAACGCAGTCCGGTCAGAAAAAAATAGAACTTCGGGGGAGGGGTTCAAGAAAGAACGGTAAACCCTTCATCATCTCGCAAATTAACAGTTTATAAACGTGTAAACCTTAACTTTCTTTCCCAGGTCCACTACTGGTCTTTTCTTTGTATTTGTCGTTATCTCCCTCCAGCATCTTCGCGTGGCTGCAAGATTTAGCCCTGTACGTGGTATGCTCCTGTCAGGGTGCGTGTATTATATGTACTTATATGTACGTTTTCTTGTAGCTGTGCCGAGTGGTTACTTTTCTTGCTCAGTGCCTCTTTCTGGCTTACTTTGCTCGTTCTAGGCTTCTTCCCGTGGATGCAGAATAGCGATCCAAAGGGATATGAGGAAATAGGTTCAATATGAAGTTAAGTATCGAATAAAAACAGGTTCTGCGACTAAAGTCTTCCCACCAATTAACAAAGAGAACGAGAGGGAAAAATAACTAGGTTGAGTTGCACCCAAAACTTTTGACACCCTGCTCAAAAACACTTCTCAACTAGACGTCGCAAATGAGCTCGAACACTACTTACTGCTTTGCCTTTTAAGCTCTTCTGCTTGTGGGCGGGCGAGCCTTTAGCTCTTCACTGTCCCTTGCATTCACGCATCACCGCATGCGCTTCTTTTATTTCTCCGAATTTTTCCTTTCCAAAACACTTGCCAGTTACCTTGGTCGGCAAAATGATGGACACAAACCAGTTGCCTCCTTTCTTAAAGCGAATATTTAGTGCCCCCCCCCCCAGATACCGTTGTCGCGAACGACGCGAACGACAAGCAACAGGTAGCGATTCGCGCCATACACCCCAAACACAAACGTTAGGCCTACGGAGTGCACACCCGAAAGTGGCTGTGGTTATTGTAGAGTCGTTGTGCGTACTTCCAGGGTAGCACATATTCGCAGTGCAGGATTGGCCGACCAAAAAAATCCGTAACGAGGAAGCTTCGCGCTCAACCACCGTCGTCGTTGGACGGAGGGTTGCAAGATATTTACTCTCACTCTCTTTCGTTTGTCCTCCTCCTTTCTTTCTTCTTCCGGCTTCCCTTCCGTTCTGCCATTTCCTCACACAAGAACGAGATCAGCGTCTGCTCCTGTTTTCCTGGTAACTCACTATGACGGACGCCATCCCACTTTTGCAACCGACATCGCAAGCGGAAGAACTTTTCGCGCTTCCATTCGTCGTGTTTACCGGTTTTCGTTCTTTACTTTTCTTGGGCGGCATTTGTTATTGCTACGTTTCGTCCCTTCTATGTATTTCTTTTTCTTACTGTCGACGGGGAGAGGTGACAAACATTTCTCGCTTTCCTTTTCATTCCTTCTCGTACAGAAACTCGCAAGTATGGCTCTCGCTCTTTCCGGATGTTTGCTCGGAGAAGAACAAAAGAAAAACATAGCTCAACTTGTTGCGCCGTGAACTTGGTGACGGAAACCAGGGATGACAAAGTCCAACATTGCCGTCCAGTTGGCTGCAAAGCTGTCTATTGCTTAAGGGGCCGTTGTCTCTGGCAGACGGCGTGAAGCATATCCAGCGTCTGGGCAGCCATGGATATGCCCCTGCTGCCTGGTTGGCAATTGACTCTGCAAAGAAAGGCCAGATGGTTTACACAACCATCCATGGTTTACACCATGTAAACCAACCATGTAAACCAACCATGGTTTACACAAGCCAGATGGTCTAGACAACAGGGGCGCTTTCTTTACCTTCCGATAAGCGTCACCTCAGTGACATTCTTCGTTTAAACTTTGCTTTTGACAATCGAGTAGCCAATAGGGTATTTATTTTGCTTTCCGATAAGCGTCGCCTCACTGATAATGTACGAATCGGAGAAATTATCCGGTGTATATATTTGGGCTTTTACAATTTTATGAAATTTTGAATGGATTTGCTTATTTGATTCATTTGCGTAAAAAAATCGATGTATGTGTCGCAAACCAATTAACGAATTGTTTTTTGCCTGGTTCTGCGGTTAGATTTAATAGGGTGCCTGAAAAATGTAGCCAGTTTTTCCCAAGTATGGTCATTTACGCGCAAAGTATTGAACACTTTTCTTGCTATGGCCCACTCTAAATATTAAGCAAATATTTATCTTGACTCGTAAATTCCTTCGTTACGCTTCCTATCTCATGGGCACTGATATCAGTATAGCTGCTGTTTAACGACGAACTACGAGGTGCCAATCTACATGCTACAAATCACCACACTCCAGCAGAAGCTGACGGCCACATGCAGTACATTTTATTGACTACAGCGCGTCTGATCCACTATCTCTCCGAATGTACTCAGAAGTTTTGTCTCCACTTATTCAATCTCGGACCTCTTGTCTGCTTGAACCGGTACTCGCCTAAAATCTGCCCGTTATCGGGGCTCGTTCGCCCAAGCTGGGGTATCTAATTAGCAGATGAAAAAAAAGCGCATATGCTGTGAATTACTCTAGCGCCCGGGACAAATTAGGTGCAAAAAGAGCACGCATTTCCTACAGCAGGCCCCCTTTCTTTGCATTCTTGTGCAAATTGCCAGTCCCGACACGACGGTAAAGAGCACAGACGAAGGCGCAAGATTCAGACTGCCTAGCACACAATTGCAATACGCGTCCCATGGCTTTCATTTTGGCAACCTTCTTTGTAGGCGATGCCTTAGAGGAAAAGGTGGGGACTCCGCACAGCCCAATGTCTTCTGACCTAGGACCAATCATGTTATCGTTCTTCATAACTTGACAACTGAAGCAAAAACCATGGCCCTCCGCTGTTCACACCTACAGCTCATTGGGGCGCTAACATTTGTGGCCTTTTGCTTCGGACTGATCATCACTGAAGTCGGGTGACCCACTTCGTCGTTCCCCTGGGTTTCTACTGAACAACCAAACAAGATTCACTCTTGCAGCCACTGGTTGGCAGGGGTAGTTTGCGCATGAGCTTTCTTTCCCGGGAATGCTAACAGCTAGAGCCGCAGGCTGCAAATAAGGAGCCCCGTGGTAATAGTCCAAAACACTGACGATTCTAGCGCGAAGGTGAGGACTTACTTAAAGCGAATCTCAATTTGCATGCCGTTCCAAATTCGTCCCCCACAAAGTGTTGTTCGAAGTACTTCTCTGTGGAGACGAACGAGACGCCCTGTTCTCGTAAGGCCACGAGACGTTGTTTACTTCAGCAGCGACCTAAGCGCAGCAGGTGGCACTTGTCTGACATTGTCAGACAAGTTCAAACGTGCAGCCGGTGCACACGGCTTTCTTACCTGGCCTCAACGCGCGGTATGTTCAGCTGTATGACAAAGACTGGCGCTGCTGGATGCTTCCTCATGGTCGACATGGCAAAAGCCTTCGATAGAGCCATCGACACTTGCTAGGCCATCGGTATTTGATAAGCGTGTAGCGCAAGTATGGGATTCTACAGGACTTAGTAGCGATGCAGAAGCTATGTTACACAGACGTGTCCTTTCGAATCTTGTGAACGGGCTATTGAGTAGTCCGTTCCCTGTCACCCGTGGGATGATGCAGGGCTGCTCTTTATCATCACTGCTCTTTGTCCTTTGCTCTGATCCCCTGCTCCGCCGTAATTAGCGGCTTGCTGTTGCCTGCAGTAGGCCAAGTTAGTGTCTGCGTAAGCAAAAGACGTGTCCCTGTTCACAAGAGGCGAAGACAGCCGCCCAGCGTTTATTCGGTTATATACTTAGTATGGTGAGCTGCCTGGTGCTCGGCTGAACATGAAGGGGCAAATGTAAGGCATTGCCTTTTGACACGTTTGCGTCTGACTTGCCAGGTGACGTTGAGTGGCCAACAAGTGTGCGCTAGCTAGCTCTGTGCGGTATTCCACGTCTTGGGTGAAATGGCGCGTGACACGTGGAAGCACCTCCTTGAGACTGCGGAGCAACGTCTGTGATTTCAAGCGAATTTCATGGTTGAATGAGTAATTATACATTCCACATACGCGTTGGCTGAGAACACATACAAGTAAGAAGCATTGATTTTGGGGATGCTTGATAAGTGCATGACTATTTCGGTCTGGAAAATTGTTTTATGGGTTTGGATACGATTTACTTTCACAGTTTCTGTCCCGTTTAGAGGCCTAGGAAGGTTTCAAAAAGAAATTTACAACTTATATCAATGGCTCTAACCACCGGTTTTGTGTGCTTGTATGAATGACCCCCCCTTCCAACTAACTAGAAGACACGTGCCGCATTGGAAAATAATTTATAGATTTATTCGATGCTCTCACTAGGTTTTCTACACTTGCAGTGTTGTGTAAAAAGCCCACATGCAATAACAAAAAGTAAAAAAAAAACGTTTCTGCTATACGATGACGCCTCTTTTATTCATTGTGGGCCAAGAAAACCTGGGAGTGGGTGTTTTTCAGAGGGCTTTGCAGACTACATGCAACGCCTCCTCCCCCCCTCCGATCATGTACTGAAAAAAATTGCTTAAAATACTGTCCTGTGCACTTAAATAAGCACCAGCCCTCATATTTTTTTAGCAAAAAAAAAAAAAAAACACAGAAGCAGCAATTCCCTACAGTTACGCTTACCCGCCTGGCAGTTGAACAAATAATACGTCAGCTGGGTGCCATGGCTTAAGCAATACCTGGCCTGACGGCAGAATTGGAGGGCTATACAAATTGATTGAGATTGATATCCACACAAATAACTGGACAGCAAGTCTGTGAAAACGTCAACAGAAATTGTATTGCACAATAAATGCCTAATATACTTCGGATTTAAATTCGACAACACTTTATTTCCGAGCGTGTGGCCGCTCCACAGTCCAAGCAAGGCAAGCAAGAAAACATGATTGTAATTTGTAATTTTTCATACTTCTGACTTGCAGGTAACATTGCCTAAGGAGCATTGAACCCTTAACCAAATGTTTGAAGGGAACGACAAAATTAAACAAGAACACATCGCTACGTGCGCGGAGAAAAGAAAAAGTACAGAAAAGGATTGGTCACAGCAGGTACATTTAATCTTGCTAAATGAGCGGCAATAACTAAATCATACTGCGGCTGATGGGATTTGAAAAACATTTCAAATGTTTTTTTTTTTTTATTTCCCCTCCAGCTACCAGCTCCTGTAACCGGCCTACTTGAGTGCATCACAAATATTTCTCGGTCTTTCGATTCTGCTTACGTGAATTCATCGTGAAAGCCAGTGATTATCAGACACCGAGTAGTTTTGCATCGGGTTTGCGTATCTTTATTCGGCTTTCGCTTTCGTGTCCTTTGACGCAAATTACGCCGACACGCAGGCCCCATGCAATTCATGTCACAGCCTCCCCGCAGTCAGAGCTGTCCTCCGCGTGCACCTGTTCTATGCACGTACCGCCATCTTCGATTCTCAAGAGCGCGCCTTAGGCTGCATCTTGTTCCCCTTTGGCAGTGGGCCGGGTTAACCCAGTTACAATATACTGGTTTCCTATGCTGAAGACCTGGGTTCAAACCCTACACAAACGCACATATGGTTTCATTATTGCTTTTTCAGTGACGGCCATAATGACACCTTTCGTGTTGGCGCCGAGAAAGAGAGAGAGAGAGAGAGAGAGAAAGTTTATATTGAGGAAGTGCCTCGAGGAGAATAAAAGTCCTAATGGTAATGGCAGGTACGGGTCTGAAGGCCCGCCCGTCCTGGACGTCTTCTCCTTGATTAAGGTTGACTTAGGTATAGACTTGGGTTGACTTGAATTAGGTTGACGCCAACAACGATGCCGACAATGGTCCCTTTTTGCGTTTGATGACACAGTTAAAGGTTTTGCCTTGAAATATTATAACTGCATGCAGAATCATTCGGCAGACCGTTTGTGGGACACAAAGCTACGGACTGCATGTACTTCGACCACAAACTGTCTGGTGTGGCATCCCCATTCCGCATGCATAGTTGCAAGCGATCAATTTTCGTGCTCTTCGGTCTAGGAAGCAGCGTCTCCGTTGTCTTATCCGGAGACCGCACTTTAAAGCGAGTCCGTTCCGTAGCTGTGGCTCATGACAACCATGCCTTATACCTCCCGCCCACACCTCGTTAGTCTCACCCTTCGATATCCCGACTGCAAAAAACGGGGGCAATACAGTGAAACGTGCCCTATGAACGGGCGCCTCCATTCCTAATAGTTTGATTCACACTAAATACGTACTTCAAGAACTAAAAAAACCAACTGCCCTTCTGCCGAAACGACACCGATGGGGAAATGAAACCTTTCCCATATCAAGGCCAACACCAAACGGACCAACCCGGCAGCGAGTGCTGTAGGGCTCAATCCGATAGACGTTGGCATCGAAAACGCGAGGGGCCCAAGTTCGATTCCGACTGCGGGAAGCGTTTTAACTTTTATTCACTTCACCCACGATCATCATAACCATCATCGTCGGACACAAAGTTGTCTTTCCAGAAGTGCGCTTTGGACGGACTGCAGAAGACATCAGAGAGAGGCTAAAAGTTTCGCCTAAAAAAATGTAAGTAGACAGCAAGAATGCGAGAAAGCACGAAACAAAGGAAACGAATAAGAAAGTCCCAGAAAAGAATGACTAAAGGAAAAAAAGAGAGAAGGAAAAGATAACAGAAAGCAAAAAGGGGGGCGCAGGTATGTTGAAGCCAAGTTGTAACCATTCCCTTTTTTGCGCAGTTTTTGTGGCGTCAGCAAGAAATCATGAAGTGGCGCCCTTAGTTCTTATTCTTGCCCGAGTATCAGCTACAAGGCTACCAAGCTACAGCACGTGAGCGAGAAAAAAAGTGGAAGAGATACAAAACTCAGGCGCCAAGTCCGATCTGACCTGCTTTTCGCATCGGCTTGCAGCGGATAATTGTGTTCCAGAGAAAGCCGCGGCGAAGCAAGATGAGCAGACATAAGTGAGAAGGACAAAGACAGTTGCGCCTAGTTCTCTGATCATCGCTGCCTTTCCAATCAGGAATCGATCGTACTTTGACACGTTTCCACGATTTACGGCTTTGCAGGTGACAGTT
The DNA here is from genome assembly GCF_048455015.1 of Haemaphysalis longicornis. Taxonomy (NCBI): domain Eukaryota; kingdom Metazoa; phylum Arthropoda; class Arachnida; order Ixodida; family Ixodidae; genus Haemaphysalis; species Haemaphysalis longicornis. The sequence goes on along the minus strand of NW_027526460.1, from coordinate 26,889,002 downwards.
GCCGCATCGCCTATTTCTCTGGGTGTTAACCTGACAAAGGCAGGAAACCGCAACAGGCAGAAAAAATGTGACCATTTTTTTTCGCCAGCCAAAGAAAACAAAATAGGTGAGAAAACCAGGGAATAGCTCTGGAATCTGCTTGGGTTTCGTCTTCTTCGTACGCGTGGTTCTGATGTCGTCTAGCTTCGAAGTAGGCCGTCGTCTTGTATTTCTTGCAATTTTTTCTTTCCGCATCGTTTGCTCTCGCAATGCTCGAACCAAGCGGAAAATAAGTTACCTTCTTCCTGTGCCCGGTGCCGTATACAATAGCCGGGAATGGTGAAGCAACCGGGCATTTTCTGCAGGGCATTTTAAGAAATATGGCGTCAGGCCATGGTTTTTATGTTGTTCTTTCTGCTCAACAGAAAGGCTTTTTGGGTCGGTGATAACTACGTCCAGAAAAAACGTTGAGCTGCAAAGTTGCCGCGTAGAAACTGCTTGAAGCCGGGTGAAGCAGGGTGAAGCCACTTGAAGGTGAAGCCGCGAAATCCCGTGAAAATTGTTGCCAGACACGGCAGGCGAGTACGAATGTGACGAGGGATTCTGGGGAACGCGATCTTTGAGTTCTTTCTTGGGTTTTAAGCAGTGCTTTCACTACAAAACTTTTAACTAATGTCATAATCTGCACTATGACACGTTTTATTTATTTGTTACACTAATCAATGAATTAAATAATTTTAATAATAATTAACTACTTAACTAATTAGAAATGAATGGATTATTCAATCAATATTTTTATTTAATTAGATAATAATATATGTATGCAGTTGTTATTTATTTATTTATTTATTTATTTATTTGTTTATTTATTTATTTATTTGTTTGTTTATTTATTTATTTGTTTGTTTATTTATTTGTTTGTTTGTTTGTTTGTTTATTTATTTATTTGTTTGTTTGTTTGTTTGTTTATTTATTTGTTTGTTTGTTTCTTTGTTTATTTATTTGTTTGTTTGTTTATTTATTTGTTAGTTTGTTTATTTCTTTATTTGTTAGTTTGTTAGTTTGTTTATTTGTTTATTTGTTAGTTTGTTTATTTGTTAGTTTGTTTATTTGTTAGTTTGTTTATTTGTTAGTTTGTTAGTTTGTTTATTTGTTTGTTAGTTTGTTTATTTGTTTGTTAGTTTGTTTATTTGTTTGTTTGTTTGTTTGTTAGTTTGTTTGTTAGTTTGTTTGTTAGTTTGTTTGTTAGTTTGTTAGTTTGTTAGTTTGTTTGTTAGTTTGTTTGTTAGTTTGTTTGTTAGTTTGTTAGTTTGTTAGTTTGTTAGTTTGTTTGTTAGTTTGTTAGTTTGTTTGTTTGTTTGTTTGTTTGTTTGTTTGTTAGTTTGTTAGTTTGTTTATTTGTTTATTTGTTAGTTTGTTTATTTGTTAGTTTGTTAGTTTGTTTATTTGTTTGTTAGTTTGTTTATTTGTTTGTTAGTTTGTTTATTTGTTTGTTAGTTTGTTTATTTGTTTGTTAGTTTGTTTATTTGTTTGTTTGTTTATTTGTTTATTTGTTTATTTGTTTATTTGTTTGTTTGTTTGTTTGTTTGTTTGTTTGTTTGTTAGTTTGTTAGTTTGTTAGTTTGTTAGTTTGTTAGTTTGTTAGTTTGTTAGTTTGTTAGTTTGTTAGTTTGTTAGTTTGTTAGTTTGTTAGTTTGTTAGTTTGTTAGTTTGTTTGTTAGTTTGTTAGTTTGTTTGTTAGTTTGTTTGTTAGTTTGTTTGTTAGTTTGTTAGTTTGTTTGTTAGTTTGTTAGTTAGTTTGTTAGTTAGTTTGTTAGTTAGTTTGTTAGTTAGTTTGTTAGTTAGTTTGTTAGTTAGTTTGTTAGTTAGTTTGTTAGTTAGTTTGTTAGTTAGTTTGTTAGTTAGTTTGTTAGTTAGTTTGTTAGTTAGTTTGTTAGTTAGTTTGTTAGTTAGTTTGTTAGTTAGTTTGTTAGTTTGTTAGTTTGTTAGTTTGTTAGTTTGTTAGTTTGTTAGTTTGTTAGTTTGTTAGTTTGTTAGTTTGTTAGTTAGTTAGTTAGTTAGTTAGTTTGTTAGTTTGTTAGTTTGTTAGTTTGTTAGTTTGTTAGTTTGTTAGTTAGTTAGTTAGTTAGTTAGTTAGTTAGTTTGTTTGTTTGTTTGTTTGTTTGTTTGTTTGTTTGTTTGTAGTTTCTGAACCGTGAATACGGCATTATAGCTGCGAGAAAATTTCCAACTAGTATTCACGATATACATAGCAGGGAATAAAAATTCCTGGTGCACATAAGGCTGCTTACGGGCTTTGAAGTCGAATGTCGGTACTAACAACTTCTTTGCTGCAACACCCCATTTATATCCCTCGCTTAGGCTTCGTTTCTTAGTCCTTTGCTGTGAATTATTACACCCACAGTCTTTTCTGCTACACCGTGTATGCGTCCCATTCACTGGTTTCATGACTACGTCTTAGTGAGAGAATTACGTCAGCGAGCATACTGGCACACGTCACAGCTTCCCTAAAGCCAGGGTTCTGCACGGCTGATGGGCACCTGTTCTGCTAACGTGCCCTCACGTTCAGAGAGAGACAGAGAGAAACAACTTTATTTTTTTCCCAGAAAGCCAGAAGGGGAAGGAGTGGGATTTCCCTGCCCTTCTTTTCAGTCGTCGGCCAGGAGTACTTGACTCCTGGCGGCTTCTTCTGCTTCTTGGATCAGTAGTTGCTGTAGTAGTTGCTGTAGCAGCGTCGTCTACCATTGCTCCTCATTAAAAAAATTTATTCTTCGTGTGCCTCCACTGCGGACAACCGACTCCGTCAGTAGACCATGTGTGTATCGCTAAATGCCGATTGTGCTCCCAACCCCATACCACGGCGGGTAAAGACTGTCCACGCCGCTTCATCCCCAACTCGCCGGCCAGCAAGACGTCCACGCAAGCCGCCGACAAGGTAAGCTGGTCTGCTCTTGCCTCTCGCGCTCCCACTGCTCGACTCCCTCCCCAACGCGACACACAAAACTATCCCCCGCTATCCCCACTTACGCCACTTCCCGCCACCATTCCCCCCGCACTCCTCGACCTGATCAAAAACCTGCAACAACAAAATGCCGACCTCCTACGCCGGGTAGAAGCCCTTGAAGCAGAGCGAGCCCCCCAGTCCGAACCACCCCCGCCCGTCCCCGTGGTTACCCCTCCCCTCACACGAGCCGACGTAGAGGAAATCATCGACGCACAATTTACGGCCCGCAGCATCCCACAAGTTCAGCAGCTGGTACAGCAGTCTACAGAATACCTAAGCAAAATGATCACCGACTCCACCAAAAATATCTTCGATCTGCTTTCAGAACGCATTTCCTTGCTTGAACGCGCCCTAGTCCCGGACAACCCACCTCAAGCCAAAAAGTCTAAACCTGATGACCAATAGACCCGCAACGCAAGTGCCCCTTACCATCTACCAATGGAATTGCCGATCGTTTAAAAGCAAAAAAGCAGCCCTCGAACTATACGTTTCCCCAAACCCGCCGGATGCCATTGCATTGCAAGAAACTGACATCCCATGCCCCATCCTTCGCGGTTATGATACTTACACCAATCCCCCTCACAAGCGCACGGCCATCCTTATTGCCCGGTCACTGACAGCCCAGGTAATACCGATTACGTCACCCATCGATCACGTCCTCGTTGAAATCCTTCCTCATAAGCCACAAGCACCAAGCCTCTACATACTGAACGTCTACAGCCCGCCCACACAACCCCTATCCGCAATCGAAGCCCTCCTCAGCGCGGCGGTGCGGCACACTCGCAACAACCCATGCTTACTCCTGGGCGATTTTAACGCACCTCACGTTACATGGGGCTATCCCCACGCGTCCAAAAAAGGCACGGCTCTGCTACAAGCAACACAGCACCACCACTTCACCCTGCAGAACGATTTGACTCGGCCAACACGTCTAGGCACTAGCGTGACCCGAGACACCATACCGGATTTGACATTCAGTCGCAACACCACCGACCTTGTATGGGATCTGCTGCCAGATACTTTAGGCAGTGACCACTACATCATTGCTCTCACTGTCCCACTCACGAGTATCCGTCGCAAGATGGGCACGGCGCAGCTCACTGACTGGCAAGCCTTCCGCGAAGCTCCACTTCCAAGCATACTGCCGACCGATGACCTAGAACAATGGACGCAGCAACTCATTGATCTACAAAACTCACACACCAAGAAAATCACGCTCACGCAGGATCTACCGGCAGTAGACAACCATCTCGACCATCTATGGACGGCACGACGTAGCCTACTCAACCGATGGCGCCGAAATAAACACAATCGCAAGCTTAAACGTCGTATCGCCCAGATTACAGAAGAGGCTCTTAAATACGCCAAACAACTGCAAGCCCAAAACTGGCGCGACTTCTGTGACCAAATGAATGGCACTCTTACAACCAAGAAAGCTTGGCACATCCTACGCCACCTCCTGGGTAACGCCCCTACCAAAACTGCCACTTCGCAAAACATAGCCCGACTTATACACAACCACTCTCAACCGCCTGATCAACTACTCTCCCAAATCCGCCACAAGTTATTCGGACCTGCATCATCTCAGACAACTCCCTCGCACCCGGACTACGTGGGCACTCCCAATCCTCAGCTCGATGGCCCTTTTACCATGGACGAGCTCACGCAAGCATTCACCCGGCTAACCCGCACAACAGCACCCGGACACGATTTAATAACGTACAAGCTACTTCGTAACCTTAACGACGACCACTTAGAATCCCTGCTTGCCTGTTACAACCACCACTGGACTAACGGCTCAGTACCGCCCCAGTGGCGCCACGCAGATATCACTTTGGTTCCCAAACCTCACAAACCCATCACTTTTGACAACTTACGACCGATCTCCCTCACATCCTGTGTAGGCAAACTTTTTGAACATCTGGTGACTCGCCGTCTAACGGACTTCCTTGAAGACACCAACCGGTTACCTCACACCATGTTCGGGTTCCGTACTCACCTCTCGGCGCAAGACGTCCACCTCCAACTCAAAGAGCGGGTTCTCGACTGCCTCAGCAAAGTACATCCCAGTTCCGTCCTCGCTCTCGATATACAAGGCGCCTTCGATAACGTCACTCACACAGCCATTCTCCGCCAACTTCAAACCACGGGCTGCGGATCTGCCACATATAACTACGTGAGAGCCTTTTTGACAGATCGAACTGCCACTCTCCACATTGGCCCTCACCAGACAGAGACCTTTCACACACCGGCAAAGGGCACTCCCCAAGGCTCGGTTGTCTCACCCCTACTTTTCAATATAGCGCTCATGGGACTCCCGACATTACTTGAACAAATCCCCCACGTGTCGCACGCCTTATATGCAGACGACCTCACCATATGGTCCAACACAGGCTCTCCCGGACAACAGCAAGACAGTCTTCAACAGGCAGTCGACACTACGCTCCATTATCTCCAAACCTGTGGTCTCTGCTGCGCCCCATCAAAATCCGCCTTACTCGTCCTCCGAGCACGAACCCGGGGCCGCCCACCAAACCCTACCCCCGACCCCTCACTCACTCTCAACGGGCAAGCAATCCCCACCGTCAAGACCCTCCGCATCCTAGGAGTCCACTACCACCACGACGGCTCCGGGGCCGCGTACCTCCCCAAACTTATACAGACAGTCTCCCAACTTACACACCTAATTCAACGAATATGCTCTCGCCGACACGGACTCAAGGAAACAGATAACTGTCGCATCATTCAAGCAATGCTGATCAGCCGCATCACCTACGGGGCACCCTATCTTACCTTAAAACCACAAGAACATGCCAAGATTGATGTCCTAATACGCAAATCTTATAAGACAGCCCTCGGCCTGCCTACCTTCACTTCTACCGACCGCTTATTGAAACTGGGTCTACATAACACCCTCTCGGAGATTATTGAGGCCCATCTCCAAAACCAACTACAGCGCCTACAACTCACACCCGCCGGTCGTCATCTGCTCAAAACGCTAGGCCGGAAGGTGGTACAAACTCCGGACTCGCCACAACGCATACCTCCATCAATGCAACGCAACATCCATGTCCTCCCCATTCCGCGTCATATGCATCCTACATACAACGCCGGCCGTCGTCAGCATCGTACACGCCTCCTCATCAGAAAATACGGCAGCGACCCGACCACCCTCTATACGGACGCCTCTCCCTATCCTCAACGACCAGCTCACGTCGCCACTGTTGCCCGCTTCGACAATGCCTTCCTCACCTCGGCAACTGTCTGCACAGCGTCTACTACCACGGCCGAAGAAGCAGCCATTGCCCTCGCAATGACCCAAGCCATGAGTCCCAGCGTAACGATACTGTCTGATTCACAAGCTGCCTGTCGTCGTTTTGCACTCGGACGAGTCTCGGCTCTTACCCTGGCCATCCTTTCTCAATGCCCCACCCTCCCTCATGCCCGCATAGTGTGGACACCCAGCCACACTTCCCTCCCTGGGAACGAGGTGGCACACGCCACCGCCCGAGCTCTCCTTCACCGGGCATTCCCAGAAGAGGGCAACAATGCAGCCAGTATTACAAACTCCCTTGCGCCCCTCTCCCAAACATACACCGACATCCTCTACCACTACAGAGCAACCCGACGCACCTATCCCGCTCCCCACCCTTCCCTTTCTACCGCTGACGCCCGTATTTGGCGCCGACTTCAAACAAACACTTATTACAATCACCTCCATCTCCACTACATATCCCCTACTAACTACCCACTCAACTGCCCCCAATGCGATGAGCCTAACACCACAGCTCATCTCGTCTGGACGTGCCCCACCAACCCTCCACCACCCAGATCCCCTACCCTTGAGCAGTGGGAGTGCGCGTTGCAGAGCTGCCAGCTCGAAGACCAGGAGGCCCTGATCTCTCGGGCGAGGATGGCAGCCGCGGCACGCGGCCTACCGGAATAGGATGGCCGCCCACAGCTCCTACCTCTTTTTCCCCCTACCCCGTCCCTGCTTTTCAATAAACGTTTTCTCTCTCTCTCTCTCTCTCGTGTGTCTTTTTGCTTTTCTCTGCATGCCCATATTATGTGTTTGAGGTCTGCCCTTTGGCCGCATGTTTTGCAAAGATCGCTGACTGTCCCGGGGTAGTAATAGCTATACAGAAGTGGGTTAGGGAAAGTTCCTTTCTGTATTTGTCGCCTAGCGATGGCCTGGGATCTATTCAGATTGCCGTGTGCCTCTGGGTACTTTTTCCTGCTGCGTCTATAGTGGTACAAGATTTCTGTATACCTTGTGAGTGGGTCTCTGTCATCCGCTGTTTCATCTGGCAGTGTGTCCGCAGGAGGTTAGGGGGCTCGGTAGGCTAGATCTCGAGCAGCCTCATGTGCAACTTCATTGCCAGGCATTCCGGAGTGTGCTGGAGTCCATATTAATGCGGTTTTGCCTTCGGGATCTCGTTTTATGTTTCTAATAATATTGTTCAGGTGTCACGCGGCGTGAAATATTCTACAAGTTTTACGTTTCCGATTCATAGTTTTGGGAATTTTGTGAAACGGAAACATCAGCCCCTCAAAGCTTCCGTTTCCTGCCGAATCCCCCAAGTGTGCGCCATAAAGAAAACAACAACAACAAAAAAAACATTGGCTCCAATCCACGCTGTGAAGGAGGTTGGAAAGCAAAGCTTTAAACGACACTCACAACAAGCGCCCATGCGATGCCACTTGAATTCACCCACGTGGCTCTACAAAGAGGGAAACCAGAGATTCTGCTAGCCGTTACCTGTAATTCGCGGGGCGGCGTCCCGAACGCAGCAGCAGTGTCGGCCTCGGCCGGGCTAGAACGGCGCATGCCGCCGCTGTAGCCCGGCCGTGAGTCGGGAGAAAGAAAACCGAGAGGAGAGTCTTTCGAAGGGTGAGACAGCGGAACCGAGCCATCCTGATGTGCTAGCTTGTGGCTACACCACCGCGCGACACAAGCGCAGACAGCGAAACAATTCGGCATGTGAGCTTAGTGATTCCTATTTATACCGATTTAGACTAGTTAGTTTAGTAAGTTTAAAAACGGCGAGAAAGCTGAGGGAACTTTTATGATCGGTATTTATCAGAATCAGTAGCTACTTTCGCCTCTTGTAATACCTCTTAAGCACAACCGAATTGGTAATCACCAGTTTAGGAAACGGAATCCCATTCGTGGCAAGCAGTGCGCAAAAGGTAGCGTTTCTCTAGCGGCCAGATGTCTGTATGCGATTGGTACATTTTGTTTTCCCGCCCTGAAAACCAATCCTTAACGTATGTTGCCGTACGGCTACTTAATGCCGACGGGTGCGGATTACCCTGGAGGAGCTGTCGAACAAGTTAATCAAGCCATGCGAGGGCAGCGCGCAATGGACGCGAAGCTGGCCAAAAACAGGCCCAGAACAACCGTCGCGAAAGCTGATACACCGCCGCCGGCGAGCAGGCACTTCCGCGCGGGAAACGCTGGGTATTCGCCGCGCCATCTTCAGTGTGCTCCGTGAGGGAAACCCTCCGCCACCACCTCCGCCGCGTTGGGAGTTTGTTGTCCCGCGAACCACGAAAGAACCGGGGGCTGGTTGAACTAGAAAGCTTCGCTTTAAAACCACCAGGACTTTTGTTCTGCGCAGGCAACGTGTGATAGCAGTAAATATGCGTTGAAAATATTATTTCATACATTGACGCGTAGTGCAACCAATAGCATGTGGAAATTACAAAAGAAAAGTGGAAATGGCACAGTTGGTGGACCACTGGGCTGCTACTACGCAGATCCCAGTTCAAATACCATAGCATCAGAAGTGTCCTTTTTGTTTAATTACTCTTTACCGTGGCGGCCTCATTTTTTTTTTTTTTGACCGGACAACACCAACAACGGCGCGTTTTTTCGCAAACTGGGGAACATAAGGCTTTCTCTCTAGAAACATCAGTAGAAGCACAAAATGTGTACATCATAGAATACAATGCACGATAAAAAGGATAAGCTATAGGTTCCACGGAAAATTGGTAAAAAAGCTCGTCAAAGGTGTAGGCAACTAGAGTAATGCGAGTTATTTTACATCCTAATACAGTGATGCAAAAGGAATGCTTGACAACACCCACGAAGCAGGGTATTTCTCTATTTTTCCAGCTCTGGTAGCGTCCTTTTTATACAATTTATGGGGCGAACACGAACGTCTAACGATTAATGGCAGCACGCTTTTACATGTAGTACACTAAATTCACTTAGGTATGTTGACTGCACACCATTAAAAATTCGTTTAACTCATAAAAAGAGAGAGAGAGAAACTGTTTAAGGGAAGCATGATCTGGACGTTCCAGTACACAGGGCCACCCCGCTGCTATTAATGGTTCGGTCTTACTGTACAGCTCTCTGGGTTGTTACGGTCGCTTCTCTGTTTGACTGCACGTTTACCTGCCTATGCGCCGCATTTGTTTGACCTAAAGACGCCTTGACACATAATGAAGCTCAAGAGTTATTCTCATACTTGTCATGTTATATAGACACGTTATTAAAACGAGGCTCACGATCACCCCTGCTAGTGTCCTTGTGCAATTCTATAATGATATGCTTCGTATTTTCTTAGGAAAGTTCGGGTATCTATTTTAGCTTTTCATTTATTTTCGTCATTTACGTACTGGTAACAGTAAAACTTCCGATTTTTTTCTGATGTACTATGAAAGCAAAGCAGAGCTATTTAGTTACTGCCCCAATGAGTTGTCCTGTTCGTTTTGAAACTTTTGCAGCATGTTCATGGCGGTATACTTGTCTCGTGCAACCCCACAACAGACCTATTTTTTATCTACCAGAAGTTTTAAATGCCAATGTGGTTAAAATTTACTTCTTTTTTACTGCTAACTGCTTCTACGCAGTAACAATCCAAACGTAACGCGATGGCTTTAACATGGACGCGCGTTTAATGGTTTTAAACTTCGTTTAAGGTGCGCACGGCGCGTTTATACACAGAGAACACAGCAGAGTGGAAGATAACCTGCTGTCTCCCTCCTTACCTCTCCATCTTCCCAGTCTGCACATGGCTCACCACCGGTGCTTACTGGAGTGGCGGCAAATGAGCGAAGATTATCTCATTTTTTATAATCAAGCAGAGCCTGCTCGTTCCCCACTCTCCCTTTCCTCCGTACCCACCGCAGGAAACACAGGTTCGTCGGCGGGGACGAGCGTAAATGTGAACGAGCGCTAGAATTAGCGTGACGAGGCCTGCTTCGTGCAGGGCGTACCGAGCTCTTTTTTAAGCCTAATTAATCAGTGCGTACCTCGTGGTCAATTTTGCGCTGCTCAACTAATTACCCAGCCTATATCTTGCATTTAGTTTGCGTCGCGATAGTCTAGCCTCGTTACAGTGTCTTTCTCCCCACTATGCCGTCGCTAAATGGGAGATGTAGCATGTGCTGAAACCCTCGTCGCTTTTGCGTAGCTCGTTGACGCCTTGCTAAAGGCCATTTGAGTGGCTTGCTGCCATGATCAAGCCGTGCACTAACGGGTCGACGAGCACGTAGACTTCAGCTTGTGAGCACAGCTTGGGGTCTCCGACAGCCACGTGTACCGAACCCGCCTATTTATACTCACGTGCAAGGACAGCCGTGCGTGCGTGCAAGGATGTTTTTGCAAGTATATCCATAAAGTTCTGAACAGGTGAGGCTGCGGAGATGCTTTGCTTTTTGATACCCTCATGCGGGAGTGTAGAAAAAGTACAGAAGCCAGGACCCACAGGTATGAAACCTGAGCCGTACTGGCATAAATGAGCTCCCGACGAGAGCTGCTTGGCGCAGCAAGTGAATCTGCGAGGTACTTGCGAAACCTTGTGTCAATCGTCGATAATCTGGATCATGCATAGCTTTCTTTTTCCAAAGCTTGCTGGGAAATAAATGTTAGGTAAATACTTCATTAAGGCCCATGAAAGAATTGGGAAGCCCTTGCTATAAAACCTTAACCAAACATTCTCCTACGGTCTAAAATAAATATTTTGATACCGGGCTTCATTGAAAATGTGGGCAGTGTATTTTGTGCAGGCGTGCATATATTTATTCCGCCTACTACATAAAAAGAATTCACATTCATCTAATTACCGTCACCACGACGACTAAACAAATTGTAAAGCAAGTAGACTGTTTCTGCTTAGCTCCCAGTACATCTACACCAACTCCCTAGACGCCTGCCGGGTTTACCTACGGGGGCGCATTTGCGCTGAGGCTCATCACATCCTCGACACCCCCAACTCCATGAAGGAAAGCGCATCTTCTGGGCTCCGTTCTATGGCGACAGTGAAATGAGGAGTAATGCCCGAGCCCATCATTTGGCACGCGAAGAAGCTTACGCCCGTACTATGGTTTCGGGGATGAAGATCCGGAAGAGCGACTAGACCGGGCCACCATCCTCCCCACCGACAAGAGCATCTCAAAATACTATCAGGAGCAACGGCGAACTCTACCAGCACCTCTCCTTCAGCTTGACAAGGCTGAAAACTCAAGTTGCGCCTGCTACGGAGAACACCTGCCACCACCCAGACTGAACATGCTATACCGCCAGCTGTACCCCTCGCCCGCATGTCCAAACTACCCGTAGGCCCTTGGCACCATCTACCGTACGGTTCTGGCCGGTCCAAACCACCGGACACCTCAAGACGCGCACAACTGCGAGACCATCCAACTCCTGCAGGGAGACGGCCATCAGTGTCTCAGTCGCGGAGGGCCGGCGCTAGCTGTTATCCTTAGGGGAGGAGGCCTGCAAGACCAATGGGACTCCGGACGTACGGACCAGCCCAGGTTGATCGCCCGTTACTACTCCGTCCCCAACTAGTATTTTTTCTAACATAGTGTGAAATGTATATCTGGCATGTGTACCTGCTTTAAAAGTCAGCGTAAAACTGGGACTCCATTAAAGATCAAGCGCTGGGTGATCAAAAAGGCTGGTAAGGACTTCTGCTTTGGCCCACTTTTCTGCGCAAGCGCAATGCGAAATCAGGCAAGCCATATCCTACGGGAGGGCTCATTATGAGCGCGTAAAAAGTTAACTGCGTTTTAACGTCTTCAATGAAGCCATGTGTGCCGCAAGAACACATAGTGCGGAAAATAATACAAAGAACACGACGCAAAACAACCGCGAAAGAGAGCTAACTTAAAAAATATAAATATCGCAATAAGAGAGAACAGATAATGACAGCTATTAAAGATGTGAGCGCATGCCAGCCTCCCAGGGGCGTCGTTATTGTGAACATGACCTGTCCAGACGCATAGATAGGATGAATGGGAGATTAGAGGGAGAGAGAAAAAAAGGAATGCAGGTGGGCAACATACCGGCAGCACGACGTAGAACGGTTCCGGCCGTAGCAGTGACACGAATGCGTCCTTCAGATTTACGGCTTCCGACGGCGGGCTTCCGCTGCGCACGCCGAGAAGGACGGCTCACCGCTTTGGGTCAGAGCGAGCCAGAGCGAGCGGGTATTACAAAAAAAAAAAAAAAAAAAAGAAAAAGAAACCAGCGATCCCACGCCGAGATGGAAAACGACATAACGCGAAGCTTATTCCAAGAATTCACGAGGGAGAACATCAGAGCCGTGGTTGATTTGTTTATTGCCCCGTGGGGATGTAATGTTCCGCTTGCATTCCTTCTGTCTCTCTGTAATGCATGGCCCGCGAAACCCTCCGAAGTCTCAATTCCTGCTCAAAGCAAAACTCGTGTCCAATTTTTAAATGGTATTTATGTGATTTGGTGCTGAATATATATATTCTATATAAAAACCTCTATATTGATTACATTCTCATTGAACTAAGTCCTGTGCGCATGATTTCAATATATATTATCCCTCCTTGCGTAGTTAGTACTGTAACCTGAAATTGTACTTGGATTCTAAACGTCTAACGTACTCTTTCCAGCACCACTTGTTTTTAAGCTGACCTACTGCCAAATTAAAGAAACGTAAATCCTTCACACTGGCTTGTAGAGTCACACACACTTTTTTTTAAAATTAAGCCTAACTTTGTACATTCTGTCACTGCTTGCCATCTGGTGCCTACATACGCCAAAGCGCTTTTATATTTTTTTCTTTTCCTTCCCTTTTCTTTATTTTGTCCACGTGCTGAACTGTTAATCTTCCATGAAATGTACTGTTCATTCGTAGCGCCCTTCCTCTGCCTTGTATTTCCAGGCGAGTCATCTCGACGGACAGTTGGATTAGACGACCGACACCCAAATACCAGCGTAGCACTGAAACCAATCCCACATTCGCCATGCAGAGCCCATTGTCGCCGTTACAAGATGGCACGTCACTGCCGATGCGTGAACGAACAAAAAACCAAGGGTTTGTATCCATTGACAGTTGAAGAGAAGTACAGGAGAACAATTTAGTTATTCCTAGGGATCGTTTTTAAAGCGCAGCTTTGGATGCCTCACTGGTGACATCGACAAGTGGAACGCACTGCAGGAAACACACTTTACACAATTGGATTTCACAAAACGATGATGATGGTAATGATAAGTGAAAGCACATCAAGCGCCTCAATTAAAAAACGCTTCCAGTTGTCGGAATGAAACCTGGGACCTGGGCCCCTCGCGCTGTGAAGCCGACGTCTATCTGATAGTGCCATTCCGACACGGTTGAAGCAGTTTGGAATTTGATTGATTGATTGTGGGGTTTAACGCGCCGACGCAACGCAGGCGATGAGGCGCGCCGTAGTGGAGGGCTCCGGATTAATTTTGACCACCTGGGGATCTTTAACGTGCCCCGAAATCTCGTACACACGGGCGTTTTTGCTTTTCGCCTCCATCAGAAAAGCGGCCGCCGCGGCCGGGAATCGAACCCGCGACCTCGTGCTCAGCAGCGCAACGCCTTAGCCACTGAGCCACCGCGGCGGGTGAAGTTTGGAATTTGGACTTGAGTCATGTTTCATGGGACGAAGCTTCGCGTTTTAACCATTTTTTCCTTGAGAAAGGGGCTTTGATTTTTTTCTTGTCAGTGCTGGTACGAAGCGCTGTACATCGGAAGACAAGTACCTATTGCTTAAGGCTAAATAATATAAAAACAAAAAACACTCCCACATACAGACGAAGGCTTCGAAGCTCTAAGAGATGAACAACCTACAGCTTACCTTGGAGTAATCTGATGAACACGTAAGAGCCACAAATTCAAAATTTTCTTTCTCTCGAGGGCCTAATGTTCTCTTCTTTTATTGCCGTTCGTTCATTGGTCGTATTTTTTTATTTTTATACGGCACAAGAGCCTATGCAACATTCTTCTCAACACAAATTATTCCACACGGCTTTTGTTTCTGTTCTCTGGTTAGTATATGTATTTTCATGCTCTTTTTGCACCGTCTTTCGCGCGGACAGTCGGCACGGGGTGCCGAGTGACAACCCTACAACGGCTTCAAGCTCTTAAGGGCTGTCTATGCACAAGAGAATGAAAGGCAACCCACTGGCCTAAATATACACTCCGAATGGGGGAGTGGTTTTGGAGGCAGAGGAATGAGTAAAAAAAAACGGTTACCAAGGTACAGGAGAGATTACGAAAATAGCGCGTGCTCGCAGGAAAAAATCGGGAGGCGAGCGCGACAGCAGATATTCCATTAGACGGAGCTCTGTCCCTCAGGGGATCCTCGGGCAAATTGAAATGAGTCTGCAATATCTGATTGGCACTCGCGGGCACAGCGTGACAAGGGGAAGAGAAAGAACACACAGAAAGGGAGAGAGAAAAAGGATGGGAAAGGGGAAGGGAGATGGGGAAAAAAAGAATAGCTGTGGGCAGTGTGCTTCCGGAGCCTTCCAAAGAAAGAGTGGAAAAGAAACATGAGAGATGAAAAACAATAGCCGCTGATCTCTGGCATTTCATTTTCCCACTTAAGCAATTTTTATGCGTAATAATAAAGGCTTGATACTGAAGGATATCCCACCGTGCCGGCAACACGTCGCCTACATCTCAGGCGTCATGGCCAAGCGTTCGGGCGGAGAGAGCATCCTATCCAGAGGGAACAACAGCGAGCTGCCGCCTGCAGCCGCACTTCTTCGTACGATTGGTGTTGGCCGCGTTTACGATTTCTACCCTCTTTCGTAATTTGTTTTTCGCGCTCACAGCACTCTGCCCATAAACGTTGCTATGGAGTAGAAAGAAACGCAGTGACGGCGTCGAAATTTACTTGAGAAGAAGCCCAAATGCAATTAACGGGAGAACCGGAGCTGTTTATCCCCAGTGCGTTCAATGCGCAGCCTTTCTCGATTTTTTATTATTGTTCGCGCCTGGAGCCAACGGCGAATTTCACCTTTTATCCGCCCCCGACCTGGGGGATAGTGTGCCCTATTCGAGCGTTTAATGTTGTTTTCTTCGCAAGAAATTTGTTTTAGTGAAAAACCAACTTGATTTATTCAATGCAACAGATCCTCTGTACAAAAAGTGCTTTTGGCTCCGTGAACAAGCTTCGAAAACCAATACCTGTGCCAACCTTGTCCCATTTTTTTAAACGCAGCTCTATTTAAGGCTGCAGAGAATCTACCCTGTCGGTTATTGTGACTTTGGTTGAAGGTTTACACTGCAGAATTACGTTTTCGGTTGCGTCAGAAAATTTAATTCTCGGCTAAACAATACAGCGGGCATTCGAGGGTTTGAGTTTTTGTTTTTCTTTAATTTACTGCAACTGAAACCAGATGTTCTATTTGTGTAGACTGGTTACATATTCTGAAAGCAAATAGGTTTCTAAAGTAAGCTGACATTTCTCGGATACACATTTCTCGGATCAACAAATTTTCCCATTAAACGTCCGCCGGGTGGAGTTAACGGTATCTGCACGGTTTGAGCCACCCGAATTCCGACATTGGAGCTGTTCGTGCCGACAATGTAAGGCGGCGTTTTTTTTTTTCTGAACTGTTGTTGCTGTACTTTTGATGGAGTTTTAGCTCCCGGTTTCTTATCTGTTTTCACAAAAAACAATTAATAATGCAATCTATACTGCCGTAGTGGCAATTCTCGATCGTTTACGTTTGGAGTGTTGCAGGTGAAAAGTTTATCTTCTGTGCTTCTGAATCTTTAAGCTTGCTTTTACATCGCAAAAAATGACCTTGCCAAGCGTTTGGCTGATTTTAGCGCCCATATAGAACAAAAATTATAAAAAAACTTACTTTTGCCACCGAGAACAAGTAACATTGCGTTAAAGACTCAGGAAAATTGATTTAAAAATGAGCCTTCAATTCCCATATTGACAAACTCTTATGGTAATTCTGCCTCTTAATGTTTTGTACTGGCAAATCAGTCACCAATATCAATACCTAGTGTTGTATGTCGCACTGCTCTTGAAAACTTCATTTGAATAAGTGGATCCTTATAAAGCTTTAATCGTATCACTTTCTGTATTGATCAACTCGTTGAGCAAAAAGAAATGACAGAAGAGCGAACAATTATCTTAATGCGTCTACATGGTCTATCTGTGAAAGACATATGCTGAGTGCTATAGATAAAGATGGGGAGGGGGCGCTTCCATAAAGGTGCAGTTTAATAAAGGAAGCGCACAGAGCTTGTCGGAAAACTCAAACGGGGATAACTTTTTTCAAACATATACAGAACCCCCAAACGGCTTTGTCGATTTGCCGGTGTGCTTGCGGGACATAAAAACGGTCTTTTAGACTGGGTTTCAATAAGCTAATGCTCTATTCACTAGTGGGCGGTCATCTTTAAAGTACGCGTGTTCTTCGAAACGATACGTTACTCCGTTCTAAGGCTATTTGTTGAGATTCGGTCTGGAGCCGTCCTACGCCCAATTCGGCAATTGTTCGCTCCTTTAAGTTGAACAACGTGTGTCTTTGTTCGACAGGTTATTGCGCTCAATCTTTCTTTCTTTTCTGCCCTCCCCTCCCCCCCTCCCCGTTCCATTCCAGAATAAAAATTCAGTGCCCTTTTATTCTATGAAGAAAGATGACCAGCGAAACTTGGCGCAGCCCAAGGAGGGCACGAAACAAAAGACGTTTGTTTGTAATTTGCTATTGAGCATACTTAGTTAGCTGAACGAAACTTGGAAGTAGTATATGTTTATTCTAGCGGGCGAACGTTAGCTTGCCCGTTTCCCTGCCTTAAAAGCCCATGTATTCATAGCAGACGGGAATTCGGGGCCGCTATGATACATTGCAATAGGTTCCGTGAAGACATTAGTTATATTCTGGGGGAACGTTCACGTCTATGCAGGGCTGTAAACCATTGAAAGGTAACGCTTTCGCCTAGTAGTAAAAAGAAAACACCAGAATACATTGCGCTCATTTACGAAAATTGAAAAAGACCAGTTCTTGCTACGAAAAATTGGGCGACTAACATCCTAATAAAAAAAATAAAAGTCCCCGGCCATCTCCACTAACGAGAAACCTGGGGAGGGGTGAATCATTCAGTGTATAAGTGTATTCTTCGTGCCTTGGCGTTGTTGCCAACGGAGATGAAACCGTTGTGGGGTAAAGGTATACAGCTTTGCTGTAAAAGTCTTTTGTCTTTGAAGCACAAAGCTCTCTAGCGCGAGGCGTAAACGAGTGTCCCGGTGGGGTTTTTTTTTTTTTTTGTACGCGTTACGATGGCCTCGTGCTCGAGGCGTAAACTAGTATCCCGGTGCGTTTTAGCACGTGTGACTTTCTAGCGCGAGTCATAAACCAGTTTCCCGGTGTTTTAGTACCGTGCCTACATGAGACGAGGATTACGGCGAAGACGACGACAGGAGACGCCAACAGCCTCAGCACCTAAAGGGGCTTCGCCTTTTAAAATAGATTACGGCAAGAGGTTATCGTGCGCTGAAGGACGAGGTGGCTTTAAAAAGTGCGCAGCGTTCTCGCCAACCTGTCGCATTCAGGCGACACGGAGTAAAGTGAGCAGATTTGCTTCAACGTAAGTTCCTGAGTTGACAGCGCAAATAAGCCCGCGTAGTTGTTTCTGCTTCCCTCGTATTCTCCGAGTGCTTCAAGGCGCCTAATGAGATAACGTTTTTCAAGGGTGTTTCACTTTTAGTTTTAACATACCCCCGTTGTCTTCCTATTTCCGGTTTTCATGCGTTAAAGAACTTTGCGTCGCATTGGCCGAATTCCGGTTTCCCATTGTATTTGTCCCGAGCAAAGCCGGCGTCAGCTGTGTGCTTCCGAAAGCAGCTTCTCGGTTATCTCCCTGCCTCCTACTTCCGCCAGGCTATTTACTTGTTCCTATCTAGACTCAAGTGCGGCGCCGATATTTTTGTTTTTTGCTTGCGGGCTCTAAATCTGACAGGATGGAATGTTATTTTCCTTAGGGGCAACGCAAGGGTATCAACCTTTGTTTAAATAGAAGATTTAGTGCTCTCAATGATGGCGTCTTTAATGCGAAAACCTCCTGCAGAAAAACCAAGTTTTTCTGAGGTTGATGATGAATAATCGGGGGTGATACGAAAAAATAAAACGCTTCAGTGGTCGGAATAGAACCTACGTCCCTCGCGTTATGAAGCCGGCGTCTATCCGATGGCTCCGATTCGACAAGGTCGAAGCTCAGTCCGAACTCGTGGTCAACCATCGTTGTCCTTAGATAAAGGGGTGCATGATTCTTTTATTTAGTGTCTTCGCTTTTGTTTGTTTCTGTTTCTTGTAGAGCGTATTTTTTCATCACTTCCCGAAGCACTTCGCCGTTTTTGTTTCATTTAGGCGTGAACACGGTACAGAGGCGAATAACTATTACCGTTCGATCTCCTAACGAAGTGGCGTATACAAAACCACACCTTTGTTTTTTCAAACCGAAACCGTCTAATATGTTACATAGTACATGTGGAGCCTTGAAAACAGAGTAGGGAGTACTGCAGCAGTACACTGATGTCAGGCCGGGATGAGGCCGCTCACCGTGCAGGGATATTTTCTTATTGGGTGAAGGTGGAGAAGCGTAATAAGTGTCCAATCCATCCAGAAGGCACCCAACCTTTCGCGATAATCGTCGAATGCCATGAATGAAGTTACATTAGATTCAATCATAACACTCAGAAACCTGTGTCATAAATGCGACACTTTACCCGTATTTTAACAATCGGCCCCACGCAGTTACGCGCTTTCGTGCTAATAAGTACGCTGTAACGTGTAAATGGCAGGAACAATTGCAATCTTTGATTTCAAAAAGGTTTCCTGAATCAGAAGTTCACTTTCTTGGTTTTTGCGTATATTTGACGTTTTCGTTTTTCCAAACTTCAATAAATACGTCGAAAATTGTTCAGCGCTGCTCGTTAACCACGGCTCTGCTTCCCAGTCCTAGTATACTTCATAATTAATGCATTTTGGGTTGTTAGGCTGAGATGGTGTATGCCCCCACAGTTGCTCTTCCCCTTAATCACGGCAGAATACTGGGCTCCCTCAATCAGGTGGGCTGTAAGCATGATATGACGTCAGCACATAAAGACAGAAAATAGACATTTTTTTAAACAAGAGTTTGTTGCTAAATGGCCATGGCACCAGCCCAATGGAGGCATCCTTTCAAAGCAACCAATTGGTTATCCTCAGGTCAAATTGACATCATGATAATCTAAGAATAAATGATAACTGGTGATAGTTATCACTAGCAAAAGTTGCATTTTGGATAGAGATTAATAAAAGCAATTACCAGACAGCTTCGAGCGTTTAGCGCGCGATTTTTTAACATCTAATAAAGCTATAAAGCCTGAAGTGTACATCCAAACTAAAATTCAAGAGTTCCCTCAAATTAAACCAAGTGCGTTTTTCACAGGGGAAGCCAGCCAAAGACAAAACATGAACAAAGAAAAAGGCCTCCCTCTGAGCTCCCCACTTCTGCCCTATACGTACCCATTGGTGGCGCCAATCCCTCTAGCTTTCTATGGTATTTCGTGTCTAACGGAATTTTCCTTCTTTTGACTAGGGTTTCGCAGCCAGCATAAGTCATGCTTCCCATTTGCTTTATTTATGGTTATTTTGTTATTATTACGATGCTGAAACCTTCTTTTACTTAAGGTTCCCTACTAAAGTCGAAGGCTTTCGTGGGCTTGCGAAAGAAAATATTAAATCTATTAAAGGTAATCCGTTGAGTCGAGAAGACATCCCCGTTCAACTTCCAGCGGTATTTGTTAGGAGAACCGCAGAAATTGGTCGATTTTCGAGGCAGCCTTGGAGGCAGCCTTGGAGGCAGCCCGACCGATCGAAACCCAATGCTGTGCTAAGCAGCCCTCGAACATTACGCTATTTATTTTTTCGGGGTGCTCCTTATTACTCGTAAAGAAGCGGCAGGCAGTTGGGGATGGGAGCACCACCTGAAGTGGGAGCACCACCTGAAGGCACTTTGGTTGTCTTCAGCAGCGAAGAGAAAAAAAATATAGTGAGAGTGGTTTCCACGCCTTTAAGGAAGAGCTTCAGCGATATTTTACAGATACAGAACGAGACTTTGTAATAAGCAATCTACGTGGACTGCGTACGACGTTTAGCGTTGCTTATAAATTGACTGTTTTCGGCATAACTCATTTTTCTGTGTGCCCGAGGGCCTAAAAAGCGCAAGAGAGTGGACAATACGTTCATGTATTTGGCTGATGAAATGTTCAACGTAAGTGCTCATGACTACAACCAAAAACCTTCGGAAACTCATCAATGCGTTGACATTTGCGCTTCCACAGGTACACAGTTGAGAAAAGGGTTGTTGAGTTGGCCTTGTGACGCGGAGGGCAAAAAGAGGTTAACCACTTGAGCAACGAAATGGCTCCGTAGAAACGGGGTGGGTAGGAGACGGCTTAAAATTCGGTGGATGAGTTAGATGAGAAACATTTGGGCAGGGATCGGTTAACACACGACCTGAGTATTGGGAAGTCTATGGTCGAAGGGAAGTTTTTCGCCATCGACTGAAAACGTACGAAATTAAGGCCATTGAGTAGTTTGCTCTAGGCGTGGAGGATATTAGAGCCGAAGCCTCTTAGGGGCTCGGGCCATGGGCGTCCCCTGTCGTCGTCGTCTCATGTAGCCACGCTACTAAAACACCGGGACGCTCATTTTTTAACGCCTCACGCTAGAACGGAATGCGTACTTAAAGAAAAAGTGTGTAATGAATAGAAGCGGTTGAAAATAAACTTGCATGATAATCCTCAAGCACAAGCAGAAACTGTTTCTAGACGGGCTATAATATGCGTTACACTCATGTACCCGCCGGCTCTCGATGCTAGGCCTGATAGGGACGGGTGGTCGGTAGAAGCAAGAAAAGGCATACTTACCTGGTGCCGGGGCCTCGTTGATCACCGAGCACGTGCCTCCAGCGCAGGAATTGCGCTGCGCTCGCGTTGACCCCTGTCACTACCCGAAACTGGGGCAGATAGGACATGTAAATTGCTTAAATCCGGTTGCACCCAAGAGATGGCGCCAGCTCCTCAGCAAGCACGCGATTGCTCCTCCCACCGGCCCTTCTATGGCGCCTAATCAGCCGCCACCGAGTAGCAAGGGAGAGACTTACAATCTCTGAATACACCTATACAATGCAGGCTTCGCCCCTCCCCGGGTTTCTCGTTAGTGGCGATGGCCCGGGATTTTTTCACTCAACTAATACAGACTCACCGTTCGGACCCCGGGGAGCGGATGTACAGCCTATAGAACCAACGGAGGCGACATGAGTTTAAGCTGGTGAAATTCAGATCTTACTTTGTAAAAACTAACTCTACATCATCGCTACGCCTTATTTTGTAAGTGAGGATAGTTTGAGTATTTTTGGGATGTTTTACGCGCAGGACAGTGCCTCAACATCAGTTTATTGCTACTTAAGCTCATGTGAAAAACGTCAGTGTTGTACGGTACCGGTCGAAGGGAGAAAATGTCACATTGGAGAGCCCTTCGTCCGGCAGTCGATATTAACTGACTTATGCTGATCATGTTATGACCTGATGCAGCCATTTGATTTAAACACATTTAGTGGACCTCCAGGAGATAAGCGGTAAAAAAAGATGGAAAACGGCACAGGATTTGGAATCACAATGACAGGAAGTTTGGGACGGAAGGATGTCTGCAGCGGTTGGGAACCCGATGCTGGAGTCAGAAGTATTGCTTCGACATAAATAATTCGTCTTTCCTACTAGATATAAAACTTAATAAATTTCTAGAACCCTATTACTCGTGGTTTCCTTTTGACCAGAAAAAAAAAACTGCTCACTAGTTTCGCCCGTACTTTAAGGTAAAGTCACCATTTTTGACCAATTGTCAACATCGACATCATCATTGTGGGGGACATGGGGCGGGTCAAGCTTAACAAAGCTTCGGTTCGAGCTATTTAGCATACAGTGATCAACACCTTTAGGCGCGAAAAAGTCACACTTACGACATGAAGCAGATATAAAGGTGCTATCCTTGTTCCTCACGTCCTACGTCAGAATTTTTTCGCGCTTAAATGTTGGGTTGCATCTTAGGCCAACAGTGAACTGAGCAACACTGACCCATTATCGCTCCCCATTAGACTCGCTGCTTCCCCAAAATCAACGTACTTTTAAACTTGAACAACTCACTCACGATGGAAAGGCAAGTCCATAGATCCCCCCCCCCCCCCCCCCAGCCCAACCCTCCGACGTTAGGGATAAGGGACGTGAAACGCTGATGGCATGCTCAGACCAAATGGCCTCATTCCCACCCTGTCTAGACGATAATCGTGCTCAATTGCGTAGTGATTTTGCTGCAAACGCGCAACAGCTCTTTATTGGTTCTTACGTCTTGAACGGCTTATCGTCATCGTGGAAAACCGGTAGCCCAGGAAAAAGCCCCTACCTGAAACACGAGAAGGTGGGAACAATTTATAGAGTTTCTGTTGTACTCGCAGCCTGCCGCCCGTTTCTCAGACTCCGCGAAAAAACGTTCTTTACTCTGCCATCAATGTTATCAGTTTCCACTTTAACAGCTCTACCCAGGTTACTAGGAATTAGCGCTCGACAGGTGTCCGCCTAGTTAAGAGTACGGAACGAGGAACAGGAAAGGGGGACTTTCACTTTATTGCGTGCGTGTTTTCCCCGGGCAATGAATGCTGCTATTCACGTACCATCGCGCAATGACAGCGAACCGTGCAACCCTCGCCGCCGCGACAGGAAGCGAACTTTCTTCGCGCCTTGGTACCACCGCCGACACCTTCGTCGGGTCCAGTGCTCAATGTCGAGAGATTGTGTCCCAGAGTGGTTTGCTTTACGATCAGATTCCCCAGCAATCTAGCTAATGCTCCCGCTCTGATAGGCGTCCACCACGAGGGATTCTCGCCTCCTTCGCTAATGAATATTAAGGCGTCACCACTTCCCCCTTGTACGGGCTTCTGTTTTACGGCTAAATGATTCGTGGGAGCGGTGAAGAGAGGGGAAAAGAAACGCGCGACGATAACAAAGCAAACAGGAGACGGCCTTGCATATACCCCAACGGTGTGAGCGTGGAATAATAAGACGTCATTTTTCTTCTTTATTTTCATGTGACGTAATGTTCAAGCTATCTTGGAGGTGGGACCAAGCATCGCGCTTGCCAGTTTAGGGGCTCACACAAGTGCGAACAGATTTTTTTACAAAAGGCACACACTAGTACAAACTCAAAAGGCGACAAATTCAGAAACGGCCGCCGATTCTTCCGTGTGGTGACGTTACTACGAGGTCGCTTCCGCATTGCTGCAACATAATCACTACGACATAGCACTTCCGCCTCACAGCGCAAAACTCCAGAATCTTGCTTCCGAAGTCTTTTTTTTTTTTGTTTTCTTCGTGCGTTCACAGTGCGCTCCCTTCAAGTGGCGCGTTCTATCACGGACGCCGCCTGCACTCTAGCAGCTACTCGTCAGTTTTAGTCTTCCGAGGAGCCATCGGAACTAGCGCACGAGGTTAGTATAACCGCAGCCTGTCTTGCACATTTCCGACGTGGACGGTTATTTGCGCTGGCGCAGCTACTTACGAATGCGAGCTCTTTTTTTCATTCCCATGGCAACGATGCTCCCCTCCATGTCAAAGCGCCGCTCATTGTGATAGCAGCTGCGCTGATTCAGTCAGTTATGCCGCAGCCAAACAAGTACATCACGACGTGGTATGCCGACTTTCGTCAATAACAAATTCCACTTCTTACCTTTTCATCATTTACAGCGGTCACCTCCAACCAAGCAAGTTGATGGAATCAATATGACTCGGACGTTTCCTCTGCACTGCAGCTGACTTACGTTGAAAGACAACCACTATGTCCTTGCGCTGCTGGAAAGGTTAAGTAACGCTTGCGATTTAGTCAGTTCATGTGGTCTGGGTTGAAAGGAATTGTGTTCTTATGTAGGGAGAAAGTTAAGCGTACATCTTAGCCGCAGGCGTCATCTCTTAATGAATAATCAAATTCACTCTGAAAAAAAAACCTGGGAGCATTCCAAGTCATTCTGGTAAGTACAGCGGCATCCCAAACGCAAAAAAGAAACCAGGATTCATCCCCTTTGAATAACGAATGAGCCTTGTATTCTCTTTGTACCCACCCAACCCAACCAAACCTAATTATACAACCACAATAACAACAACAACAGCAAACATAACACCGACAGCGGTTCATCAACTCTTTCTTTCCTCCGCCCACCACAGGAAAGTCGGTGGACCGTCCTCGGTGTTCTTCGGCATCCGTATTATGAATCTCACCGTTTGTAGAAACATATTTTTAACGACAGCACGTGGACCGGCTTCGACGTCCGCTATTTTCACATTTTGCCTTTGTAACTTCCCTGTCCTCTCTCTCCGGAATTTGTTGTTTCAATCTTTTTCAAGTATGTGTTTTCGCCTTGTTTAGAATAAATCAGTTGCTGGTACGCATCTTCTCGTGAAAGTTTACATTTTTTTTGTGTCCGTCTTTGTGAGCATACCCAGCACAACTTCCCTTCAAAAGAATGTTACACCAACTGGCTAGTCTCCAAGCATTACTAAACTGCGCCTCAGGCTCTAAAGTATTTTGTAAAGTAAAACCTGAAACGCAAGAGCAAAAATTATCATGTTCTTATATCACTGTCGGTATAGCCAAGCGATGTAGCACGTGTAATAACGGGCTTACATTAAAACGTGATCTAGTATTCGCAACGCCGTGCACTACGCTACGAGGAATAATATAGTGCAGCCACAACAGGGGAGCAATAAAACGTGCGGATACAAAGCTCCTAGATCAAGCAGGAAACATTTTCGCCATCCGTCTGACGCTCTATACTTCCACCACGCATTTCCGCAAAATCCTAAATGACCGAGCTCATTTCGGGCGCTTTGTTTCTACTACTATAGAGCAAGTACAACTTGACATGTTCGCTAGTTCCGTGATAAATTGCACCGCAATAATTACCCTCGGCTGCGAGTGAGAGCGATTAGAGTTGAGTACACGGGAAAATGGGAAGGTTTTTCTGTTATCTTTGACATATGGCCCGTTCATTCTTGTTCCAAAAAGTCGATAGACCTCTGTTAGCGAAGAGACACTGTGAAGCTCCGGACTTACCGTTTTAGCTAGCGCCATAAAAGTTTCTGGAACGACAGAAAAGAACAAGTTTCGTGAGTAATTTGAATGTCTACGTAATGCAAGGTCGCACTCCAAAAGTTTTGGTAACGTTTGCATTTTGCAGAATGGGTCGTAGCATGTTAACGTTCCAGTGCTATTCTTGGGTATATTCAAATTAAAAAAAAAATCAGCCTGTTCTTTAAATACCCAATTTTATGACACCGCTGGTAATGTAGAATATGAAGTCACGCGCAAGAACTTATTACAAGAAAGGGAGCCTAAAACGAGGAAAGAAGAAAAGATCGCACATCACTAAACTAAAGGTGAACAAGGTAAATGGAAGGGGTGTGGGAGTCGACGAGGACACCAGGGTGTTAGAGCGACCATTTCCGGCTGATAGAGCGCTGGTGGGCCTAACAACCCGGGCGACCAATTTATCTTCTCGGATGAAAAAAAATCTTGTTTATCACCGCTGATGTCGCGTGGGTAAAGCCCGTGTCTTATCCCTCTACTCGGCGCGTCGCTTACTACAACGTGGCGACGTGATGCGGCTCTCGCGCTGCTCGACGTCGACGGTGTGTATGGCACGCCGGGCACAGCGGCTGTCTTCATACCGCTAACCACTTTCTTTTTGCCATGCTTACTTTGCGATTGTGAAGCACAGCCACTCGATGGTAGTTATGCGAAAACACAGGTAACTCATAAATCAAGAAAAATGGCGTCAGCGGCAAAAAAAAAAAAAAAAAGTGTCATTGGCTGCGACAGGTCACGTGGCTTCAAACACGCACCGCGCGTCAGAAATAAAAATTGTTAGTTTCTAGATAATTGTTCTTGGCGACCTTACCCTGTTACTCAGATTGTCCAAATGGTTTGTACCAATGGATTTATTTGAATTATTAATTCCGGATTCTCACCCTAGGGCGAGCAGAGGTGAAGCCTGTATGACTGACGGGGTCACTCCATTCCCCTGTCCCCCTTACAGCGCATCGAGATTCGGCAAGTTCAAAACCGCAAAAGAATTCGCCGTATGCAGAAGTTTCCTGCATGAATGTTGGAATCTGTGGCAGCCCCTACTGGTTGGGCATACTGCTACTCACACCCGTTTTTTTTTTTTTTTTAGTATGCTGCGAAACGTCCTCTTTCAAACTGGGCGACCCTTTTTTTAAAAAATTCCGTACATACACGAGTAGTAGAGACCAAAGTTTCTGGCGGGTGGAACGTTGAACGGGTGGAACGTTGAGCAGGCATCCCTTAGCATTAAAACTTGTAATGGCGCATTTTCATCAGCCATTGGCGCGGCAATGCGGCGTCCGAAAAATGGAACGACTCTACCATCCGCACGTGACGACGAACAGCGGCACCAAAAGTGAACCATCAGTGAGCCCCGGTGGATACACGCGCACAGCCTGAGGTGAGGCCACTGCTAGTGTCAGCCATTCCCTTACTTTCGCCGTTAGGTGTTGCCGATCGACAATACCCGATTCGGGCGTCAGGCACGGCGTATACCGCGTGCGACATGGGTGCCGGTAGGTGGTTCTGGCGGCGAGGGGGAAGGTACCCAGTAAGAATGAAAGATGGAAAGAAAGAAGAAAAGAAAGAAAGAAAGAAAGAAAGAAAGAAAGAAAGAAAGAAAGGGAGAAAGAAAGAAAGAAAGAGAGAGAGAGAGAGAGAGAGAGAGAGAGAGAGAGAGAGAGAGAGAGAGAGAGAAAGAAAGAAAGAAAGAAAGAAAGAAAGAAAGAAAGAAAGAAAGAAAGAACCAAGTGAGAATAAGAATGCCAGGTTTCTATTTGTTGACTTGGCCTAATCGTTTTTGATCGTTTCATACGTGGCGTTGTTATGAAAAGTAGTACATCCTTGGTAATGGCTCCATTCAGAATGAATTCTAGCGCATAAAACGAACTAGCGAACAGTTAAAAGGCTCAGCTTTAGCTCAAGAACAGCTTTACTCAAGAACAGTTTTAGGGGTTAGTTTACGTTTATGTTCAGTAGCATCAGGAAGAAATACTCGATTATTGGAACGTAAAAGGGTATTCTTCTTTGCCAAACTATGTCAGACCTTCGTTGAGCAACATCCAAGAAGATAGTTATAAAACATGAATTTTTTGAGTCTTTGAGGTTTCTAGCAAGCGTATTACGATAGGCCTTAAATCTGCAGGAAAATCTCGATTAATTAGTTTCACGATCGTGCCATACAGCCCGTTATTGTGTGCAAAATTGTTTACTAGCTCGTAGAATCTTTCAGTTGATTCTCGGTCAATACTCTTTCTGGCCATATTGTACTGTGTTGGTCGGTGGTAATTGCGGATTCACTTATTTATTGAAAATGTACATTGATTTTAATGAATTCACTGGAATTATTTATATGACGCCATCTATTAGAACCTTGGGAAACAATTCTCCTTGATGGGTTAAACAGATGCCATTATTCAGATGCTCAGCTAACAGATGCTCAGGTAAACAGGTGCCGTAGGGAGGTGGTCAATCGGTTTTATGGACCTGTGTTAGTGTGTTAATACTAAAAGAAGATTAACGATTGATCAAAATTGCTATCTCCTTTCACTGATATCATTAAGCTGCTTATTCGATTTAGCAAGCCGTTGGAAGCCCAACGAGTGTTCGTTCTACTCTGATACAGGCGATAGCTTATAAATGATACGGGCGAGGGCGTTTTGCGCGTACTGACAAAGCAGTAAAACACTTTATACTTATACTTACACTTACTTAACGTTTCACCTGATTCACCGGTTTACGAAGCTTTGGGGAACCCCCGGGGTGAATTTCTACCACACCCTTGGTGCATCGAAGTTCCGAAGGGACATAATAAAATTGACATATTCAATTACTCTGCAATGCGACGCGCTGTAGGTCTAATGGCACCGAAATTTGCGCAGAGGAGCCATTAGTAGATTATTTCCCGCTGCAACGTGGATAACCGGACCAGGGCAGAGATGAATTGTTTTAGCGTACTAACAAGCCTGGTCGCCTCGGATAATGGCTTAGTCAATGCTTCACGGCCTATGATCTGCAAAGACGCAATATTAGCCGAGCGCGCATTTTCAATGCTCAAACAAAATATTCAACTTTTTGAAGAAACAACAAACATTGTTTATAAAGGTGTCCTGGCGATTCCTCGTCCCATGAAATAAACATGTCTCTCCTTCCGTATCATTGAAATAACATGCATACATAATGATCAATGGCACGAACCGCTCTCTATGCCTAGTTCTTCGCTTTTTTATAAGACGGGGCATTTGCGCTCGCGTTCTAGACAGACTGTCAAAATCGGCTCTGGAGAGCAGGGTCTTTTTAAGACACGGCGTACAAGGATAAGAACCAGGGATGCAAGTTTCTTAGGTGCGAAAGTGTCAGATCGGATGTGTGTACTTCAGATACTAGGCTACCGCATTTGCCTAAGCCATCTCGGGAGGATATACTTCTCTGGCGCCTGAAGGCCCCCCACTCTATCAAATACGGGCGCTGGTACGGCACTTGTCGGTTCTCCACCAGGGCGGTCTGACAGACGGGCTACTTGTGAACCTTTTTTTTCTTTTCTAGTATATCTCGTTGGGGATACTTCCTTGCACCGGAAAAAAGCTTTGCGAAGTGCAGTTGCTTACGGTGCGCTGAAAACGATCCCGCGAATTATGTATAATGCAGACTGCGCCTAGGAACGCGTGAGAAAAATGGTAGTGGATGAAATCACTCGAAACCCTGGGACAGCTTCGTCAGCCCAATCCTTATTTGACATGCCGTCCCTTGCACAAGAACTTATTACGATGAAATATAACAATATTCTTGTGCCAGCCTGCATTGTCGGCAATTTCAGCGGGATACAGCACGAACTAGCGCGGCGTAAAGGAGAAGACACACACACACAGCACTGTAATGCTCCAACCAGCCCACTTGCTCCCCCTTCTAAAATCTTAGTAGGCTGCTTGTCATCACGAACATTGTGCAAGAAAACGTCTAGAATGCCTCTCAGCGCAATCGCATGCTAACAAGTTTAGCAAAGACCACACCTAGGTGATTCGAGGGGCGGTATTCTCGTAACTGTCCCTTTTGAAAACGCCCCTTTTGCGTCCCTTTCATCGTGACGTACTTCCGGTTAAGCAGTGGGCCTTTGATTCAAATACCATTACTGTCATTGCAAACGCATTTTAAAGAACTGAAACCGTATCAGAGTATCTTTTATGTGGTTGTTCCGTGAGTGAACCAACAATAAGGCGACGAAAAATCGTCTGCTCCAAATCGTCTGCTCCGAGCATAGAGTTTCTCACTTGAGAAACTCTATGGCTCCGAGTAGCCACGGCTCATAGCTCCGCCGTGCTTGCATGGCGTCACATCCGGGTGTTCGCTTTTAGCCAATCAGGACTCGGTCAAAAGGGACACTTTTGAAAGGGCACAAAAGGGACAAAACACGGGAATACCGCCCCAGGTGAACGTTGCGGGTACGCAAACCCCTCCGCTTTGCGCACAGAGGCAATGACGATGCCCCCTCCCTTGTCGGGCGAGGGTATCCTCCCGCCTCCCTCCTCTTTCAATGGTGGAAGGAGGGTACTCGGCACGCGCGCCAGCGATCTGCGAGAGACCACTGGATAGGGCACCACGAGTAATGTTACGCTTTTAGACCGCTCCTGGCCTTTGTAGCTTTGGCCGTTGTTTCCTGCCTGCGTGGGTCACGGCGCTTACCTCCTTGATTTGCACATGCTATTCTTTGATTGCGCTGTTCCCTGCTCGTGCAGGCAGTTCGTTGTCCAGGATGTGTGGTGCGTCTTGGGCCCCTCCGTTTTTCGCCAGGTTGACCCTCATCCGCGCTGTGACTGCTTGCGCCGTTAGAGGTCAGCTGAGGAGCGCCAATGCCACGCGGCCGAGCCCTGTGGCTTCTCCTGAGCCCCCCTCCCCTATTACCCGCAACGCGCGTCACGTCGGCTTATGCAGGCGGGCACTAACTGTCTCCTGACGCTGACGGTTGATTGCCCCAGGGGCTAGGTGTACAGTGCAGTGTTTTGTATCGTGGTTTTACACATATTGAACCCCTGCAGTATGACAGTTATCACTTCCCTTTGGAGTGACTGGCGTACGCGCGGCGAGCGCCATCCCTGACTACCTGCTTTGCTCGCTCGAAGCCGTAGTAAGCAGTCTCTTGGCAGTCGGTGCTGTGCGAGAGCAATAAGAGTAGCAACATGGTATTATTCTGTTCTAATGCTAGTGCAGTGTAGCGGAAGCCCACAACCTTTAGCGTTGCTCCCTCTGCATGTAACACACCGTAATACGGGACGTGCATTACCCCTATGGCAAATAAACATGCAGTGGAATAGCCAATAGCATGCTGAAAAGCGGCTTGCCTTATTTGCTTTCCAGAAATTATGGCGCACCTCATGCACAAACAAGAGAAATAACAATAAAACCAGGGTGTTCTGTTATTTACAACATTACAAGCAAAATTAAATGCGCTTCACGATTTCAAAATGCTGCTTTGACGATTCTCATGTTTCCTGCCGAGTGATCATATATGCCAAGGACCAAACATTATACGCCCTGCGTTTTGTTTTTGCATAGCACAGATGGCGCTTATGCGCAAAAAAGGATTGCAATGTGTGCACGCGTGCTGAAGCAGTAAGAACACCACCGATGGATACTGCTTTGTCTCGACCGAGTCTCAGATGTACTTACTGCATACCAGTTTCAAGGCGCAGTTGCGTCAATATATGTGGTCTCGTAAAAAGTGCTTGAAGAAAGGTTGTGCCTCCGCCGACCCAGAGAACCTCGCGTCGTCGAACTTGCGAGGCGCTTTCTAGCTGAGTAAGCAGTGTGAGGAACAGCGCCGACAATATCGCTGTTTCCTCTTGGAGAGAAACATTGAAGAGACTAGTGTAACCAGTGCCCCGGCAGTGTCTTTAACAATAGATTAAATTTCTCACTGATTATTACTAAATCAAAATCTTAATGGTGCTATTTTTTCTTAGGTTACGCTGGAGGACACCGAAGAAAGCTGCTGGCAACAGCCTAGCATTTTATTTACCTAAACTCACGTCTAGTTCAGTAATTCCTGTATGTCTTTTTATACGTGCAGTTTTGTTTCGTTGTCCCTGCTACACTGTGGCGAGGTCATTTTCTTTAATCACGCGCTGTTGTGTCAGGGTTCGAGGATCTTTTCAATTCTACCCTCTGGTGTCCCTGTTTATCGCTTTTTTTCTTTTCATTCCCAAATTCATGCTCATTTGGTAGAGGTGCGCAAACAGCCGATGCTATCATCTTTCCACGCTATTATAAGCAAGTACCTCTGTTCATCCTAGAAGGCCTGGTAATATGTAAACTTTGGCTTGGATTGTTGTTAGTAAATTTATTGCCTTTTAGCCTCAACATGGAGGGATAGTATGCTGCCTCTGGCCTTGAATGCTTTATACTCAGTTTCCCGAGCCTTTTTTGTCATTTCGTCCACACATTTCGGTAAGTTCATGCCAGTTAGGTAAACGGTGCCTCGACCATGAACGTGAATGACGGCAAATTGCTAGATTTGGCCGATGGAATGCCTTGAAACGGCAACAAAATATTACAAGACGATGTTAAAAATACTGCGTGCATAATAACTTCCCAGCATAAAAAAGGGGTGCGTATGGCAGCCGTCAGAGCATTTTTTAACGTGTTGTCTTGAAAACAGTTCGTGAAATGGCTACACCAGGAGCTTCCGCTCAACTTAGGCGCGACTAGGGACTATTTTCCAGAATTCTGGGCAAGATCAAAAGCGAAATTTAAAAAACGCTAACTTCTTTTTTTTTTTTAATGTCTTCTGCGACGTCGGAGCCCCTCAATTCGTAAACCGTATTTCCACTGCATATGAGAAAGGCTCTCATTTTCCACCGAACTACGCACGCAACGCTTCGACCTTGGAGGCCCTCATACATTCTCTCTTCGCTGATGACACTTCCGTTTTAAACGTTGGATACAGCACAGAATTGATGCAAAAAGAAACCAACTCTGAAAACAACTAAAACGTACACATTTTTTTCGCATCCTGAAAGTTCCCATTTAACTGACGGGGCGTATTCCAGACAGCACCGATAGATGTGAGCACTTCATGTATGAGCGCTCCAGCGCACCCGCGCACAATCGCGCCCAGAACTGACTCCTTTTGTTTTTCTCAACATCTGAAACATACACAATTTATTCGGCTTCCTGTCTCACCAGAACGCCGAGATTAAGCGAATAAAAAAAAGATTACAAAAGAGATAGAAAGGGAGAACATACGGGAAGAATAAAAATACTAAAACACACAGACCAAGTCCCATATTCCGATCAGATCCCTTATATTTCTTTTCATGGTGGTTTGTTTATTTTCTTCCTTTTTTATACTTTCGTCTATCTTTCTTTTCCCCCTCCATTTCTTCCTTTCCTTCTTTGCTTTATCGCTCTTTTCTCTTTTCTTTCCTCCTTTCTTATCATATCCTTCATTTCGTCTTTGTTATTCTTTTGCTATGTTTGTTTCTTTTTTCTTCGTCCTTTTCTTCTTTGCCTGGTTTCCTCCTTCCTGCCTTCATTTCTTGCCTTCACCCACTCTTTGGTTTTTTTTTTCCTTTTTCCTTCTTTCTTTTGCATTCCTTGAGAGCATTCACGAGTCCTCATCTTAGAACCCCTGGATTCACTTATGGGCCTGAGGCAATGGCCCCGAGCTAGAATTTAACAACAGTGAAGCAGTCTCCTCACCCCAGTTGCCTTCAAGCTGTATTGGCTGGCGTTGACACTACAGTCTCTAAGTCGAAGGCGCCGCTTCCTGCAAGCAACTCGCTGAATCCACTCCGTCGTTCCCGGCTGCCGTAATGACGCATACGTGCTGACAACAACCTCACTGCTGGCTTCGTCAGACACCCACTCCGTTTAAAGTGTGTCTGCATCTCATATTTTTGTTTGATTTTTCTTATCTTCGCAGATAACCACCCTTTTTATGTGCATTCGTTTGCAGTGTTTTTTAAAGCAACGCTTTACTAACCTAATAGAGCCGAATTTCAGCAACGCCAGCAATTCGACCTTCATTTGACCGCAGCCGTGCCGTAGCTTTGGCGACGCATCACGGGACTCGCTGCACCCAGCTCCACCGGCCACACCGGCGTCGGCTTGGCGCATGCGCTCTCCGCGGCTGGGTCGCCGCATGACCATGTGACTCGCCGCGCGCCAATCTCTCTTCTCTGACCGTCTTTTTCACCGTCTTTGTCTTTCGTCATCGTCTTCACGCGCATTTGAAGCATTTCCTCCGCTTGAGGCGTTCTTGAAATAAAGTCGCCGAAGGGTACGAAGATTAAATGCTAAAAAAGTGAGATGCGAAGCATGTTAGACTCACCCCGTTTTCAATAATATAGCAATATGTGGCTCACTAAAAATACGACCTGTACAATTTACTAGTGGTTGCGAGCTACGAAGCTTGAAACTCCGACACTTCAAAGGCGGATTTGGCTGTGTGAGCGGAGAGCCTCCTCACCCTATAAATCACCACAAACAAGCTAGCAAAAATTAACGCTTGCGAATAAACCCTGCACTTCCTTGCAGAAAATATGTGCCTGTAATCTGAATCCCGTGTGCACACTTTCAAACAACCAACGTGTGCCGTACCAACATAGTAGTACAGTCGCACACCGTCTTAGCTGGAGCAGCGGTTTACGCACTTTTCTTCTCTTGCCTTTATGTAAGATAGCTTAGCCACAGCTGCTGCGTTACTGCCAAGGTAAAGGGGTCCCTTAAGTCCTTCTTATTCGTTTGAACATCGTTTCGTCCTAATCTTTGAAAAATGTCACGCTGATATCAAACCTGCTGCTCCAGCTAAGCCTGTGGACGACCGTACATACGGCAATGCGGTATTGGATCGCGTTTTATAAGTAGGGATGTATGCTGCTTTCGGGCGATATTCAGTGATTGGCGCAGCTACACCGTCTCAATATTTTTGAAACACAAACCGAAAGTAATTTTAACGTACACCATTCTAAAAAATAGTTTGAAGATGACATTAGGAACATGAATTAATAGGAAGTACTTAGGAATTACGTTTTTTATGTGTCTGTGGGTGTGAAAAGCGTGGTACACCCTCTCCAGTTATCCCCAAGAATCACGACACTGTCTAATTTTATCAGTTGCCCTTCGCACACAAGACTGGAGAAAGGAACGCGAACATAAAACACGTGTTGCCTTCCTATTTGAAGAAGGGCCGACCGCCACTGACGTGACACCTTTCCTAGAAATGAGCGAGCGATAGTCGTATTCAATGAAGCATTTTCTCAGTGTAGTTACAATGGAGGACTACAATACTTCGAAAGCAAGTAAGTCATAAAAGAAATTAGCCTGATCATCAGTTGTTCATCGGTGTTGTTAGACAGGGAGTTAGATGTCTTCCTTTTCCTGCGACTCTGCCCCCCTCCAACCATCCCATAAAACCATGCATAGCTTCTGAGGGGCCCCAAAAAGTTAAAAAGGAATAAATGTTTTCCCTTTACACTCAGCTGAGAGAAGACGCCGTATCAGGGGTAAAGAGGGCGAGGAGGGCGGCGACAAAAGTTTTTGGATGGCGGCCAAAGAAACGGGAAAAGCATAGCGTCTCCGTTCTAGAAACCAATATATCTCTATACTCCATTGCAGTCCCGTCGTTCAGCTTCACAATAATGTACTCGATTGACCAATCCATGCAATCACAGATGATATTACCCGCTCCGGTGGCTCAGTGGCTAAGGCGTTGCGCTGCTGAGCACGAGTTCGCGGGTTCGATTCCCGGCCGCAGCGGCCGCTTTTCTGATGGAGGCGAAAAGCAAAAACGTCCGTGTGTACGAGATCTCGGCGCACGTTAAAGATTCCCAGGTGGTCAAAATTAATCCGGAGCCCTCCACTACGGCGCGCCTTATCGCATCACCTGCGTTGCGTCGGCGCGTGAAACCCCACAATCAATCAATTAATTAAAGATGATATTTGGCCGAATGACACTGTAAAACACAAGATTTTGATCAAACGTTTCCTGCAAGCGGTGGGAGGCATCACAGAATGCGCTCATGACGTTCTGCACTGCGCAGTGACACAGCACGCATCACATTTCTGAGTCAGAAGGTGTGGAGGTTGCTGCCATTCACAGAATTTGCTTTGTTGGCGGCAATGATTAGTCGCTCGAGTGCGTTGTGGTGGCGCTGAACCACGGGATTTATTTAGGGTGTGTGCGTTGTGCCCACAACGACACTCGCTTACTAACAGCATTGTTATTCATTTGGTTTATGTTCGATATTGCACGACATGTGTTATTGCACACTGGGGCCGGGGTTTGTGACAGCGTGCGTTTAGTCTAACAAGCTGTCGACACGGAGCAGGAAAGAAATTTCTGTTCTTTTGCGAGCAGACGTGCATTTTGCAAAGGGCGTTGTACAGTTCACATAGGGTAATCAGGGAAGACATAGTAAAAGAGTGGCGTGAAAAACCGCTGTTTTAGCAGCGGAGATGTTTTACAAGCCGTAAGTTCGCCTTTGCAGGAAAAAACACCAAGCAGGAAATGCCGAGCGCTCGTGAGCCCGTGTCCCGCGGTGACCACCGAGCGTCCCGGGCATGCGCAGTGACTTCAGCAAAATAAACAAATAAATAAATAAATAAATAAATAAATAAATAAATAAATAAATAAAATAACAGGCAAAAATGCCGAGGAGCGAGAAGATGCGGAGCGCTCGTGAGCACGTGACTCGCGGTGACCGCCGAGTCACCGGTTAGTGCAATGGCTCTAGAAAAAAAAAAAAAAATCTCCAGCGTTCGCCGTAATCAGGGCAACACTTCCTGGCAACGAGAAAGCCATGTCTTGGCGTACGGCCCTTGTTCGTTCGTCCTCGTGTCGTCATGCGCATGTGTTCACACCCTGCTTGGGAAAGGTCACCTCACCCACCGCATTCTCTAGAAGCCATTAAGGATTAAGAAGCCCTTAAATTGAAGACGTCGTCGTCATCTTCTTCGTATGTGACAAGAAATACACACACCACATTATGTACATAAACATATACAGAAACTAACTATCTGGCCGCGAATGCTCACCCACAATATATTCGCCATTCATGTCTTGCGAGTGAGTGCAAGCTTCCCTGGATCTTTTTTGTTTCTTTTCTCTGGCGAGCGCGAACGGGCTACCATTTCTCTCCGCAGATGTCTTGAGCTGTCAGTTCGCCACACGCCTACGTCAGTGTGTGCACCCGTCCGCTTCGAGAGCTCGCTTTTTTGCGCAGGCCGCCATACAAGCGGAAGGCGCTTCCACTCGCGTTAATAGAAAGGGGTCTGGTTCAGACAGCTATACGACGTGTTGCAAGGAGTTCACGGCTAACACGGCCGCAGACAGATCAACGACGTCTTAAATATTACACGGCTTTATAACATCAAATATTGCTCTCCTTCCAAGTTTTTTGTAATGCTGGACTTTTCAGAGGTGCAAACAATTTCTAATCTAGCTCAGGCCGGCTTTAACGTGGCATACTTGAGGTTAGAACTTGCGATAAACTGCTGATTTTGTGTAATGAATGGTTTATGTACTTATTTCGTCATTATGCGTACGCTAAAGGGGAAATAGGCAGATTAGTCGTACTTTTACTCTAGGCTGCTCTGTGTAATCGCACTCGTAAGATCTTTTATGTAAACATTAAACGTAATAACCGACCGTTTATTTCGTCTCAAATTATGAAAAAAAGAGAGGATATCTTTTGGAGGGTTGCTCAGGTATGCGAAGCTTAGACTTACTCCATCATGTGAAGAAGTAACCACGTTGAATGACTTCGGTCTATTTTGCTTAAATCAGTGTGTATAATGTTAGTACGCAAATAAACACCTCCTAATATCTACACCACCTGTCTCGGCGAAAACACAACGCTTCATTTTTGTGATGACATTTATTATAACATTTATTTATTGATAAATATAACATTTATTTAACATAAATAACATAACATAACATAACATAACATAAATAAATTAACATAACATATTTAAATATAACATTTCTTTAACTAGCGATTGCTTGATTTGTGTAATGAATTGTTTTTTTTTTGTTGTTTCTATGTTTGATATTTTGTTTGCCATAATGTGCGGCTACATTTTTGTGCTGTGTATTTCCGTGTATTGTATGTGCTGTATTGCCCCTCCTGCTTGGGCCCAAACCGGGCCTGCAGTATGTACTAAATAAATAAAATAAATAAAATTTATAACATGATAAATTTAACATGACATGATATTTTTATAACATGATAAATATAACATATTGATAAATATAACATTTATTTTGTGATACGGTATTTATTATCCCCGTTATACGGGCCATGGTGCACATAGTCAAAATTATTGCATTTTAGTTTTGAATAACCATGTAAGTGACGCCACCGATATTGGTTAAATAAAATATACCGTAACATTAGACTGTAAAAGCTCAAAGAAAAGGATAATTTGTGTTTAAAACGATTAAGAAAGTCTCATTTAATGTGTAACCCAATGTATACTAATTTCAGCGGTTTCGAGAGCACCAACTAGTGGCGACGAAAATCAGGAGCTTCATTCTCCATCAAAACAGATATGCTAGCCCGCATGTTTGCGGGAACGAAAATTCTTGCTTTGTATACATCGGGGCGAAGAGGATGTGAGCTCCCGTTACTTGGCTAAACCACTTTTGTTGTGGCATGTGGTGCGGAAACACCCACTATGTAGGCACTCGAGTGTTGCCTTGTGATGTCCGCCTGCCTTGTTTCCCTTTGCTTTCTTATTTCCTGCAGGTTTACTAGAACTATGCTTTCTTCTTTCCTGCTAGCTTACTAGAACTCATGTACGCAGTGCCTGAGAACGACACTGCTGAATCCAATCCAGGAGCTGTTGTATGGCTGCTAGTAAATCTGTGACTTTAGGCGCCATCTGTTACACCAACGAAAATTTTTTAAAGTACCAAACAAAAAACCAACAGATTAAACAATATTTTACGGACTAGTTAGGTAACTTCGGTAACAAAGTTACTTCGCCTATGCAGTGCACGGGCGACTACACATGGTACAAACATCCTCCACTTGAGCTTTTACAGGTCACCAAAGTAAATTTCGCACCAAGTATGTCATCAAAAACAAAAATTTGAGGGGTTGTAGATTGACAGTCGGGAAAAATGCTCGGTAGTTGGAACATCCAAAGAGGTTCTGGCACAATAAAGCCTATCGTAACCAGACCATGGGTAAGAATAAATATCGATGAACAAAGCGCTGTTATTGTTTCGGGCTCGCGGAAAATAAAATAACCAACCAGAAGATTCCATACGATGGCGGCTAACCACCTACCACGAATCGTTGCGTGCACGAGCTGAGGCGTAATTAAACCTGGCCGATAGCGTATGGGCGAGCGATCTTTAATTGCTAGACTTCCGCGGGTGTGTCCCCTCATGCGACGTGGACGCGCGCGAGGTCTCGGCCGGGAAGACAGCGCACCGGTTATTTAATTTGTCAGAGAAATGAGCTTTCCACGGGGTCATTACACAAGCCGTGAAATGAGCCGTGACAGCATTGCAGTATGCCCTGCGGCGATGGGGCCAGTATTGGTTCAGCCGCATGCGACGTCGCGGGATCTGCGGAGGACCTTATTAGGCGTCCCGGCGAGCATTGAAGAGGCCTTCCGGTGTGCCGTTCGACACGATACCGGGTATTAGGTCGAGCGTGATGGTCGCTAGGGGGTTAAAGGAGGGAATTGTAATAAATGTAGGCAGTCAATGTCCCCCGGAATCT
Organism: Haemaphysalis longicornis; assembly: GCF_048455015.1. Classification (NCBI taxonomy): domain Eukaryota; kingdom Metazoa; phylum Arthropoda; class Arachnida; order Ixodida; family Ixodidae; genus Haemaphysalis; species Haemaphysalis longicornis. The sequence goes on along the minus strand of NW_027526460.1, from coordinate 26,849,869 downwards.
ATGTCGTCGATAATTTTTTAATGGGCGTGTGGATATAATTGTGCATCTGGCAGTTTTACTACGGTATAACGAAGAAAAATAGAAAAGCGTATTGGGTGTTTGTTTCACTTAAACGCATTCTGAGATAAAAAAGCATCAAATACCCATCCGATGCTTACTGATGAAGTCCGCGAATTTAGATTATCGGCCGAAACGCGTAGAGGGCACTAACAATGCGGATTTTCCTAGTTTCAATAACAACAAATGCCTACCGCCCGTGTACATGTAATTATACTTACTGCCGAACGTCTCTCCTGCACCAAATCTCTGCGTTAGTAACATGGCGACGACACTACCGGAAGAGATGTTACTTACAGTTATGTTTATCACGTCTGCGGTGAAATGTTTGCAATTTTCCCCTTGGCAATAACCAAAGTGTTGACATTGGAGCTTTAAAGGAGCCATGAATAGAAAATGCAAGTTGGTTTTATTCGAAAGATTTCGTGTTTTATAGTGCCCCCAGCGCTTGTCCGGATACAAACGGTGCTTTATTCACTGAGAAATTAAACAATTTAGGTTAAAATTTTGATTTTCCCGCTCAATCGTGCGTTTTCGTGGTCCCAAGTGAAATCACTGAAACCGACCGCTCTGCAGCCTAGAATACCTTCATTCACGCATCCGCCGTACAGGGTAGAGACACGTATACGCTGGCGCCGCCATTTTCAGTTGCTCGCTCGCCGCCGAAGCAAGTCATTGTGTCAAAACCGCGCTAAAATTATCGCTGCAACGCGGTTTACTGGAAAAGTTTGAATTATATTGTCTGTTTCGCGTTGCTAGGTCTCGTGGGAAACGAAAAGAATAACGCGTTGAGCCCGTTGGCCCAATTGCGGCGGCACGGGACCGTTCAAAGGTTGTCTCCACCCTGTACAACGGTGTTCCCAGTCGAAAAACACAACAGAAATTTCTGTCGCACAACAGAAATTTCTGTCGCACGACAGGGATTTCTGTCGCACGACAGAGATTTCTGTTGGGACTACAGAATGGTCTGTCGTGCGACAGAAATTTTTGTAGTACAACTACAGAAAATCTGTCGTACGACAGGCATTTCTGTCGCACGACAGGGATTTCTGTTGGGACTACAGGATGGTCAGTCGTGCGACAGGAATTTCTGTAGTACAACTACAGAAAATCTGTCGTACGACAGGCATTTCTGTCGCACAACCGGAATTTCTGTTGGGAATGCAGGATGGTCCGTTGTGAGACAGGAATCTCTGTAGTAGGACGACAGAATGTCTGTCGTACGACAGAAATTTATGTAGTACAACACACATATCTATCATGCGACAGACATTGTGTAGCCCCAGTACAAAAACCTTTGTAGTAGAACAACAAAATGTCTGTCGCATGAGACATTTCTGTTGTACTACAGAAACTTCTGTTGTGCAACACCCTGTAGGCACTACACAAATTTCTGTTGCACCACAGACTGTCCTTCAGTCGACTGGATTCCGTAATTACTATTATTATCTGCCATGCGACCGAACATTTTGTAGTCCCTGCAGATTTTTACAGTCTGAAAGAGAATTTTAGATTCATTTCAAAAGTGTCACACGACAGACCGTTCAGTATTGCTACAAAATCTCTTGCTTACCCTGTCGGCAAACCCCGCGTTTTCCAGGATTAGGAGAGCGATGGAATACGCCGGAAAGAACGGAATACACTGGAAAACGCAGAGCTGGACAACATCAACGCGGGGACCGCATTTTTCATCGAGAGAGCGATGTAATACGCTGGAGACAACAGAAAACATTGGAAAACGCCGCGCTGAACGACAGCAACGCGGGGTGGTTGCTGGAGAGCATCGAATAACACGGGGCCATTGCCTTTGAGGACAGAGCTTCAGGCAGGACAAACGGGACAGCACGAACAGGATAGTTAGTGTGGTACCGCTGCTTGGCTGGACACGGGAATGCCGCGCGCCGCTTAAGGGGTGGACTGGTTGTATTCCAGTACCGCGAACGACGCAGATGCTCCGAAACTTGGTGTTTTCGGCCTGTGCGGTGCCTCGAATTCCCACTTTTTTAGCGTGCGCTGCACGAAAACAATGGTGCGTGCGAGTGACGGTCATCTCGTTGAATTGCATCGCAAGCGTCTGTTGTAATGAACGTTTGTTGCATTACTGCCATTAGCATTCCGGCCGTGTTTGAAAAAACCTTCGCTACAAATTTGCAATTAACAACGCAACTTAACACAAATCACCGTAATGTTGCAACATCTAAGCGTATAACCAAAGAAATGGATACATAAAGAACTTCGCAAATTCCTTTAACTCTTTGAGGGAATTGCAATTGCATATATATTGTACTGTGGACAATCTTTGATAAAAGAATGAGGCAATAAGGATAGCCCGTCGGCACAGCGGACGCATAAAGGACAAGCAAGACATGCTTTTTGAAGACGTGGTGTAATAATTGCAGTGCACATTCTGACACGTATTTCTGGGTGTCTTTGAGAGCCCCATTGTTTCAATCTGCGTGCTATTTTTTTATTTTTTTAGCACGTAATTTGTTTATTTTAACGCGAAACATGTGCCCAGTCAAGCCTAAATAGTTAAAGATTTTAAAAACAGCGAACCAGTTGCCGCTACCTGTGAGAAAAAAAAAAAAAAAGAAACGGCGCCAGTGAACTCGTTGCATTACCGAGATGTGTTAAAAAAAATAAATGTAGAAAGAAAGAAAACGCACGCCTTCCCTCTAGCCCGGCCCTTCGGAAGAAGTTCGGGGAAGCATCGTCACCACTCAAGGCATGTCGCGGCGCGACAGCACTCGCGGGACGGGGAGACCACAATACGAAGAATCGAGAGGGGTGCGGAGGGGTCGCGAAACAACTTCTCGTGATCGGCCGGTTCCCTCCTTACCCTTCCTTTGTTCCCTCCTGCTTTGTTCATTCCTGCTTTTCGTCTTTCGGTCAAAATTTGGCAGTGGCAGCGTGGCCGAGTGGCTCGTTCACATTTAACATCGGCGCTTTGCCTAGGTGAAGTTACGCGTAACTTTTTCTAAAAACGTGCATATGATGTCTCCGCGAAGTATCAGCAGCAACATTTGAAGCTTCGGAAGCTGTGGTAAAAGCAAGATCAGTGGTCCGGATTTCAAGCATCTCGAAGTGAGGACTCCTCTAGCCACGACTAACCGTGGTGCTTGGGATTATTGGCACACTGATGCGAGTGAATACGACGAATTTCGAAGGCAGTGTGATCTCGAATACGTGCGATGTGCTTCGACAATCGACTGAACTTGCAATGACCCCTGCGTGACTTCGGCAGGTATCGGGCGTGCATACTCATCGAGATAGTGCAGCACCACAGAAACGTGCGCTTTTCGCCACAGGATACCCCTCCACGTTTTGCTGTGCGAATGCATTGTCCACGGATCAAGGTTCACCAAGGCAAGCATTCCAGCTAAATATTGACTTTCCATTTTAATTCTCTCACGTTCTCTCGCGTTTTGCTGTTTAAATAAATCAGGTTCAAGAAATATTTGTTTGCTTGTGTTTTAATGGTCCTAACTAGTATAAGGAACGAATTTTCGAACGGTTATTGTCCATGCTCGTGTAATAGTTTTTCTTTTCTATCCGGGAGAATAAATTTGCTTTCATGAACAGATTGAGCGTCATTGATGGAACGCGATAATGGGACGCGATTTGGCCCTGCTTCAGAAGCACGGCCAAATCAGCTGAAAAGTGCCCAAATGACTCTAGCTAAATTTTGTAGCGCTACTTAGGTGTCCCTGAAGGAAAGACTTCTGTATTTCTTCTTAACAGCTACGCGGGTTTGTAATTACACGGCTATTAAAGAAAAAAGGCCTAGCGCGAGCATCTGGAGACCACGTTGTCTCCGGCATGTTCCAGCGTTACGTTCTGCGGCTGCCGGATCCACGAGTTTGCGCGTGTGCAGTGTGCGTGTGCACGAGTTTCCGCGACTGCACATGCATCAGGCATGTGCAATCTGCGTAACATCAAACTTTTGTATTGCATGCATGAATGTACCACTTGTTGCATTGCTTACATTGCCTTTTGGTACAGCTTTCTGAAATCAATTATTCAGTGAAAACAATTTTAAGCTTGTTCCAGAAAGGCAAAAATTCCCCCAAATGGTTATGTTTGTTGGTCATATTTTTATTGACATTGTTATGCATATCCTGCATACTTCAGGTACTTAATAGAAAAAACATCACGGGAAGTAAATTTCTTATGCAAAACAAGTTAAAATTCGAGACATGACAGGATTTACTGCGAAAACAGACATGACAGGATTTACTACAGACTACAGAACAGGATTTACTACAAACTACAGGACAGGATTTACTACAGCCTACATGACAGGATTTACGACAAACTACAGGACAGGATTTACTACAGACTACAGGACAGGATTTACTACAGACTACAGGACAGGATTTACTGCAGACTACAGGACAGGGTTTACTACAGACTACAGGACAGGATTTACTACAGACTACAGAATGTCCCATTCCCTCACAGAATCATTCTGTCGTATTTCTCTGTTGTGTTTTTCGACTGGGTTGGTTTGTTCCCGCGTTTCTTTACGTTCCGTAACCTAGATGGCGCCACCATACCGTGGCAAGCGTTTGGTTTGTTTTTGCCCGCATTTAAACCTGGCTTGTTTTTGTTCTGGGAGAAAATATTCGTTCCCTGAAACTGCTCGCTCGACAAATGGGGTCACGTAAGACACCGTTGCTTGCGTCAATCGGCCATTGTCGTCTGAGACAACCCCAAGCCCCGTAGTGCTGTGCAGCGAAACCAAGCATGCTGTGCGCAGTACGAACAGCAGAACGCACCAGCATTTCTATGTTTACATGTGCTTTCGTAACTTCCACTGTTTGTCCCATCATTCTTATTGCTTTGTAAAGAATGTGCCCTAAATTTAAGCGCAAATCGCTCGTTCGTCTAGTTTGTAAGTTCTACCTAATTTGCGTCTGCTTCTGCCAGCCTCCGCCAATCGCAGAGCTTAGCTCATGTGGCGACATAGGTTCTGTTGCGGGAAATGAGCTGGTGGGTCGCATGACCATTCCCGTTTTTCCTAATTATGTAGCTTATTTGAGCGAAGTTTACGTTAAAAGTGGCGTCAGTATATTTCTAACGAGACAATCTTTTGAATGAACCAAACTTGTGTTTTCTCTTCATGGCTCCTTTAAGGGGCACTGACACAAAAATTTTGCATCTTGTTTTTTTTTTTTTGTTGTTGCGATAAGTAGCTAGCGACCTACTTATCACCTGTAGAAATATCATTTGCTTCAGCGTGCGACGGATGCTTAATTAGATGCCTTGTCAATGCGGCCAGTCGCAGTTTCGGTTTGAGCGGGTGCCGCGACACGATGTATATTTTGTGCGAGCAAAGCTGACCACGTGACCATCGGAGGGATATCACAGAGCAGAGCTGCCGTAGCACTGTCGAATCCGCGTCGCCGGCAGTTTCTGCGAATGCCTCCACGTAAAGATCTCGTGAGCCGCTTAATTAAAAAGCGACCGTGGACGTGACGCAGGCGCTGAGAGAGCAAATGCTGCCGCCGCTAGAGAACGACGCGCGAGGCGCTGGGAGCAGCCGGCCGGTCTGCCCAACGTTACTAGAATAAACTAGAATTATTCTAGTAACGTTGGGTCTGCCTACAGGTCCGCCTACAGATGTGTTCGGCTTAGCACTGCGGCGGATATTCGATTGCCGCTCCCATAAGCGGTGCAGATGACAATTTTTAATGATATCCGCCATCGCATAATTAACTCCTTTCTCATATAAGCTGCCATGGTTGGGACTTCGGTTCAATTTCGTGCAGCGGTAACAAGCTATCACTCGAGCTACGTGCGCCGTCCTGCGCCACTTCGCGGCCGTGGCGTCGCCTGCACAGCGACCGTACGGCTACCTCAGTGGGTTTTTCGTGTGTCCGGCGCGTTTTCGCGTCCAATGTAAATAATAAGTAATAAAAATAGAGTGCCTGGTGTCGCTGTAGAACTTTGGTCACGGCCAGCTGCCCGATGAGCCGACGAAATCACGGCGCCTCCGCCGCCAACGATCGGGTCATTCGTTCGCGAGAGCAAAAGCTCCGCCCTCTGACTGGAGCGGCGAGCCGGCGAAAAACGCCGGCAGTGCTGAAGCGGCAAACGCAAACTGGTGACGTGTTTGGATGTTGTTTATTTACAAAATATCCAGAGGATGTCGATTGCGCGAGGTCCTCTGCTGGCTGCTCAGTTGCGTTTCGTACATTGTAAAATTGATTTTACATATGTTCTAGGCTGTGTTCACCACTGATATTTTGCAGATGATGTATGTGTGTTCACACTAATCTATCTCCGAAGTGATCTCGACTTCAAAACTTTGTGTCAGTGCCCCTTCTAGGTAATGGGGCCTCCACGTGGCCTATTTGCCTGTGCAACTCTTAAAGTCACCTAAGAACAGGTTTGCTTAGGTTACGGAGAAGGTCATGGAGGTTACATCATCATCGGTGTACACCAGTGGCGATGCTTCTATGTTATCATTTAGCGTATAGGTTGGCGTGGCCAAATTAAGGTTTACATCTACTGGATCGGTGGGTGGCAGGGACAACGCAGAGTTCTGGAAAACTTCCGAGATGAACATATTTTGCCGCAAACGAGGAATTCTCATCGTCCCACGGAAACCAGCGACAATGGCTCCGCAGAGTTAGTTTCCTGCTGCGACATGGTCCACTTTTGCTCCTCTTTCAACTCCTCTTTCGCCTTCTCTTTCAACTCACAGCGAGTAGTTCTGCAAGCATTACGGATACCTTTTTGAGAACATATAGACTGCAAGTAAAAATAACATACCAATAGAAAACAGAGACAGTGTCAACGGAACCAGGTGAGGCCGTTAACGCAGATTTGACATTTCCGTTTTCTCTTTAAACTGCCCTCTTCTATTGCTTTATTTTTGTTGCTTCATGCGTTTTCTTTTTCTTCTTGCTAGCACTCACGACAACAGCTCACTCACAATGCTTCCTTTCAAAGAGAAAATGCATGAAAAGAAAGAATGCTTTAACATTACCATTTTTAACGACGGTCCTCTCAGGCAGAATCGGCGAAGACTAAACACAGAGGCACGAGAGGACGATTTCGGGAGCGCATGAGAGCGCAACAGCTGTGCCTTCGAAGGTAGGCGCAAATGTAAGCAAGCGAAATCCATATCCAAAAGCAAACTTCCGAAGACGCAATCCTAAGCCGCGACGGAATAACGCCAACTGAAGATGGAGAGGGTGGCAAGAAGTGTGTTCTGGCAAGCCGAAGCACCGCGCATGCTGAGTGAACATCCGCAGGCTAGCGCGCCGCGCAAATTTTTTAAGACGAAGTTTTGTGTTTCAGGGAAGCCGCGGGAAAATTCAAATGACTCTGCAATCTGATTGGGACTCCCGGGCAACGCGTTCGTCCGTTCTGTTCAGGAAGACGAAAAAAGAACAAATTTGTTCTTGGAACTGGGATTGAATATTGTACCGAGGAGGAAAGATGAAGGAAGAGGACTGGTTGGGGAGCTCATTGGCTGGCTGAACCAATTTTCGTAGGTGATAACGGTGGTCATGAGAGGAAAAAAGCTTAAGGCTGTCGCTCTAGAACCTGTCTGCTGGGGCAAAAAATATTTTGTCCCCGGTAAACAGGCGGGTTTCGGATCCCTGAATATCGGAGGTCCGGGACGAGAGGGGGCAATAGATAAAGAATTTCTGAAAATTATTAATATTTTAAGGTTCTTGCTGTTACTTCGTGTGTGCGCTCAGCGTTCCAATTTACGGGTTAGAGTCACGTGGAAATCAGCACGGCAGCGTGATTCTTTGCATGACAGGAAGTCCTGATTGGATTAACGGACGAGCCAACTCCAAGCCATTTACCTGTCGTGATCAATAAGAAATTAATTTTGTCCATGTGTGCAAGTGCAAGAAATTTGCAAGCGATCGCCTAAATTTTAAATACGGCCTGCCTTGGCAGAGGTGGCCTGTATAGCGCGTTATGTGAGCTACGTAGTATAGCACTACAGAGAGGTTAGCAAGAGCTTAGTAAGGAGCTTCAGCTTAGTCTGGAACCTCGGAGCGACGGGGCATATAGTCAACCTGTAAAGACGGGTTGCAACAGAATGCGCCGTGCTCTATCCGGCGGAAAGGCTAATTGCTCAGGCGTATACTCCGCTGATTGCGGTGCTTCGCTTGTGCACAGATGGAATGCCTCGTACAGGCCCTAATTAGCCTAACGAGCACCCCAGTATTCAGGAGCACAACCTACGGGATGATCCCGATTCCACGGTCTCAATGTACATTACAACTTCCGCTTTCCTTTAAAAACTTCTCGCTCTTACGCGGGGCAGAAATTTGATGTAAGGAACTGTCGTCAAATCGCTCCTCTTTGTTTCTTTCTGCTCCTGCTTCCTGTAAATACTTCCTAATTACTGCTCGCACTTTGCGGGAAAAATAACAGCGCTAGTTTTTTTTTTTTTTCAGCAGTAATCATTTCATTACAGGCAGCCAACTATTACACATGCTCGTGAAGCGGTGAGCGCGCAAATCGCTGTGAAAGACGCGGAAAAGCAACCGCGCTGTCTTCATTTTCCTCATTATGCACCCCTGGCATGGCCAAAATGACGTCATTGCGGCCATGTTTGTCCTATGGGAAACTCGTGACACATGAATAACTCCATATGTAGATCATTGAGGTTTCAAGGGGTTCAGGTACTCGCTATTAGACCTTCTATTTACGTTAAAATTTGGCATCGCCAGTACCTAACGCTACGATAGACCATAGCCTAGGCTTTGTAAACCCCTTCGTCGGGACGCCAGTAAAGTCAGTACAGTGCTGAATAAGAGGTGTCGATAAAAACAGGCAAAAAAATAAAGCTATTATTATTCACGGATTTTATATCGGTTGTGCGCTGTTTGGTGATGGTTAAGAAAATTGTGCGTCATTATTATAATAAACTTCAACAGCTAGCCTGAAGTGGACACTATAGCTGCCACCAAAAAATAGAGAAGAACTCATCCTTTTCGTCCACATGCCTTTCCGTCCGACATTTATGCGAGAACCTCACCGCTGCCTTAAAGGGACCCTGCAACACTCTTTGAGCAGTGCAAATAAACCTGTGCGACGTTTAGATGACACTGCCAGGAACGCTTGAGCCAACTATTACTCATGCACGTGAACCGGTGAGCGCGCAAATTGCTGTGAAAGACGCCGAAAAACGAACCGCGCTGTCTTCATTTGCCTCATTATGCACCCTTGGCATGGCCAAAATGACGCCATTGCGGCCATGGTTGTCCTATTGGCTGTCGCTGGTCAACTTCGCGGTTTATTTCTCGCATTTCCTGTGGCGATCCGCCGTCTTCGGCACTGTATACTAACTCCTTTTGTCTGAACATGCTCATATCATTTCACCTTACTTGGGGTGAGAAAAAAAAAACTGAAGCAATATGTTTTTAAAGTTTCTTTGCTAACAGCCTTTTCGGCAAGGGAGGGAGGGAAGGAGGAAGTTTTGGTGAAGTTGTCTCATCAAAGGTTTCTTCCTTTCTTTCGGTGTGCTTGATTTCGGTACTTGTTGCAACTTTCCGTGAGTGCCTCTTCTCGCGCGAAGAATACACGGAAGACATTTGAGCCGGAAGAATGGAGGGAGTTTCCGCATTCTCTGCGTGAGGCGTCATTAGTCTTGAGGTGTTTCTTGGGGGCATCCCTGGCAGCGGCAAGAAAGAACGTTGTGTCCTTGCTCTTTGCTTGAAGAAGGAAAGCAATGCACTGGAGAGGATAAACGATGCGACTTTCGACGGTCCTGTTTCCCCCCCCCTTCCCCCCCAAAAAAGAAAACACCCGTAATACGGCCTCTACAAGAGACCTCTTTAGTTATGATAAATGGTTCAGTACGCCCATTTTTTCAGTAGCTTCTCAGCATTGCACCGGCGGGGATCAGGAGTTACAGTATAAGAGTCTTTGGGGGATTTCTTTGTTTTTAGTGGTCTTTCTATGTATCAGGATGTATTGTGGGTTTGTTAGTAACTAACTTTGTTAAATCACCGCTCGCGGTGGATACCAATTCATTATTTTATTGTAAGCAACTGAATCAACGTGAACACCATCATTTCGCGAGGCAGGCACTGGTGACGATGCAGTTGACATTCCTGAAGTTGTTAGCAGTTGGTTATAATTTTCTTTAGTTATAAATATGGTTAGTAAATTACGCATTGAAACTTCTTATCACCACGTGCATTGAAGAGCATTTAAATCTTTAATATTAAGAAGATACAAAAATATGAAGATACGAAAATAGCGGATACAAAAATAGCGGAAGCTGCGGATGATGTTGGTAGCCTTCTCTGATTATTTTTAGTGAGAAAACGCTACTACCCTACCTCTGCCGGTTTCACCGGGAAGTTCGTGAAGCTTGTTTCACCTAACCTCATTTTTGAAGCTACTTGCGGGAAGTCTCCTGTATTTTCCCATTATTAACTCGCTTGCGTTGAGGTTGATGCGCAGCGGAGGAAGGGATGGCGTATACGATTCCGCTGAAGTACCCAATTTATTAAACTTTTGTTGAAAGAAAATTTGTGGGGAATACTGTAAGCTAAGCAAAAAAAAAAAGACTGCTGCCTGCTATCTATACGCCAATGCCGTATCAGGCAAGCTGCCACCGATATTGCTCGGGAAGAACGATTACTGTGCCTTTACATCGCTTTTAGTAACACCTAGCTTTAAACAATCGAATTAACTCACGTTTACTCTAGCTCTCACTCCACAATGCGTCTTCGTTTTTGGCACAATATATTAGCTTATTTCCATTCGTACTTTATTGCGTGCGTTGTACGGCTGCTTGCAACTTGCGAAGCTAGACAAAATATCATAGTAGTAATAAAGAAGGGAAATTTTCGATATACATATCCGCGCACTTTCGGCACAACGCTGGACGCGCAAATAATTGTAGTAAAGGGTGCTTCTTTATGGATCCACAAAAAGGAAGGAAGTGAGGCTTGTCGTTCGAGGAAAATGTCTAGCGGCCTGACAACTTTGTTTCCCGAGACACCGCTAGAAATTATTGAAAATAGTGACGGGTGTGGCTTACCGTGTTATGAACAGACTTACGTGAATCGCCAAGAAAACCAACTAAACCTGCCGCCACTTCATGCTGCACAAAAAACCATGCTGCTTTGTGGATTTTTACCACGCAACATTTTTTCCCTTACAACCCGTTCATCATACCCCTTTACTACTGATTTATCAGAAGCTGGCTCTGACTCAACGGCAGCCCTAAAAGGGGAAATTAGGCGGCCTCTACGTGCCAGAACGTTTGTGTTGTGTATTGGCGCGCTCCGTTTGTTGAGAGTTTTATTAAGACTGACCGACGCATTTGGTGCGCTCATTTTATTGTAGCTTTGCGTACGGAATTCAATCGTCTTTTCGTGCTTCTCTGACCACGTGTCAAAATTAACGCCTCTCATCAAGCTAGTTCATTTTTGCACATGGTTTTACACCTTCCTGCCTTTGTCCTGGGCCGCAATGAACTTTAGCCGGAGTAACGTTTTCGTAGTTGGAGAGAGCTGTTCACGGATTGGCTCACATTGGTTTAGAATCCTGGATTTCACAATTTTATTACAGATTTTATAGATACTAATTTAACGTAATTATTAGTAAAGGAGGAGGTCCCGAATTAAAGCTATCGATGGGACCTTCTGTTAACTAGGGCGACTATATAAATGAAAAAATAATTCAGGCAGTCAAGGTGCGAGTCGGCCGAACAGAATCAGTATAACATGCGAGCCGAAAAATCAGACATTATACAATATTCCATGCCGATAAACTGATTTAGGTACTATACACTGGGTAAGAAAAAGATTAGCAGAAAAATTGTTAAGCAAAACTGATCCTGGACTACTGTAAAATAAACGCTTAGAATGAGACATTTTTATGGTTATTGGTAAGGTATTTCATAGTTGTATGCCTGCAAAAATATCTCTTTTTTTACCATAATTAGTCTTGCCCTCAGGAAGCAAAACATAATGACTACGTGCGAATCTTGTAGAGTTGGTGTTCGCGAGGTTGGAATCCGAAACGCAACCTATGATAATGTCGTGTGTACAAGCCTGAAAAGTATGCAGTGTCAGATTTAGCTAAAAAGAATGTTTTAGTGGAAGCAGGCTCAGGTGTGTGCATATGGGAATTGCTGGTACATTGAAAGGGCTGTAAGTAATTAGGCGAACAGCAGTACAGCAGATGGTGCGCTACGCGTGTGGGATTTGCAAAGTACGCAGGTTGCCCTAAACCAGTCTGCTCTTCTTGCTCACCTCTGGAAGTCAAATTATGCCGCTGTGATAGAACGCCCATACGCGTGGCTGAATTACAACTTTTGGTGAACATTGCGGTGATTGTGTTAGCCCATAATAGGAATAAAATGCTATCCGTGAGCCCCTATGTAATAACCGCACAAGACGCCATCCTGCAGCAGATATTAACGGGTTGACAACAATGATGATGATGGGGACAAATATGGGTATAATGTAATCATCGATTGATTATGACGTTTAACGCAAGGATAATGTAATCTTGCATACGTATGATTAGATGCTCAGGCGTAACAACTGGGCTAAGAAATAACTGTACACGTGCCCCAAAAATTAAACGGAGCACGGGTTGGAGATTTCGAGGGGATTTCTCCACCGTGTGCCTAGCCAGCAACCTCCAAGTGACTTTTAAAGTAAGTCATTCAAAAATAAAATATGGCCGCGGATGTGATATTTATGCATGCAGCCGCACAAAATATAAAGTATTCCGATTTCACAAACCCGTGCTCCGTTTACTTTTTGTTGTACCTGTACATACCGTGATGGTCATGAGCATTGCACATTTCTCAGCCATTCTGTATGATTAGTTGAAACGTATTCGTCAGCCTGTACTCATTCGTCATTCGTCTCACATTTTAGTACTGACCTTAACTCACTCAGCATCACACTTTTTCCGCCTGAACCTGCATTCACTCACCGCCTTACTCTCCTGGGAGTATCAGAACAAACAAATAAAAATGGGTCTGCTGGTACACCACTAGGCCAATTTATGGCTAAGAGCAAAATGAAATGTCTCCAACTGCAGTTGTAGCAAAGCAGGCGCTCACAGTCACTTTTGTTTGGTAATAGGTTTCTAGGAGGATTCTTGCCAGTTCTTCTGAGGTGCAGGAATTATTCCGCTCGAAGAAGCACAAACCAGGTGTAATATTTTAGCCGAACTCGTTAGCGGCTGCACCAGAGCAAAACGACAACAGCCGGCAGACTGCTCGAGCATGGGCTGTGGCTGTTTTCAATCAGGTAATCGCTCTCAATGCAGCTGGGGCCAATTAAAGTCCTGCTAAGGTTTTCGAGGAAGAATGCGATGCACTTGCGCTGCTCAGGGCCATTAGGTAAGGCGGCCGGAGAGGGCGCTGGGCTAATCGACTGATTTATTTGAACTGCGAGAGAAGCCCCTTATTTGTCCTCCTGTTGGTGCAAGTTGGTTCCATTGCATCATCATCTGCATGGCTGGCTGAGACAGCTATTGGAAAACGCTTTTCAAACGCTGCACTGCTCTTAATTTTGCACGGGTGGCTTTAATTATAGTTTGTTATAATGGGTAATTTTTAATGCGAAAGCCTTAAATCTCTGTTTCAATGAACACGTGAGGTACCAAGAATCGTTTTGGGGTGCACAGAATGAAGAGCACAGGCAACTAAAACCTCTGAAAAATGAGGGTACCGAATTCAAACGATGAATTTAAAATACGTTCCCCCAAGAATTTTGTTTATAGTATGCCGGGATATTATAAATACAGTCAGCTGCACACAGAAATTCCGCCTGTACACAGAATGCGAGACCCGCCGCGGTGGCTCAGTGGCTAAGGCGTTGCGCTGCTGAGCACGAGGTCGCGGGTTCGATTCCCGGCCGCGGCAGCCGCTTTTCTGATGGAGGCGAAAAGCAAAAACGCCCGTGCGTACGAGATTTCGGCGCACGTTAAAGATCCCCAGGTGGTCAAAATTAATCCGGAGCCCTCCACTACGGCGCGCCTCATCGCCTGCGTTGCGTCGGGGCGTTAAACCCTACAATCAATCAATTACACAGAATGCGATGGCAAGAAATGATGTATTTATTTTCAAATAATGCATTCATGAACACAAGGAGAGAACGACACACATTGTCATGATTCCTCTCCTCCCAAGGGAGCACTACTCCACTTTTAGTTATGGACAACTTTAGCCATACAGCAGTTGGATCGATTGCTGTCTTGTTTTGCCGAGTTCTCAATCGCCCACACTTTTCCTGCTACACGTTCGCCCACAGCCGCTCATTAACATCTGCACTTACTACAAGGCGACCACATCTTAACTTTTGCTCGCACCGAACGCAATGCTTTGCCAAGTATACGGTGCCCGAGCCATACCCAACACCAAAACATTTCCAATTAGAGGAGGCTCTGAGCAACAAGGCCTACACGGGCGCAGACATAATGAGTGCCAAGCCATTAATACTTCAATATCCTCGCAGGCGCATGAAAGGAAGAAAGGCAAAGACAAAAGGGCCAGGCTCTTAGAGGAGGCCTCTTGGCCTTTTTGATGGGGCAGAAATGAGGGGACCCAACAATGTTCGGGTCATTAGTCATCTCTTCGGCAGGCGTAACGACGAGGCCTGGGAAGAAACTGCGGTTCCAGCGCGAGCATCAATGTAGCCCGGGTTGGGCCGCGTAGGGTAGGGGCGTGTGGTAATTAAAGGACACGCCGTTAATTGCGAAGGCGCACGCCTGTGGTATAGCGTGACGGTGAGCTTTGTGAGCGGCAGCCGCGGCCTTCTGTCACCGTGGCAACAGAAGCTGCTTTTCAAGTGGCTCGGCATCATCATCGCGAAAGAGAACATAATGGGGAAGAGCAGGTGCACGTGCTTAATCACTCCTATGCAGCCATTAGGTTCTTGCGAGCTTTTCTATCGGTTTGGTTCAGACCTGGCTCTTTTACAGCTACGTATGCTGGTAGGAAGAGAAATGTTAAATTTGCTTCTTTTCTTCTTTTCTCTCCTGTTTCCTTTCCTTCTTTCTTCACTTCTTTCCTTTTCTCTTTGGTGTGTAGGTAGCGTGCGCGAGAAGCCCGCAATCAGACTGCTTCTAATTTCCTCCCAGTCTTGCGTGCTTCGCAATGGCAGTTTTTGTTCACTGTTGTCGATCTTTTCCCCCGCAATCTTTGATTACAACCAAACAGTTTGTAATTACGAAGTCATATTTGCAGCGGCACGCACCGGGACACACAGGTTGCTCGGAAACGATGAATGTCTGTTGCGATATCGCAATCACGCACAAATGAAAGGGCAAAAGAAAGTACGAAATGTCGACAGAGTCCGAGCAGAAATTCAAGCCACGCGTAATGGTGATGAAAGCAGAAACGTGGCCAAATGTTTCTCCTGATACAACGGCAACTTGATGCCACAATAAAAATGTTTAGGAACCTAAAAACTGAAAGTGGCAGTTGTATTACCACCAATTGTTTTGCGTGTTACTGGGTGTCTACAATTGACGCAGTTGCCCGTCATATATAGAGCTGTTACAGACAGTACGAGGATGGGTGCCAGTACGCACGCGCCCTAAAAAATTCTCCGGAAAAGCCTCTCGCCAAGACTTCAGAAATGAGGCCACCACTGTGTTCTTGTTGCTTTCTTGATTGAACTCCGCGTTAAACGACGCTGTCAAGATTCTTTTTGCTTGTCGACTTGTGCTGGTGGTGCCCTTTTGTTACTTTTGTATATCTTAGGTTGTGTTAGACATTGCGCATCATCCCTATTTCCTCGGAAATGCGCACGTGGTACCTTCTGCTCCTCTCGCATTGAATAGTTTTGACAGCAATAAAATTATGCCTTTATATGTATACGACCTTCTCAATAGCAGATAAAATTTGGGAAAATTTTCCAAAGAATAAGAGCACTGACCCAGAACTCCGAACCTCGTTCACAATGAGGGCTTGAAGCGGCACAACAAGCAACAATAAAGGCGAAGGAAAAAATAGCCCGGGAATGGAGTTTAACAGAAACTTCAGCCTGCTAGGCCACACCAAATGAGGGAAATGGATAAAGATACAAGCAAGCGAAAAGAAAACTTCAAGACAGCCAATAATTGTGCAAGGATGCTCTCAGTACGGTTTTTTCTACCACACGTCTGATAGCACCACCAACGAAGTGATTTTGTACTTTTCCGACATAACTTCTTCCGTTTTGTCGGTAGTGTTCAGGTTTTGTAAGCCTGGTAATCCGCTTTTGGAGGCATGCGCATAGCTAAATCCACTGGGTGGAGGGAACCGGAAACGCTTGTTCAGGAGGCGCTGCGGAGCATCAAATGCGGAAGAGGCAAAACAGCAACCTCTGTCGTATTGCAAGAAGGCCAGTATTGGAGAAAGCATAATAGGGGTGACAAAGGAGGTTCTACAGGAGCAGAAACTCTCTTGCCAGAGTGCGGGTATACGCCCGCCATCCATAATTTCAACCAAGACACTAGGACCTGTACAGATGGCGGACAGAAGTAAGAAGTCGTTTATTCTTGCGGTAAAATAGTTCAAGCAGTGTATTTGCAGTAAGCGGTGTTATAGCCAGGGACCCAATCAGTACTGCCTGAATCGGTTCCGGCAAGTAGATCGTAGGAAGCATAAAACGCTTGCATGAATATGCCCTTGACATCGAACAAGCCATCGCCCAACATGCCCAAAGCATAAAAGAAGTGATAACCCTTGAAGGCTTATGGGGACAGAAAAGGGTAACGTCCTCTTTTTATAAAAAAAAACATCCTTCTGTTGCGGTTAACGAGTGAATACACTATTGAGTTGCTTCATGTTTCAGTCGACCATGTGGGAGGTCACATTAGGCAGACAAATCAGTAGAGCTGCCATGGGGTTCTGAAGGGTTCTATTGATTTCAGGCGTTGATATTGAGCTCGTGAGAGAGAGCACGTAGGACGTTTGGCGCGGTTGTTCCTAAAAGAGAGCTGCGGAAGGATTATTGCCATGCTGCCGATACACGCATTGTGACCTCTATGATTACTCTCTATTAAGAAATGGTGACTGGGGAATAAAGAAGGTTACATCGTAAGTAGCCTGGAATCAATGCTGGAAAGGTCAGCAGCTTCCATTGGCGGTCGCGGGAGTGGCAGAAGACGGCTTTTAAGACAGTCTTAAATCCAACTAATGATCTATGTTGGACTTGGAGAATACAAATTCTTTGCTAATTTTAGAGCGCCTATTTCTATTTCCTGTTTGACTTCAAGCATGGCGGAGTCGCCAAACTGCAAAACTTTGAAAACGCGGAAGTTATTTTCGCGCGAAAACACGCTCAAATCGCATCGGCGTATTTCAAAATGTTTCCGTCACGTTGGCAACGCTCAACGCCTTATGCGAGGCATGGACTCGGGCGATTAATGGTACGTCTACTTGCGGGAAACCATGGCGCTCTGATAATGGAAGAACCAGTGAAGGTTAGATTCTAGATCGGCGACTCGCTGTGCAAGGCGACGTCCAGCTCACCCATTTTCGCGCGGAGACGCTACACTTCGCCTTACTGTGTGCAGCCGGCCACATAGAGTGTCAGACTAATATGTACTAGAGGGAACTCTGGCGCTAGTGTCTTGGCAAACCTCGCTTCAGTGAGTGTGCAGTCATGTACCGGGTAGGAACGTTCCACTTGTGCATAGCATAGCTTATGAAAAGACTCAAAACTTGCCTGTGGTTGCAAAACAAGACAATAATATTGTATAAGATTGTTTAAATTGGTGTTATTAATGAAACAACGAAGCTCCAAAAGAGATGTTTGCCAAGAATAATTTAGAAACGAGCAGGATTAAAATTTTGCCCTGTTTGTTGATTTCGGTTTCAAAAGCGAAACTAAGTCATATGGCTAGCCAAGCCGAGTAAGATGAGAACGTTTCTAGCTGCTATAGCGGTGCCCACGACCATGACGGCACGCGAATGCAGCGGCAGATATCCCCCTATAGCGTATAGTAGTGGGAAACACACCAGGCAGCGAAGGAGCTGAGCAACCGGGACGGCCTATCTCGGCTGCGCGCATTCAGGCAATCCAGAGTCAGTGCATTGCTTTCACCGCAAGTTCGGTGTTCCAGAACGATAAACTGATTTGAACGTAAAACACTCTACATTCTGGTATGGAATTTTGAATTGAATTGGTTGTAGAGTTTAACACGCCGACGCAACGCAGGCGATGAGGCGCGCCGTAGTGGCGAGCTCCGGATTAATTTTGACCACCTGGGGATCTTTAACCTGCGCTGAAATCTAGAACACACGGGCGTCCTCGCTTTTCGCCACCATCAGAAAAGCGGCCGCCTGGCAACCCGCGTCCTTGTGCTGTTTTCTGGTATGACATATCCCTTGCGAACGCTGTGTGGTAGCGGACGGTAGTAGGGAGGCGTCAATTCTTCGCACGCCCTCCAAATTTCGCACAGCGAAGGTACTATGGCGAGCTTTCTCGATTTTGAAAATCGTCTATTGCCATCGCATTCGACTGAGCATTGGGGCGCTTTAGCCTAAAATTGAGGCTCTTTTGCTCGTACTGAATATAATGACGGGTTGCGTGCAGGTGAAGGTAATTCATAACTAAAACACCCCCCCCCCCCCCTTCCTGAGAACCGGAATCATTTGGTCAGTAAAAATTAAAAAAAAAAAAGAAGCGCTGGGGGGGGGGGGGGGCGGGGATATGCTAGTTACGTGCCGAAATTTCTCTCTTGGGCTGGGCTACGAGGCGTCATACATTTTAAACCACCTGAGGATCTCGCACCTGCGTCTAAATGTCGACACAGAAATGTTTCCTTTTTTTTTGTTTTTCGTCTCCATCAGGAAAGCAGCTTCAGGGATCAAGGCAAATGCCACCCTCATGGTCAGCAGCGCAGCCCCTTAGCATCAGTAAACAGCGAGAGGTCACTGTTCTCTCCATACTTCTTTCTTCCCGGAGGCATTAAAATGTTTGCCGCATAACTTCCACGAGGTCGTGACTTTATATAAAAAATGCTTTAAATAAAAGTATGGCTTTGCATGGCGAAGATGGCCTACGATGAATGGCAAAAAAGGATGACGCAGGAGGAGAAACTCGGCTGCAATCGTGGATTTAAACTATCGTGAAGCGCGAGACACAAGGATGACTGGTGCATGCAATTCGCATGCGACTGATCGTCACGACGGTCGCCACGTGAATTTGAGACACATGGTCCCATGCGCACGTGCGATGGGTCGTCGCCGACGCTCCGCCCACTGTTTTTGCTCCATGGCTGACTTTCCTGTTCAGGCGCACTCAGGCCGATTTAGGTATGTGCAAGAGAAATTCGAACAGGAAAAGACAACAATTATCAACTTGTAGTGAAAAGTAGTAGCGCTATTACGTTATACGTTTATTTTTAATGTTCAGTACAGAGATGTGGGAACATTTAGCACCCATGATTCCGCTCGTCCATGCTGAGGGCACCGCTGGCAACATGTGTGTACCAGGAGGAGAGCGCACGGGTCGGCGGCGGCGGTAGCGGAGAGCTGCTCCCCACAACCTACTCAGGATAGCCACCGGCGCTCGGGGCTTTGAAAGAAACTTCCTCAGGGATGACACCTTCGGGCTCTCATTGGCTGTGACCGCACGACGGTCGCAACGATGGCACGACTGCATCTGGCTTGCCAGTCGCACGTCGTGAGCCTCTCCTCCTACCAGCGAATGACACCAAAGCCGGTCCTAACGATTAGTCGTAAGGGTATTTCGCGTACGAATCGCGTGAAGGTTGCGTGAAGGTTGCGTGAAGGAGATGGTCGTGAAGGTTGCGTATAGCTTCGCTACCTTCAAGTCTTACGCGTTAGCGCGAGCTTCCTTCATTTTTTGTTACTGCCGAAATTGCGAAAAACCTTTCCTATTTTGAGTGTACACCAGACTTTTTTAACCAGACAGATATGATTATGGGCGAGTAAGTGCGGTTATAACAAGCCAGAAATAGTAAGCTATTTTTTTCGCCGCTGGGAAGCTGCTCACAATACTTGAGTTATCTTATTGAAGTTTAGTTCGTGAACGTCTGAATGGAAGAACATAACGCCATTCAGTTAGTGACTGAGAATAGAAATCCGGCTAGATCAGTTTCATAAAACACTACTCATTGATTGCAGAACTCTGCCCCCGGTGCAGAGGCTTGTCGCCTCAGCGTCATTATTAATAGCTGCATACCATGAACGCATAGGAAAAAGAGTGCATAACTAGAGATCAGTTCAGCTGAATTAATTATTAGGTTTAAAGCCACCTGAGACAATGAAATCAACAAAAAGAAGTGCCGGCGCTCTCGGCCGTGTAATCCCGATTTAGTTATCGATGAAGTCTCTGCCCTTTTTGGAAATTACCGGTCTGGTTTCTGTTCAGTTATTTGACTAAAAGACAACCCACGGTCGTCTGAAGCTCCACAAGGCCCACTTTTGAATGAAAAAAAAAAGAGCGAACCCAATTAAGAGTCTGAATTGCTCCCTCTTATGCACGCATTGCCACGCCGTTGGCCCGGAGGTGGATAGAGATTAAAATCATTCAACTTCGTAGGCGTCGGGATAAATGATTGAGTTCCTTCGGATAGCTCGCCTCGCCTAAGGGATTGTCTGCGGCGAATGGCAAACGCCCCAGTCGTTCCTCCTGCGGTGCTTCCATTACAAAGCTAGTGTGGTAGCATTTCGATGCGAAGGGGGGATTGATTCTTCACCAAGCTCTAAATTTAGGGAGATGGTTTACACGGGCCCTAAGGGCAGAAAAGAACAAACCCGTGGTTAGATAAACCTGCTACCAAAAAAAGTCGTAAAATTAAAATAGAAACTTGAGATGCAGAACATATGCCAGAATATATTTAGTTTAGTGAATGGTTCTAGAGCTTCCCAGAGAAAGATATATAGTCATCTATATTACCATATATCTTATATGGTAATATGTGGAAAGATATATGGTAACACTGAGCCAGCAATGAAGTACAGTTACTGTAAAAAATTATCAAACAATGATTGCAATTGCTAATAATGGATGCCGCTTAACATATTGTTCTGTTCTGACGTGGCTGAGCCGCCATGGTGACGTACTGGGAAAGTCACCATATCAGTGACGTACCCAGTACGTCACCAAAAAGAGAAGGAAGCGAAGCAGAATAGAACGAAGAGTACCTCGAAAAGAAGCAAAGCCAATTTCAAAAAAAAAATGTCTCTTTGTAGAGTTTATGCTGCCATATTGCTCTAATGTTTGCAGCCCTGAACCTTTCTCCTTCTCCGCTTATTCCATTTCATCTGTACGGTTCCTTCCGATATCCCAAAATGGGATGGAATAGATTACTTTATTCGAGATAGGAGACCTAATAGAATTATTGGTAGAAAGAAGAGCAAGGGTGGGGAATTATGGTTCGACTAATGTTGATCCATGACACTGAGGGTTCACTTGTGCTCTTCAGGGCAGGCTACGCCTGGATGAACCACACAAACTCCTATATGGCCGAGTTATAAATAAACAATACAAATAATTACTCATCCGGGTGCCACCTATGACATGCTACGGCGGGGTTATGAAGAGGGTGACTGGGGTGACGATTGTGTCACGAC
The DNA here is from genome assembly GCF_048455015.1 of Haemaphysalis longicornis. Taxonomy (NCBI): domain Eukaryota; kingdom Metazoa; phylum Arthropoda; class Arachnida; order Ixodida; family Ixodidae; genus Haemaphysalis; species Haemaphysalis longicornis. The sequence continues at coordinate 26,828,262 of NW_027526460.1, read as the reverse complement.
CTAAACGGCACTGGCAGCAGACGTAGAGCGCAGATATGACACTCAGCCGCCAACGGTTTGACAAGGCCACGCCCCCGGCTGTTCTTTGGCTCTGCTGCTGTTCCTACCATAAGAACACGGAAAGCATTCGCGAGTAAAGCGAGCAAAGAGGATGCCGACTCGGCATGTACATGTGACACTTTCTATAAGTTGGCAACTGCCAGGCGTCATAGTGGCCTCAGGAGCCCATACTGTGCCAGCAACAGCACACGTAACTTTTATGCCTTATCTGGACGTGTTCAGGTACGTACTCAACTGGCTCTGACAACTTTCTTGTAACCCCAATACACCCAGCGACTTTTGGAGAGCACTACCAGTGTTCCAGGAAAAATCTTCTATAATTAGAGAAACCGCAGACTTCGGTCCTAAATCAGATATGTGTAATGTACACTGTTGTGTGAGCTGCCAAAGATACGAGACCAGCCTGCTCGAGAACACAAGTGGATTTGCTTATTTGGTCAAGAAGAAGGAGGTTGAGGTGGGCCTACACAGATGGCGCTGGCTGGAGCCCTCTGGATAAATGATGGGACTTCCAGCAGATGGCGGAATACGGAGAGGAGCGAGAGGGGGTTGGTACACACACATAACAATATGTAGAAAAAATATTTGAAGATACATTGATAAATTTTTACAGGTGCGTGAGCATCTCGTCCCGCTTGCACGATGGCGAGTAGCAGTGAAGTATTGAGGGGGAGTACACTCTAATATTATTTTTCTCTCGACAACGATGACGAGCACAGAAGATTACGACGAAAGCGACACTGACAGATTCGATTGATTGATTGATTGATTGATTGATTGATTGATTGATTGATTGATTGATTGATTGATTGATTGATTGATTGATTGATTGATTGATTGATTGATTGATTGATTGATTGATTGATTGATTGTAGGCAGGGTGTCGAACCGGAACCGGAACCGCCATTTTGGAACTGAACCCGAACCGGAACGAATCAAAATAACCGTTCCGAACTGGTTCCGGGGCCTCAAAACTGTAATTTCTAGTTTTCCATTCCGGCACCCTACCTTGCGGCTGAAGATATTTTTATCACTCGCCCGACAGCACCACGAAATATTTTGCGTAGTCTGCAGTTCCCAAGGCTCATTAGCTTCTCTTCTTATTATTTCCATCAATTTAATGTAAAGCTGTCCGTATATATAGAATCAGTTTGCGTTAGGTACTGTCCATCTCCCCCAATTATCTTTTACATATATTCCTAAGCAACATATCATGGAATATTCTTCATGGTTTCTATCTGCAGGGTGTTGAAAGTCGTGTAAAGTTTTCAATGTGTTGTTAATTCGAATGGATCCCTGTCCGCTTGTGAAGGCCTTCAGGGACACTATCAGCTATATATCCATATCTTCCACCTATTTTAGTTTGAATGGGCAGTTATATACAAACAGCACAGAGACACAAACACTCACAGTTCTCAACGTCACCGTCACTTTTTCATGTACAGTGCCGTTGTGTGGTTTGGTTACTGCTCTAGGAGAACATGAGAATTGAAAAAAAAAATTGGGGCCTTCTCATTCCACTTTTAAAGTAGATGCGAAAGCTTTTCATGTTATCTTGAACCTGCTCAACCTTAAAATTAAGGGGTGGATGGAATAAAGTCGATTATTGCGGATGAGTGGGTAGGCTGAGGTGTATTAATGATATGAGTGAATGAGGTAATGTGAATTAGTGGGACGGGTGTGCTGACACATTTGGATTAGAGGAATGAGCGGGTCAGTTAAGGTGTATTAGAGCGTCGGTCTAAACATGTATCTTCGGGGTCCTTGGCATTTGGAAATTTTGCAGCGTTCTCCTCCTCGAGCAATCAGGAAATTTAGTTACGCACAAAATAGTCAGAAAGTTATGTGACGACCACCTGAATGATATAAAAGGTCTTTCTTTATGGACGTATTGAGCTGTTATGTTGTTTCTACCGTAAGATTGACATCTCGCACTGAGATTAAGAACTAATTGCCTAATGCATATTTTATATTCGTCAAAGGGTTTTCAAAACGTGTATATATGTGAGGTAAAACTGTCACCATCATCACCATAATCCTCCTATCCGCGCCCACTGAAGGGTAAAGGCCTCTCCCATTAATCTCCAATTATCCCGGTCCTGTGCTAACTGCAACCAATTTATCCGCACAAACTTCTTGATCTCATCTGCCCATTTAACTTTCTGCCGTCACCTGCCAAGCTTGCCTTCTCTAGGGATCCACTCTGTTACCTTTAATGAACAACAGTTATCTTGCCTTCGCATTACGTGTCATGCCCACGTCCATTTCTTCTTCTTAATTTCTACTAATCATTATGTCGTTAACACGCGTTTGTTCCCTTACCCACTCCACTCTCTTCTTGTCATTTAATGTTACGCCTATCATCGTCCGTTCCATTGCTCTCTGAGTCGTCCTCAATTTAAGCTGAACCCTCTTAGTCAGCCGCCAAGTTTCTGCCCCGTAGGTGAGTACCAGCAAGATGTAATGGTCATACAGTTTCTTCTTCAGGGACAATGTTAGGCTGCCATTCATTATCTGAGAATGCCTGCCGAACGCACTCTACCCCATTCCTATTCTTCTAATTACCTCTGCCTCATGGTTGGGATCCGGGGTTACCCCTTGGCCTAAGTAGATATCTTCGCTTACCAGTTCCGCTGTCTCGCTACCTATCTCAAACAGCTGTGCTCTCCCGAGGTTATTGATCATTGCTTTAGTTTCCTGCATATTAATTTTCAGGCCCACGGTTCTACTCTGTTTGTCCAGTGCGGTAAGCATGCTTTGTAATTCGTCCCCCGAGTTACTTAGAAAACCAACGTCATCCGCAAATCTGAGGTTACTGAGGTATTCTCCAGTAACCCTTACATCCACCGGGCCCGAATCCAATGTTCTGAATACTTCTTGTAAACATGCTGGGAATAACATTGGAGAGATTGTGTCGCCTTGTCTGACGCTCTTCCTTATAGGTATTTTACTGCTCTCCAAAAGCAGGACCCTCTACTCCACCGTCGTCTTCCGTGTGGGGTGTCTCGATCACAGTCTACTTGACTTCGTAGGCTGGGGTTGGGAGTGGCATTCACAAAAGCCTACTCCTTCCCCATCGGGATGGCCAGTAGTGCCCACTGCGACGCCTGCGAGGTTGAAGAGACAATCGAGCATGTGCTTTGTTGTTGCCCTCAGTATTCATCGGAAAGACGCGTTTTGACAGCCGAGCTCAGCCGATTGGACAATCAACAGTTCAAACTAGAGACTATTCTAGCACAACGACCCCTATAATCGACTTTGCGGAAGGCAACAGAAGCCCTTCTGCGTTTCATGAAGGCCACACGCTTGGACGAAAGACTATAGTGCCCACGAAGGGACTAAAGGGTGTGCGCGACCCCGCTCCTATCCCCTCTTTTTCGCCTACCCTCTTGTATCCCCTGAACACCCCTTCCCCAGTGCTGACTAGCAATCCGGGCTCTAAGCCTGGATAAACTCTCGGCTTCTCGTTTCGCTTTTCTCCTGCTCCTCCTTATGGAGGATGATGGTACCTGTGGACCCATTGTAAATATCCTCTAGTATTCTTACATAATGGTAAAACTGTAGGAAGCAACTAAACGGAAAGAAAAAAAGAGGAACGATCAACTGGTTTCATGCGAAAGACACCCGGTAGCATTCTTCAATACATTCTCTTTCTTTGTGCTACCGTTCTGCAGCCTTCCAAGGGTGTAACATCTCCACCCCCGAACACAGCCCACTCCAAGCTGAGGAAGCGGCGATACCATGTGCGCTTAGCCAAAGCAGCGCCGAAACTCTTATAACAGACTCTTAGCGGGCGTGGCGCAACTTTGCCAACGGTCGATTGCATGTTACAACACTTCGAATGATCAATCAGAGACCACCAACAAGGCCAGCCACGATTGTACGGGCACCAGCTCATACTGGCATACACGGCAAACAAGATCACCAATCTCGTGGCTCAAGAGTTGACACGCTTAGCCAGCTCTGATGAAGCCGAGCCCGAGCGCATGCATCCTGTAGTCACATACCAGGAAATTACTTAGCACTACAGGCTCTCCCGTATAACGCATTCCCCCCCGCACAAATCGCTACCGATTAACCAGGAAAGATTATTCCGCGCCCTGCGGGTTAACACCTTCACACACCCCACCCGATTTACCTCTTTGACCGGACACAATTCTATCAATTTCGTCGCTTCTGTGGAGAATCTGGGAGCCTCATACACATAGCAGGCGGCTGTGACAAGTCTACCCTAAATTCAGCCAACCTGCGCGTTTGCACGGAGATTTGGGAGAGAGCCTTGGCCAGCTCCGTTTTGGAATATCAGCTGCTGTTGACGGAAACGGCTGTTGTCTGGCCCCCTTGAATGAAGACGCCTCTCTGAAACTTTTTTTTCGATTTAATAAAAGTTCTTTTTCTCTCTCACTCTCTCAACGAGGGATCATTACTGCTGCTTGTGACTTCACTAAGCCCAAGCTATCTTTCACTATCTTTCCTAGAGCCCAAATACCTGTCACCTGTCACTGAAGTGCCATTAGCAAGTTCCATTTCCGGTGGTTTCTATCCAATGCCGTCATATACGCGCCGTCCAGTGAGTCATTATAGCCATTCTTTCTTTCTAACCGGTCTTTTAGCAGATAAAATATGCGCAGAAGGAAATCACTCTCAACGTCACCTGCCACGTTTGCCAGTCGGAGGTTGACGCCGACGCCGGACTGTTTTCGACTTCTATCACTGCTAATGCTTTCGTGTTAAAGCTAAAGCCCCGTTGAAACTCGGAGTACATGAAAAGCGCAGCAGACCAACCAATTTATTTACAATACAATTGTTTTTCCTCATTGTGCGAAAATAGGGGTTCGTGCGCGCATCGTGCATAGACATTTATTGGATTTAAATAAGATGGCGGGTGCGCAGGTTCTCCTGCCCGCCAGACTGCCCACTTGCCTGTAAACTACCATATGTATACCTGCCTGCCAGGCAGAAGATTCCGGCGAGTATGCGTGATTTGGGGACGTGGGGCGGCCCGTAAAGGCTGATCCAGACGACGGACCAAAACGATTATTTCGACCGCGGTCCGCGCATCACGTGATAGGACGTCACCAGTTCGCGCGGACCGCCGTTGGACCGGGAAGGACCGCAGCCCTCGCGGTCCAAATATTCCCCGAGGCTTTCCGGACCGCAGACTAGACGGCGGACCGCGACATCAATCAGCGTGGTCTGGCAGCGCCCGCGTCGCGTGGGCGGAGCCGCGTCCAGTTTCGCCAATAGAGGACGGCGCGGGCAGCGCGGCTGTTCCGAAGCGCTCGAAGGAGCTTGTCAATCACCCCCGCTGCAGCGGGCCAGGCTTACAATTGCGACGCATACTTAATCCGCGCTTTCACTAGCGACTCCTATGACTCTTACTAGTGTGATGCTAGCCATCATTACCACATTGTTTCACGCATGTGGACCTCAATTTACGGGCAGAGTTTGGTTCTAGCGAGCGGTGACGAGCCGTATGCAGCCCGGCTCGCCCTGCCGTCGCCACTCGTCGTGTCGCCTTCGTTGGAACGACGCCGGCGGCTGCGTGAGCGCGCCCGCCCGGCATGAATGTGGGTGGTTCTTCTTGTGGGGCTGAAACGTTTCGTGCAGGCTTGCGCGTTACAGCATGTTATCACGGCGAAATGGCGCCGTGTTCAACCTTCCAGCTTGCGCGTTCAGACGGTCGGCCATTCGCGGTTCGCTCAGCAGGCCCGCCGTGTGGATCGGACCGCGGCGGACCGTGACGTCGCGTCACGTGACCGATTGGACCGCGGACTGCAAAATGCCTCCCCACGGCGACACTCGAGGGTACCAAAAATGATTGTGGACGGACGGGTCGTCTGCTTAGTAGGACGGGGCAACGGGCAGCCTGCAGGGAGGCTGCCCATTGCCAGAAGATTCTGGCGGGGATGCACCGAGGGAGGAGGCGTCAGGGGCACCGGGGCGCTGCCCACTGGCCAGGAGGCTACATGTTTGTTTTCCAGAAGACTGTGGCGAGGATGCATTATTTGCAGACAGTCAGTGGTCAGTGGTCAGTGGTCCGTCAGTGGTCGGCGAAGGGAGTGGATCACAGGGTGGCATAGCGGAGGGTATACGTAGAGCCATGCGTTAGAGCGCAGCCGTTAAGCGCCCGCTCCTGTGGTTTCGCGTAGTCCCTCAGCGTCGGCCTCGTTGTAACCGAGAGAATGAAGAGGCCACCGAAGATAGAGCGAGCGGGAAAGCGGGGGATGAAAGGATGACGAAAGTGTGAGGCGGAGGACGGAATTCCGAGATCGCCCGAGACGTGCTCCACGGTGGCGACGCCTTACGATATAACGACAGAGAATAGCGCGCGCCGTGGTGCATTTGCTGATCACGCGACCACTTCCTGACACACATCAGCTATGCGCCATCTCGGAGAAGACTACAGTTCCCGCTGCACTCAAATTTTTCATTAGCGAGTATCGTAAAGGTCCGCTCCAGTTTTTTTTTGTTTGTTTCCTCAAGAACACAAATGCAGGGTATAAAACACAAAGCAGGGTATAAAAAATAAAATAAAATTAAAATATAAAAATGAACGAAACTACATTAATAAAAATAAACTCGCGGAAATAAAGAGTAATCCTTTCACAATCCTACAAATACGCAGCCTTAAGCTTCCCGAAGAACCTTTTATTTCATTTCAGTTAGTGTTGTAATCGTTGGCCTACCATAGAAAACATTTTGCAGTAGATTACACAGTTAAAAGAACTCTTCAACACTTTAGATATACGCTTTCACTTTTTTCTTCGCATCTGGAAGCATGGCGAAAGCTATAGCTATTGCGAGCGCACAGTAGCAGTGCGTGATCTGCTCGTCACTGCGGATATGCCTCGCGTTTCTGCTTCGCTTTTATGGCTTTCTTTTTAAAGTGGCTACCAAATGCTTTCTTTGCTGCAACCTAAGGAAAGCCGGCAAATAGCCACTACACCGTTGTAATGACGTCATTCCAGCGGTAGAAGAACGCCAGGACCGGGAAGGAGGAAAAGATATTTTAAGCAAGTTTCTAAGTTATCTGACGGGGACAGAGCAGTAATTTTTGGCGCAGGCGCTTAGCGACCCCCCAATCTAAGTACTGGATGTGTTCGTTGATTACTTTCTGCAAGCATTCAAGATTTAGAAAAAAGTTGAAAAAAGTGTTGCAGGGTCCCACGTTGCATACCCACGTGGGAGATTGGCCAGGAATCTCCTCGTCTTCCTTGGTAACGGGGGGAGATGGGCGCGCGCTGCTTGGCCGCTGACATGGCACATACCCACGTGGGGGATTGGCCAGGAATCGGGCGTGAGAAGGGCTAATGCACCCGCTTAAAGGAGTACTGACACGAAATTTCAAAGCTGAGATCCGCTCTAGCAATCAAGTACAACGACAACACAAATAGGTGTCTGTGAATAAATGCATCTTTCTTTCTTTGTAGTTGTGTATGTGTGTGTGATCTCTCTTTCGCGAACATTACCGAACCGCGCAAATTCAACTCCTGCATTCGCACTTTCACATTCTTCCCCTCGGGGAAATGCGGGGAATTTTCTGCAGGGTGTTATCCACTCACAGACGCCACCAGCGAGAACATTCAACCTTCGCTTTGAAAACTTCCCACAAAAATTCCAGCTAATATTTGGCGACTCCACGATTACTTCCGTTTGTTTGGCTAATACACGACAGGCAGTTGTACTCACTTTATTCCAAAGGCAGGCCATGCCTCTGGGAGGATAAAGAAGAAAATTATAGGCCAGGGCGTTCAGATCGAGGGGCCGTGGAGACGTGGTGTGCAAGACGAGCAGGTGGACACTATAGCGCAATGTAGGCTCACCGTCTTCGTCTGAGACGTACAGTAGAGACCAATATTTGTCGAACGTGGTCCGCAGCCTAACAGAGCTGCTTTGTTACGGAGCAAATGAAATATTCACAACATGGAAGCCGATAACACACAGCAAAAATTGTTTTGTGCGTACATTTGTTATGCCTCGTCTTGTTTACTGCATACACACTATGTAGGTTTGGCCGTCTTGTTGGTATAGACAAGAAGGTCATGCCCTTGCCGTGCGTGTAGGCCTACCGCCAACAGACACCCACATTTCGTTTTGTTCATTGAGTGAATGTCGCAAAAAAAATGAGTCGGAGGTCCGTGAGGCCAAGCGGAGGACACGTCGTCTGAGAAGCGGCAGCCTCCCTCGCTCAGTCCCTAGGGATGGTCCCCGTGGCTGCTCTTGCACTTGCTAGGGAAATCAGAAATAGGAAGTGCAATCTGGACATTTCAATCAGAGGAGAACCGCGGAGAAGTCAACACGCGAAAGCTGCACCGTCTAGTGGCGAATATTGGGCCTTTACTCTGCGGCTTGCTTGCGCTGAGCACATGATCTTCCTTTTCCTCGGACACGTCTTTTTGTGTTCTCATTTATTTATATGACTAAGGTCAACCTCAATTTTTTATGATTTATAGAGCAGAGGAGCTTACGTTACAGAAAGAAACTGACACGGAATTAGCTAGAGTTGGTACAGCGGCTGAGCAGATGAGGTTCTTGTGAATGTTTGTGAATGACTTTCTTCATACACCATTTGGCAGTACTGATCTTGCACTTAGGTCGTAAGTGCCATTAGTAACTCGCAGAGGAACCGATCACTAAATGAAGGAATCGCTCCACACCCCATAAAAGGGCGTTTAAAACTACAACAAACAAGCATACAGCAGCCCAGTATCCTTCAATTCGCCCCCCCCCCCCCCCCCATCCACCCCCTTACAGAATAAATCAGCCTGTATTCGTCTCCGAGTTAACGCAGGAAGCCAATGGTAGTCCTGTTGCTGTTGTGTGACGTAGGGTGTTTTTACCCGTAAACCACTCCCGTTGTAGCATTTAAAATGCGCTTGAGCTATGGATCAAAAAAAAAAAATGTGAAGGAGTTGCACGTATTTCGAGATGAGCTTGCCCGCATGTATTCGCGGACCTCAGTCAGCGGAGGCTTGCTCGAAAGCCCAGCACAAACTTCAGAGTAACATGAGACCGTACCCAGTGCTCCTTATTTGCTTCAGTATACAACAGATGATCTCGTATAAATGGCTTGCAGAGCGGCAGTATATCCCTTCTTACTTCCGTTCATAAAATCCAAACTATTAGGGCAGTACCCTCAAAATACCATCCCTAATTATCGTAAAATAAAGATGAAAAAATCAACCTCTTTTGGCATTGCCTTCGCAGGCATTATTTCCTAAACAAAACAGGAGGCAAGACCCTGAAAGCTTTGAGCTAGTTATTCCTTTCACTGCGGGATCAACTTTCAGTATCTTTACAGCACGCGGTGAACGCCTGAAGAAACAGCCTGAAGAATTAAATTAGTTCAGGAAAATGAATAAATCCCGTCTGCTGGCCGCACTCAAACAAGCCGCATCGCGGGAATATGAAACATGCAAGCGCGGAGAACAAGTACCCACACCATTGTGTTGTGAAGCCAAGAGCCAATACGCATGAAAAAATTGCGGGGATAGCGAGGCTTGTTCCGGAACGTCCGCGGGTTAAGAGGGGTTATTCCGGAGGACGCGAAAATGTGGCGTCTGCTCAGGGGGGTGAAAGAGAAGTCTTCTAGGTTGTGCGTCTCCTTTTGTTCTGCACCATCCTGGCCCTATACACAGCCATCTCCATTGTGTTTTGTATTGCATCACTTTTACTTCTAATCACAGGTTTTAGTATTATTTAGTCTCATCAACCATTAAATAACTTCTTCTCTGGCGCTCTTTGCCCTTAGTCGGCCTTGAGCCATAAAAACCCAACCATCATCATCATTTTGTTCTGCACCCTTTCCTCATTTCATAGCCCTCTTGCCGTGGCTCTCGACTTTCGTGCTGTCTTCATTTTCTTCCCTTTGTCGCTGTTTACTTTGTGCTTCCAGCATGAAGGCGAAAACCCTGACCGCCGTCTCTATTGATCGTCTCTGGTCGCCTAATCAGGAAGCCTGCGGTGTGGAGCGGCCTCCGCCATGGTAGTGTCAATATTGGCCTCTGCTGGTTCCTGCCCAGCCGTGCAGTGCGACCAATTTTGCCTTGGCACTCGCGTCGTAATGCACGGGCCGTCCCCTGCGACCTAATGACGACGCAGGGTTCCTGTGTCACTGCATACTACCGCGCACACAGGGTTAACGCTTCCGTCGCCAGCGCTGTTGCCTGCGGTGGACGGTCAATGAACAGCGTTGACATATCTGAATTTTCCGGGGGAGAAATGCGTACCAAGAAAGTGGATTCTGCGGTATTTTTCATTCAACGAATTTGCGCCATTGCGGCAGGACGAACCGTATTCTACACGTTTGAGTCCTCATAAAAACCCTGACAATTGTTTTTTTTTAATTCTTGACGTTTATCTTTAGAAGGATCGAAGAGTGCTTTTTTATAGGCGTTAAAAATCCTGGTGAGTCCCGGCAGGTTTTGTTGAGTCTTTTTTTCTTTTTTGGCGTCGCACTTTTGGCGTCCCCTTTTTGGCCTCACTGCTCTTTTTTTTTACTTGTTTCCGGCGCACGCTGCAAAAGCATTTCTGCCATATCAAACAGCATGTACACGAACTATTTATAGGCAAGACCTTTCCAAACTACTAGCGCTGGTGGCACGGTTTGTACACTTCAACAAGCCAAGCCATTTCATTATTTATGTTTCTAAAAACGTACTCAGATAATAATTGTAATTAGTATAGCGCCTTAATTATTGTTATGTACTCGCGTTCTGTCTTGCATGCACCGATAGCTACCTGTGCGCTCAGCAATGTCGACATGTACGAACCGGGACATCAGTGGTAGCCGCGTGGAAAGTACTCGCCTATACCTCACCTCACCTCACCTTCAGAATGAAAATTATGAAGGCACATAGGAGGCGCCAATGGTTTTTTGAAACGCGAAAAACGCGGATGGAAATTTGGTCTGAACCCGTCAAAAAGCCAGGTACCTAGGCCAAGAGTTCTACACACTATATATCGCCAGGTAACAGGACCATGCGTGATGCGTTACTAAGGTTACATTACATACAAAGCACCCTTTCACAGGCTCTAGAACTTGGGAGCGGTAGCCATGCATCCTATGCTTTGAAGGCCCCGAATGTGCTTCCACTTTTATGGAACCCCTCCCGCTTGTACGCGTTGGAAAAACCTTGTAACATGATTTCACGGGGCAGCTATTGCATTTCACTGGCCTTGGTGTGCGATCCTTTGCGATCCTTTAATCTTTGAAGAGAATGGTGGCTTCAGTCCCGGAGTTATAAAGCTTCAAAAGCTGCAACCGCATTTTCGTTCTCATCCCGCCAAAAAAGTGGGAAATTTGGAGGTTTTTCTATGTTTGAGTCTGGATTTCCCATAAATGGGCTTATATAAATGCAAGGCTATGGCACGGAGTCAGCTTTCTTGCAAAACGAACTTCCACTGCCGCGAATAAAATAATTATGGGTGTTGCGGAACAGAATATTTCTCTGTTAGAAGTTTTTTTTTTTTTTTTTCCCGCGACACCCACGCCGCAGCTGCTCATAGGAGGAACTGCCACTGCCGTGACGGATTCCATAAATCCAGCCGTGTTCGGTTTCCGACATCGTGGAAGGCTTAGAAATTTGCATGAAATAGCAGTTCTGTTCATCGCCGCTTCAGTCGTAGTCGTCAATATTGAGTTGCACGGAATTGACTGGAGCTCATGCAGTGGCACTGTGTCAGTTGATGAATGTTTTCGTGGCAAAGCGTTTTTTGTGGTATACATCCATAACTCCCTGACCTTTCTCCAAACGCACAAACATCCAATCTCCGCTCCGGGTGGCGTGTGAATTATTCCGCGACAATATTGATGACCACTTGGAGCCGTGTAGTTATACGGTGTTATTACGTTGATGGCAATCGATGGATATCCCGGCGTTACGAACGTAACCAACAGGCTGTGTTCTAATTTAGGAAACAAAGACTTTAGGAGAAAACTTCTTCAAACGTAATTATTTCGAGGCCAAAATTAATCACGCTTAGACATACAATCCTTAGAGATTAATGCGAAGACAAGAAAATGGGTATAAGCCTTGCGATATTCTGATCAGTCGGTTTGGACCGGACGTTTTCCCGAACAAAGTCTGTTATTTCTATTAAAGTAAAAAAAATGCATCCAAAATATTATTTGTGCAAGCGCAAGATACACAGTGTTTTAAACAAATTATTGTTATACGGACTCGAAGACCGCAAAGCAAACGGTACGTTGATACAGCCGCCATGTGCACATCGTCCTAGGCTGATAACAAATTGTCCGTTCTTTGTCGTCGTTGAACTATCTTGTGACTTCTTATAAACACGCGCTTTAAGTTTGCGTACCTGATAGAGCCTACGCACGGGACAGGGTTGTGCAACCCAGTCCTGTTGCGCAACCCAGGGTTGCGCAACCCAGTTTTTTTTTGCTTTTGTCGTGAACGCGCAGACACTGCTCCTAGTTTCGTGGCGCTGCAAAATGGGCTTCGCTATCCTGCCACCAATCCACAGATTTGCTGGCGCGCTGCTTTGTTAAAGAACATAACAACGGCGTACGAAGACAAGAACGCCAAAAACGCCGGACGCATAGATTTACGCATGCAGCCGCTGAATGTTCTCTAAATTACAGACAATTTTTAGATGCGACGGCATCTCATTCACTCGCCTTGTCCCTCCATACGGCGTTGTTGTCCGTCCACACCCCTCCCCCATTCTCCTAGCCGCGCGAGCTGCGCTCTCCGCCGCTCACCCCCTCTCCTGTCCGATAGCGAACACTCTCTCGCGAGGGGCATTGATTGGATTCGATTGAATTGGCTCGGCTTGGATTGGATTGGATTGGATATGGATTGGATTGGATTAAAGTGGATTGTGTTGGATTGTGTTGCGTCATAGTCGCGCCACGTTGCGTCATAGACGCGGCAGGGGGTTCACGGCACGTTTCACGCGATGGGAGAATCAACCTAACGGAAACAACAACGGAACCCCCTATGCGTCGCATCTACACAGGGGTTCCCGCGAGGAGAGGTGGGAGTAATTTTGTTTTTGAACCTGATGGGTCATCGACGGCTATGAAGAGTTTTTGCCTCCAGCGAAGCCAAGTGAAAATTCACGTTTTGAGAGTGGTTGTACAGCGAAGTCAAATGAGTACACGAGACAAAACACTATTGTTTTTAATTTGCGGTTTAGCATACTTTTCAGTTATTCAGCATAATGAAGCCTGGAAGCGTTACAGTTTTATTCTCGTAGACAATTCCGGGCCTAGCGATTTCATGGTGGCTGTAGGATGCGGGAAGATTGATTTGGTAGCGGTAGCTTCTAATTGTGTGTATTAATACTACGACGGACATTTACTCCATAATATCTGCTGAGATAAAAGTCGTCACCATTATGAAATCATCTGAGCCTGGTTCAACGCCATGAAATTTGTTTGGGGGTCAATTCCAGAAGCCGTATTCTGAAATTAAGCCTATGTATTGACGGCTGATGGGAATTTCAGAACATTTTCAACTCCGCTGTGAACGAATTATGACAAATTAAAATCGATGTCATGTTTAAGTCGTATTACCGCTAATTACGGCAGACTTTCCTTTCAAGATGTCTAAGTTAGAGTTAGAAGTACAGAGCATTTGCGAGGAAGTTTGCATTTTGCATTGCTCGCACAGTAATCGTGGATAGTGTATATAAATTTCCTATGTGAAAATGAATCAATACTTTCAATTCTTGCTCGTAAGCTGTTATCAACTTTGTTTCTCTTCTTTTATTCTCCGAATTTTCCGATATATGTCGTATTTTGTTAAACTTGTTACGTGAAAGCGTGTATTGTTGCTGCTGTTGTTTATTTATTCATTCATGTAACGACTTTCTGCGCATTTGTCAAGTGGCTTAATTACCTTTTAGCCAAATGTTCGTCCAGCTGATTCTGGATAAAATAAACTGAATTGAATTAAATTGAAGGTGGCTTTGCACCGAAGCGTCTTCTATGGCCTGTTGTTTTGTAGACTGGTGTTCACGAATAATTAGCGGAAATCCAGTCAAGTACAGCTTGGCTGTAAAAATATTTGCACTTATCCTAGACGTTTTCTTTTAACGCCTCCGCTTTCGACACGACAGGTTTGAAAGTTCGGTCCAGTGAAAGTTTGTTAGTTGGTAGACCTGTACACCTCACCTACGATGCTTCAACGATCGGGGAAGGCCTGAGGAATTAAAGAATGCAAATAGAAGCGCTTATACGGGCTCATACAGGAGGCAGCGGCTGAGAACAAAAATATGTGAAGTGAAAAAGGTGAAGAAAGCAAAGTGCCAGCATTGTATGAGAGAAAACATCCTATCGGCGTCCGACTAGAAGAGAAACATGATGCGGTGATCCTGTGAGGGCTCGATAAAACTTCACGCGCAACACAGAGCGGGTGACAGCACTGACTCTATCCCGAAATCACACTACACCAACCGACTTAAGTAATTGCAGGAACGCCATTTTACCGCAAAAAAATAAAAGTGGTAAAGGAAAGTATAACATTGGAAACAAAAATTCAAGGAAAAAAAGGCAGGAAAAAAAGCTCAGATGAGGAGAAGCTCGCGAGAGTAAAGCAGAGCCTAACGTGAAACAGCGAAGCTTTTACAGCTTCTGCCCGTAATCAAATTGTGACTGATCCTTTCGGGGTGGAGACCTCAGAGAAACACACCCTTTCGCAAACACAAAGCCAAAAAAAATTTCGTTTCTCCATCTCTCTTCTTTTCAGCTGAAAGAAGCGTTGTTTTGTTTAGAAAAGCATCGTTCCATCCATTTTCGGAGTTTCTGAGCTTTCTTGGGAGACGGGCCAAAAGAACGAATGGAATAAATAATGCAAGCGATGATGTCGACCTAGAGGATGGAAGCCTAAAGGAAGAACGTGGGCGAGATAGAAAAGAATATGCACAGTTGAGGGACCAGAAAATCATTTTCTCGCTGAAATGGAACGAATGCGAGATGACACGTGAACGGTTGAGTAGAAAGCGAACAGGGACAACAACGCACAAATTTAAGAGACAAAACACTAACGAGAAATAGAAAAAATGAGTCCAATATAACAAATAAAAATATTTAATGTTTTTTTTTTTTTCATTGTAGACAAGAAAACAAAGTTGGAGCAGGCATTGAGCGGAAATAGATTGAAGCATCTTGCTTCGGTGCTGCTTTTCCAGTGGTGTTCGCATGCGGGAGGAGATTTTTTTTTCAAGTCCAGTTGTGCACAAATTTCACTTCTCAATCCGACGGCTTTCTATTTACATGCGGGGACCCTAGAATTCGTAGTTAACTTGCGCCTTATCTTGCACTAATGAACGCTTCAGGAAGATAAATTAATTTAGGTGGTCGTTTGACGTGTTTAGACCCTGCGAACGCGTTTAGTTCTGTTTTTTGAATTGTTAGACACACGAGTAATTAATTAATTACACACATTGGCTTTATTTGCGCCTTTAATCACCCCTACAATACTCCATGGCATTTATGGGTCACATTTGAAACTTTTCTTAACCTCCGTGAGGGTGCCTTAAGAGCGACTCTTCTTCCTTCGATGAACTAAAGAACAAACGTTACTATGTAGCTGTTATTGACGCCTCTATGGGAGCACCCATTACTAGAGCTACCTACAATGCCATTTTCGTGATTCCTCACCTCGCTCCGTTGCATGACAGCATGCTTCACTGCACAACTTCTCGCTCTACGCTTGCGCAGTAGGGCGGCTTTGCCCGCTATGGTGACGTAATTAGCGTGCATGAGCGTGCAGGGAGAACAACCGCTACGTTCCGCATCGCTGCCTTACTTGCAGCTCACAGCACAATGCCAAGATGGCAGCTTCATTCATGTTGGAACCGTGCACGCAATCAGGCGCTTTGATTACTCCTGGAGATTTGCTTTTGAATTTTCGTTGGGTAGGGAGAGAGTTTACTCGCCGAAGTTGCACATTGGCGTTGAGGCGCGCCGCGATTGAGGGCTATGGAATATTTTAAACCGCCTGGAAATTATGGACATACGCCAGAATTTCGACACACGGAAATTTTGGTTTCTCGCCTCCTTCAGCAAAAGCGAGGGGCCCACTACTGCACTTAGCACAGGCACCAAAACTGAAATTATTATTTCTAAAACAAAGTACGTACCCCGCTTTCATCCAAAACAGCCCATTGTTTTCTAGCCTTCAAAAATTCTGTAAGGTATTCAGCATTATACTTGAAATTTTTGCTTAGAAGGGAAAATAATTAGTTCTTTTGTTCAGCTAGTATAGATAAGAAAACTAGGCAGGATTTACCTGATGAAATTGGTCGGCGTTGTCAGAAATACTCCTTCAATCAGCTACAAACGAGATAACCATAAAAGACAATTGTCTGTTTTAGAGGGAGAAGTCCTCAGCCTGCCATTCGCTCTAAAAAAAATTGATGGTTTGTTTGGTAGCTTTTAGCTTTCTTGCTTCCCATAGTTCTTAAGCGCATGCTTCTTCCTTCTTTGAAAAGTCGATATTGCCTTTTATACACTTTCTAACCTTCCTAGTGGAAAGCCGACTGCCATTTTTACTATAGTTTTCTCATCTTCTGTGTTTCTTTTTAGCTGTGTTGAATGTTAGCACTCCTAAAATACGTAATTGAAGTTAAACTATTTCGGCAGTTTCGAAGATTTATGTCCAGCCTGAATGTTATGTGTTGTGCTGCACAGGCGGTCAGGAAACGAACTAAATTTAGCCACAATACCTGCTCCTCTCCCCGATGCCCGCCCAGGTGCGGCTTTCTATGCGCGGCCTCTACAAAGCTCCCCCGCGTTCATCGATATTCCATAGCGATCGAAGTAGTCCAAGCACCACAGCGCCAAACATGTCCGAGTTGTCCGATCGATGCGTGCCTTCGTTAGTTCAGGTAGGCACACCATCCTTTTCGGTTGTCTTCAACCTTTTCCTATCGCAATCGATCCTACCTGACAACATTGTTTTTTGTCATGCCACGTTTTTTCTTATCTTCTGAAGACATCGAAAGGCGATGTTAACGAAGCGGGAGCGAATATCCGAATCAAGAACCAGATTAACCTGAAAACTAACAACTTCTCATCTTGTTAACTAAACTTTTAAATCCCCTATCTATCAGTAACGGCTATAACAGCTACAGACTATGGCCGGCGCCGAAGAGGATGCTGTGCGTGGAAAATTAGCTCAGGCTAAGCGAAATTTGTTATAATGGGGGGCGCAGGCGCGGCCCAAAATCGATGCTAGCGGGATGCTTCTTTCTATTTCTGGGGGGAAGCCTCAGCCTCATATCCACCTCTCGTTTGTGATACCGCAGCTGCCCTGAATGAGTCTACATGAGTGAGGGGCCTAATGAGTTTATGATCTTAAATTATCATTCAATACGCTTCTTTTATCAGCCACTGCTTTGCTTGTTAAGGTGCAACAAGTCTTAGGTGTAAATAGAAGTTCGCGATGAGTAGCTGGGCTTTTAAGGTCGAAGACTTTTCCCCTAAATATCAATGTGTCACGGAGCGCGTGAGATGCAAAGAATCGCTTTGAGGTAGGCAAAATCGTACAATAAAATGGTGCAGCTAGCTTGCACTAGTGGTGCAAGCTGCACCATTTTCAAGCTGGGTTACGCATTTTGTGATTCTGTTGTTGTATTTCTGCCCCTCCTGCTTGGGCCTTTCGCCTGTGGTTTTCTACAAAAATAATAATACTAAATCAAATACAAAATTACTACAAAAACGGGTACCCCGTTCACATCACTTTAGGCACTTACTACATGCTATAACAGCATTCTAAACAGGCTCCTGCGGCGAAGGTTTTTGGAGCAAAAACAAAAACAAAATACACACAGGACATCTCCAAATTCGCGCAGGTATAGGAAACTCTGTTTTGGAAGGACGACGTTTTGCTGCGGCTGTAGTGGAGGTAGTAAAGCGGCCGACTGAGTGTTAGACGAGACCTACCGGTACCACGAAACGACGGGAGCATACAACAAGAAGGAACAACAAAAAAAAAGGGTGTTCCGAGGAAATGGAGCTGGGTCTCCTGCAGCTCGACAGAGAAAGGACCCTCCGAGGCACACGTTTAGAGTCCTGCCTTCCTCTGTGATAAGGCAGGTTGGCCCGATGTACGCCCTGCCATGGGAAGGAAAAGACAACTTTGTTTCAGCGTGGGTAACATCAGGGGATAAAGGGAAAATGTGGGAACCACAAATACAGAAAACCATGTGGAGCAAAGGCTTGTCATGAAGACCCAGGAAGAGCGGTCGTTTTTATGGCTGCCGTTGGCATCTTTTTTCTTCTTGCACTGTCTGCTCTATGCCGCATAGGCCTTCTTATCATTGCAGCCCGGCGGTATTCGAAGACTTCTTGTGACCACTTTGCGCTCCTCGCCCGTACACCGAACTCAACTGCTCACTAAGAAGGTGATGGCCAGGAGATAAACCGGAGTGGTCCTAAGTGAGCCGATGAGTGATCGCTCTGGGGAAACATCTTTCTCTTCTCAATCCTTTGCCTCGTGTTATCTTTACGTAACTGCCTTCTTATATACCTTGTTTTTAAGCTTGTGCCTTTTTGGCCTTGTTCTTTTGGTTCTATACTTTTGTTGCGCCATTGTTGCCAGGCGATTCTGCATTAAGACATGTGCCCATCTCCTAGCTAGGGATGAACACATATTGAGGCCACAGAGAAAATGAATTTACACCATGTATTGCCGTTGATGGTTTTACGAGGAACAGGGGACCCGCCAGAAGGAGCACCATTTTGCGGAAGGCTGTGGCTCTACCCGAATTCACGAGCGGCCAAATTCACCGAGGCTCAGTTGTACATACATGGACGGAGGCTGACAGTCTCCCGCAGTCTCACATCGAGTGTGCCTGACGCAATCTCACTCGAAGGCTCAGTGTCACGCATTCTCACTCAGGATCAGGCTCACACAGCCTCACGCAGTCTCAGGAGAGTTCAGACTCAAACTAACCGTAAGCTTAAACCGAAATGAAACTAAATGACTGGAGTGTTGAGTGATCTTCCGACCTCTCAACCCACCTTAACGAAAATTGGTATTACGTAGAATAATTGCGCATGGAGGTTGTGCGCTTCCTCGTGTTTTTTATTCTTACTTTTTTGTCCTTATGTCGCCTTTCCCAGCACAAGCAGGCCAATCTGACGAGCTTGACTAATCACTTCGCCTGCTGTCTCTTTTTTTTTCAGGCGTGATAAAGCCGGAGACGGCGTCATCCCGAGTGTGTAGCTATGGTCAGCATGTACTCCAAAACGGGCACAGAAAAAGACTTTTGACCTACAGAGAACGGTACAATATCGCAAGAAAAAAAAAACAGAGCAGGTGCCTAACGGGCACTGTTACTTGTTACGCACAATATAAATTGACATCTGCGGGTCCATAGCAACGTAACATTTGCACACTGTCGATGCACGCTACTTAAGCCGTACACGTTCCCCAAGCCGGCCTTTGAAGCCCATACCTATCTGGGAATAGGTGCAACATGCGCAGCTGCAGTGAATAGAAGCGCGCAATGAATTTCCGAACAAGCACTTGTTGCGCTTTTACCACTGCGAAGGCATGATGGTTGGCTTTACGGGAATCCTGTAATTTTCTTATTCCCTTTTCGTAAATCTGCAACGATATCATTAAAAAAAAAAGCGGCACTTTTTATGTGTTTTCGCCCAGCCGCCGAAGGTACACAAAGACGCGTTTTACCAGCGTCATCCTGCCATTCTGGTTCCAGATATTCTCACCATCTTTCTTCGCCGCCAAAGTTTCGGTTACTGAGGAAGAGTTTACTTAACGGCACTTGTTTGATGCTTCGAAACGATGTTTGCGCGCTGGTAGCTGTTGGGAAAACAATCCTTGCAGCAGTTTTGCACTCTTCTCAGTACTTCTCTTTATTTCGTCTCCTTTTAAAGACGATAGTCTTTCTTGGGCTACCTAAACCCAGAAATTTTGGTCTGTTTGTATGTCTGTCTGTCCGCCTGTCTGTCTGTGAGTCGATTCAGCCACACGGCCAAAGTAAAACAATGCCTGCGCAATAGTCTTATATAGTCACAGCTAAATCTACCCGTCTAAGTCCGGTGTAATGTTCATACCTGTCAACATTGTTAAAGAAGAACAAGACATTACGCAAATATAAGACAACAAATTAATACAGAAGTGATGTTTGCAGTGTTCCTTTATAAAAAATCATACATGATTGACGTTAGCGAAATTAAATACTTCATCAACTCCAGAAAAAAAAAAAAATTCACTTCGCCGTCGCCTGCTGTCGCCCGCGCCACTATAGCTTCTTGCGGCATTTTAAGGAATCAACTGGCAACAGTTACGAAAGGTTGCACTAGATAGGTTCCACGTTCTGCTTGCAACGCACGTGGAGTAGGGAAACGCGGTTCTATAAACGTTGAAGTAGGGCGTCTCGATTCACGCGCGTCTTCGCCGTACGGCAGCGTTGGCATCGAGGCACCCGGTTTGGAGCAGTGGAACGCGGGAAATTTAAAATGATTTAAGCAAACCTTTGGCGTCTTTAACGTGGAATGAGCGCGACGCAAGAGGAACAACATGAGAGGTGAGCGGGAAAGCGAAGGGAGGCATTTAGTTGGCAAAAGTCGATAAAGACTGTCGTCTTTTGACGACATTTGCAATGAAAGCTGCAGATGCGCGGCCAATTTTTTTCTTCGTGGACCTTTTTTAACCTGACCTTTTAAATATATGCAGCCTTTTGTATACAATATTTTCATTTCCGTTCCTTGTCTTAAAGGGATACTAATGTCTCGATAAGGTTTCATTTTAAATGAAAGGCCTTGCCTTCTGTAACTTTTAGCTTTTGTTTGACAGCACATGATGTTTTGCCCCAGGCCTTTCGGAAAGAGCGGTTCCAGAAATTTAGGAGTGCATGCCTTTTCAGATGCCTTTTTGAGCAAATATACAAGCACATATTAAGCTTAAAGAAGCTGAACTAGGGTACACAGCGTGACTACAGATGTCTGATAGTTTAAGGGAAAGCAGTTATTCCCAGTTCTCTCCAGTGTCTATAGAAGGTATCTCTAACAAACAAATATTAAAACAATTATCCTTTCGTAGCGCTTTGGGCAGCCGTGTATGGCTTTAAAAAACTTATATTGCGCAATTTTTGTCAATTATTTTAAATTGGAGGCAACCACTCCCTTTTAAATGAATCAAAATTACAGTTTGCGTACACGCGGAGCACATGTGGTTCTGCCGGTTTATAGCTTGAACATACTGTCATAGCAGAGGTATATTTATTTTGCACATGATCTAAAGCCAGGTAGCAGCCCTTCCCTCACCTTCTACATGACTTAACAGGAAGCCTCATATTTGCAGCTTCCGAAGCCGGTTTTCTAGCCATTTAGGACTCCCACACTTTTCGCACCAGCCTGAACCAGGTGACAAAGTTATTGGAGAAAATCTTCTGCTCCTTCTCGAAACAAATGTGGAGCTGGAGATTTTACACACGGTCTCGCAGGAAACTACCACTGGAAAACCGATGCAGCTGTCCCGCGTCTGTGCCACTCCCACACCTTCAGATTCTCGGGAGCGGCGAATTTAAAGGAGTACTGACACGAAATTTTCGTGTTAGGTTTTTTCGCTTTTATGCGTGCCTACCAGCCCACCAATCAGAGAATGACAGATTAGACGGTCGAGCGCAGCGTAAACATTCATTTACGGCGTCGTTTGTTCGTGTCAGTTTCGGTTTCGACAAAATGAATGCCGAGCGGCCACCATGACAGGAGGTATCACGTGACGTCCCCATTCTTGCCGTATCGCTGCCGCTCTGGATGCGTGCGCGAGCGAGCGCACGCGCGCGCCGACAGTCCGAGGTCTTCGCCGTCCCCACAGGCCCTGGAAGCAAGACATCAGTCCCAAAACCATGACGTGTACACACGCCCGAGCAGCGCGCTCCAACCACAGCCAGCGCGTCGGCTTCGTCACGGGAGCCCCGACGTCGGCAGTCTGGGGCAAGTAGCAGATGATCTCATGTCGGTCCGCTCTGGGCTTTCTCGTGCGGGTGAAGATTAAAATGTATTTTACATATGTTTCGCTGAACGGTTGCTGTTGAAGCTTGCTGGGAAATATCTCCTGTTAAAAAGGAAGCGTTTTACATAGTTATATCAGCTTTGAAATTTCGTGTCAGTACTCCTTTAAAGTTTACGGTATCAGAGCAGCGGCTTGAGAAAAAGATTGTGTCGCTCGCATGCAAAGCTTCCCTCGAACCGTCACATCCTCGAGGGGCTTTCGGGCTGACCAAACAGTGTGAAACAACGCAGCGTCCACAGAGCATAATTCATGCGGACCGATTCCTAGGCTTCCAGAGAGACTATTTTTCAAGACGCATTCGAAGTGAGCCAAGAGAACTATTCCTACGAAGAAATCTTATCAACTACACTTCTGTGCCTAAAATAAATATATTTCGTCAATCATAACTGAATGCTATCGGAAAATAATTAGCAATAGTGTTATAACAACGACGCAGAATTTTGGGTAAAATTTCGCATTTAATCTGTCCTTTGTTAGTTGTACAATATTGAAAATAAAACTGAAGCAATCGCTGCAGTGTACAGGAATCTCAGTTAGGAAAGGCAATGGACATTCGTGCAGTTCCCAATAAACAGGTACAAAATTCACGTGTTCAGAGCTTCTCAAACCTGCAATTTATCGCGTCACGCTCTTCTTAAGCGGAACCTTTATTAAACGAACGAAAACGTTTGTAGTAATACGAAGAAACCACTTCACCACAAGCTCCCTCTGTACCATGCCTCCCGCTCTTAAATCACAAGTATTATTCTTTTATTACAGCTATATCTAATTGTATCTCTTTCTCTGTTCTTACTTCGTGTCGAAATAGCAACACGCGCCGGTATAGACTGCGGAAGCACTGCTGCACAGAGGGAAAATAAGCTTGTTTCCATAATGGGTTTCCGGTGCAAGCATACTGTGGGACGAGTCCTGCGGAGGCAAACCCCGCGAACCAGTACGCGTCATTTTTGAGTGATGGCGCTAATCTACGCTTTTTGCAGCTGTACTTACAATCGTCTCCCTTTGTTCTCCATATAACTCCGAAAGCCATGCAGTTGATTTTACACTTCCGCCTTGAGACTGCCGCTCGACTTAGGATATGAGTTCTGAAAAAGAAGGAGACGAAAAGGATGAAGAAAACATTGCTCTGGTTTACTAAGACTTGAGTAATTCACTCGACCTGGATTTGTGTGCTCCCCTTTGCTTTTATACTCAAACCCTTGGCTCGCTGAGAAGCGCAGGCAAGACCCCGGGGTGTCGAGCTTGGAAGAAATGACAGCGTTGTTCTTTATGCACCCGTTTCCTTCAGGTGTCCTCAATGGTTGCCCTCGTCGTTCTTGTCTCAAACTCTAGGGCGCCACTTTCAAGTCATCCACTTGACCCGCCTCAGTCTTAGCCCTCATTCCCACAGCCGTTTTTCACCCCGTCACGTCACCGTCTTCCGTCATGGGCGCCGTTTTTCGGCCGATTTCTCGCCGAAAACGGTGCGACGGTGACGGGAGGCCGACCTCTACGTTTCCGTCACAACAACGTGACGGGACCATGCCCCGCGCTAAACCAGCTAATCAGAAAACAAATTTTTACGGCTAAATTTAGCGAAAAGTGAGCACAAACCATTTTCTTTACTTTTCAGATTAAAAACGCTCAATTCTAGGCTAAACTGATCACTAGGCAGACGACCTTGTAATCTGACGGAGAGCTCCAGTACGAACGCTACTCCTTTACGTCTCCGTCGCGGTTTCTTGACGTGACGGTGCCGTGACGTAAAAGGTGACGGCTGTGTGAATGAGGGCTTACCCGGCCTCCGTAATGACGTTCGCGTGGCAACGAGAATGTCGCTTCTCCTCTCCCCTCTCTTACCGGAGGATTCCTCCCTCACACGTATGCCTTGGATTTTTTAGATGCAACGCATCTCTTTAACTCGCCTTGTCCTGCGTTGTCGCGGCGTAGTCCGCATCCCTCCCCCATTCTCCTCGCCGTGGCAGCTGTGCGCTCCGCCGCTCTCACCACAGCGCCATCTGTGCGTCAGCGCGGTCAGCGCGCAGCTTGCGCTCGGCTGCGCTCGCTCCCGTCGCCGTGACAGCTGTGCGTTAGCGCGCAGCTTGCGCTCGGTTAAAAATTTACACCATCTTTTCGCGAGGGAACCCATGGGGTAAATGCGACGCATCGGGGGTGAACATGCTGCGTAAATAGGATACACAACAGCAGCAATCCACACGCTGACATCGCTAACATAACGGAAACGCAACGGCAACCCCCGATGCGTCACATCTACCCCATGGTTCCCCTCGCTGGAAATTGGTGTAAATTTTTTCTCCTCCCGCCCTCATCAATGTTTCTTGCGAGTTTTGCGAGTCCCGAGTTTCTTGCGAGTTTTCATGCCATCAAACACACCCAGCCCATTCGTGGGCGCGGCGTAGCGATCGAAGTCCCACCCAACCATGACGGCGACTTAGCCTTCGAAGTAGCGTCGCAGCAACGAAGTCACTTGCGTTTGATGCTCCAGCAACAAAGCTCAGCAGCAACGACTAACGAAGTCCCTGCAGGCTACCGTCAGTCAACGGCTACCACAGTCACGGGGATGTTCTGTCCAAACGAAGAGTTGCCGAACGATAGGAGTGTCGAAGACAAGAAGATTTTCCCATGGCAGCCTTCTTCATACACCATGTTCATGACACGACCCTAACGTTTAAAACGCACTCGTCAATGTCCAAACACACTCGTGACCCGTTGGCGTTGGCCAACTTCTGATACCACGCCCGCCGTCCGTCCGTAAACAGTCAGCCACAACTGACAGAGTCAGGATAAGGGCGCGTTCCTTCCGCTACAGTGAACTCCTTCGTTTACTTGGTTTGGTCCTGCGCTGAGTTGCACTGGAGCCAACCTCAAATCGCGTAGCCAACACAATTCAGTGGAACAACAGAACGCCGAGAAAATTAAAGCCAACCCGTGCCGATTTTAGAGGGCGGAGCTTTTAAAAAAGGCTGGGGCCAGGGCGGAGTTTTAAAAGAAATAGCGGGGTTATCTACTTTACGCTACCACGGCCGGACTGGAGGAGCGGCGAGCGCGCACTTTCATACGGCCTGCGCACCCAACAAGGAAACGATTAATCAGATTCTTAAAAGAGTGAGGGCGCTTCGAACCAACCCTCTACCCTCCCAATCATCTTTCTTCTTAGTCGACGCATCGCCTCTGGCCGAGAGAGCCGAGAACGCTTGCCGCACGTGTTTTGGATCTGCCGCGGTATATCACCAGTACCAATGAATGCCTTCGCTGCTACAGTCGAATCCACTTATAACGATACCGCTTATAACAATATATCGCATATAACGATAGACAACGATTGCACCGTCCAATTTTGTATGCTTTCTATGGTAAAATAACCCGCTTATTACGATGCTCCCGAGCCGCGATATCGGATATAGCGATTGAATCCGCTTACCGCGCGCGCCGAAAATCACGAGGAGGAAGCAGGCGAGGAGGAAGCGATCCCAGGGGAGGCCACGGAAGCACCCGACGATGAAGGGGTGCCACAGTTATGGTCGGCGCTTCACGAAGACGCGTCGGGTCTCGACAATTTTCTCCATGCCGACGATGGTGTGGAAACGTCCGAGTGCCTCAGTGACGAGGCGATCGTTGCGAGTGTGCGTGGTGCAGCGGACAGCGGTGAGAGCGACGACGACGACGACGCGGCTGAGCAGCCTACCCAGGTACCGTCATCGCACGAGGCCCAACGAATGATACAGTCCCTACGGGACTTCATTTTCGCGAAGGACCTCCCGCTCAGCTATGTGGAGCAATTAGATGCTCTCGAAAAAGATGTGCGTCAGCTTCGCGTGAAGCAGTCAAAGCTGACTGACTATGGCTTTTCTGCAAACGAGTAGTTGCACTACCTCACTTGCATGCTAATAAAATGTTTTGATCTCTCTTGTGGCTTTTTTTTTTCTCGACCCGCTTATAACGATGATCGGTTATAACGATGGGATTTTCTTGGCACTTGGATATTGTTATAAGTGGACTAGACTGTATATCTCACCAAAAAGAAGGCTCGTTGTGCACTTCAGTTGCATGATTAAGAGTTTTAGCTACTGTATGTATTTGACAGTGCGCTCACTGCCAGCGGTCCGCTCAGCCCGACCGGAACGTGAGCAGCAGAAACACGTTTAGCTAAGTGATAACCGTATCTCCCTCGGCGGGAAATCATTCGCGTCACTGGTCGTGCCCTGTGCGCGTGCAAACCAAGGCATTATCCGAAAGGAAAAATAAGAATTGATATTTTAGTCACGGAAAATGCCGTGTTTATTGCCTGTCTCACCATTTTCATATAATACAGTCGCTGATAAGATATGAAGGCCTCGCATATTTTTCTTCATGTGCCCCGAGTTAAAATGTTTCTTTCAATTTTTTGATTAGGCGCTTCCGAGTAATAATATTAAGCTGTTTTACCCTATTAGACCAAAAATTCAGAAGGGGGAAGGAGTCGCCTATTTTAATGACGCACATGTAAATTTACACGGACAGGTATCACCTGTAGCCACGTCAGGGCTTGGGCAGTGGCAAATGCGCGCGCGCGCTGCTCTACCCCGCCCGTGCTGTAACCGGCGAGGGTTGGTCCGCAGCGCCACGAACTAGCGGCGGTGAAAGGTGGGAACTATACCCGAAGCGCAGGCCGTATGAAAGTGCGCGCCCGCCGCTCCTCCAGCCCGGCCGTGACGCGACGGAATGCTTATTGCAACTAGATTCTAGATGGCACTGCACGCAAATGTTTGCACACGCCGTGCTTTATCAACGTGAGCGGCCTCAACTGGGTGCGCTGATAATGCCAAGCGTGTCCCGCGCGATTGTGTCGGTTTCGCTCGACCTTATCCGATGCTCTTATATCACTGCTTCGTTAACTCGAGCAGCAAAAAGCTCGGGAGCGAGCAATCTCGGGCCTTCTAGAAAAGCGACCCAGCACAGCATTTTGCTACTATCACGCTGGCAGCAATTCTTTTATAACTTAGTGGCGGACTAAAATAAATCCCTCCGCATATAAATGCTAGCCGGGCGCCAGTGCATTTGTAATGTCCCCGTCATGTGCGGATTCGTACTGCTTTGTGCTATAGTAATTAGAAAGTTGTTAATACGTCTGGTTCAAATGCCACACAACAGGCCACAAGCTACATCACAACCTTCATTGGCCGCTATGCGAAAGGAGTGCGATCAAGCACCTGATATAAAAAAGAAACTGAAACGTCACCGTCTTCTTGGGGTATTGAGAGATGATCTCGCTAATCAAGGGCGACAGGGGCGTCAACCAATACATCAACACCTCTAACAAGAGTAAGTCTTGACAAGGCGCATCATTCTGACCCTAGCTGAAGTGAGCAGCGCGTCATGCTTCCATTATTGAAGTGCAGGTCGTTATCATCGCTCTCACATTGCGCCGAGAGAACCGTACTTAAGTGATTACACACCGCGAAAGTTTTATTTGAACCAAGGTTATTTGAACAAGGGATATATACGACAGCGTGGCACCTCAAGGGTCTTCGATACTGTTTGTCCTAGTCCCGCACGTAACCTTACAGGGTATCAATAGAGGATAAGGACGCAGTGGAGGAACGTGGTGTCGTACGTGCGCATGTATATGTCTTGCTTGGGACATGGACACGCCCACATTATGGGAGAACAACTTAACCGCTCTGCGACTAGTCAGTTTACGCCGATCCTTGGTACAAATGGCTGGGCGTACTTTATGTTATCAATCCCACAAGTGCTTCCGCGCACCTTTTTAGGCTCCTTTATTAATTTTGTTAGCCATGTACCCGTACCTGAGTACCATTGCGCTTTAATGCGAGTTAGCTTAACGAGAGTTAGCTTTAATGCGAGTTAATGAGTTAGCTATAGTTCAGCTATTTAGCGAGGCTTCCGAGGTGAAGGGTGAAGTAAGTTTATTGTGGCGCGAGCTCACGGAACTTGCAGACGTCATAACCAGCGTTGGTTTGAAATAAACCGGAAACGATGCAGCGAAAAAAATGAAGATTAAAATGCAAACTTTACTCCAGAAGGGACTCCGAAGGAAACGCCACACTTTGTCGCCGGCCTAACCTTCTGCAAGGCGGATGAGTCTTCAGTTGTCAA
This sequence comes from Haemaphysalis longicornis, assembly GCF_048455015.1. Lineage (NCBI taxonomy): Eukaryota > Metazoa > Arthropoda > Arachnida > Ixodida > Ixodidae > Haemaphysalis > Haemaphysalis longicornis. The sequence continues at coordinate 26,800,084 of NW_027526460.1, read as the reverse complement.
CTGGCAACGGTCCACAAAAGTATGGTGCACCCGCTCACTTTCAAAAACTTCCCTGCTTCCGGCAAAACGCACCGATTGTATTTTGATGTGCGCCGAGAGAAGGGCGTCTTTGTTAGGAAACTTAGGACTCGGTTTTGCGCTCATGATAGCTTTATTCGTCGTTTTTTGACGTCGCAGGGATTACAACTGCCAGTTTGCTGTATTTTCCAACTTTTATCTGTATCAAAAGTGCACGCTCTTCAATATGAACGACGCCGCCTATTATTATAAATTGTAAGGTGCGCTGCGTCTGAACGCCCCAACTAATCAAATTTATCACAACGCCTAAAGAGAGTTTATTTTTTTTCTCGTCATATTACTGAGCTCTCTGCCACTTTATTTTGGAATAGTTTATCGCTACTTGAGTAGGTGGGAGAGTCTCCCTACGACCACCAAATATAGTCAATGAGAGCTTCCTTCTGGGCTAGTTGGTACATTATATCTTGTAAAAACACTGCGCTAAATTGAAATTACGAAGACGAAGGACGGCGGAACACACGATGCAGACTTACGAAAGCACACGAGAGCGACTTACGATGCGCTTTCGTAAGTCTGCATCGTGTGTTCCCCCGTCCTTCGTCTTCGTAATTTCAATTTAGCGCAGTGTTTTTACGAGACCACAAAAATAAATAAAAAAATTGCGCTATGTGAAAGGCAGCGCCCAAAGCGACACAAGTTGAACTTGGGCCAAAATTCGGGAATTGACGAATGGCGCGGCCCGGAATTGAAGCCGTGGGCGGTACCTACAAAAGCGAACGCGGCAAAACGAATGACTTTCCTCCCCTCCCGGTAAGGATTTCCCAGTTTAGAAAGGAATGCGATCTACTCCGTGCCAACCACAGGACCTTCTGGAGGGAATGTAGGTACTCCTCGCAGATTGCTTATTATCCGTGGCATGTCGTTGAAGGTATCCGGTTACGCTAAGCATTTTTTAGTTCTACCATTACGGCACTTTTCATAGCCGAACAGTGGCTCCGGCGCGTAGAATCGAGATTTGAACGGTACACCCTTGCACCCTCAGTGCTGACGAGAGCTTGAGACTTGATACTGGCTACAAAGAGGACCAGACACGGAAAGGGATGACAGGGAGGTTAACCTGGCGTTAAGCAAGGTTTGCTACCTACATAGGTGGTAAAGACGGAAATGATTAAAAAGGAAAATAAAGGAATAAAATATTACTGCAAACACACGATCGCTTGCATAGCTTTCCTAAAGAACGTTGTAAGAGTTCACGTAGGCCAGTATACTTTGCGGAATTAGGGAGTTTTGGTCGCTCTGTAGGGAAGTCTTGCTCGAGACCAATCAAGCTCTTAAAAAAGGGGATGTAAAAGTGACAGGATGGGAATTAATTCCCAAATACTTCTCAAACTTTGTCTAGTTCAATTTTTTTAGAGATTATCTCCGTGAAACCAAACAATTTCTCAAAAATTCTATGAAGGAACATGATGTGGCAACCTATTTTTTTTTCTGCACAAAACTATTCGTGTTAGCAACGGAATGGTAACAATACTTTTGTAGACCATCAAGTGGTTGCATTCCGTTCGTTTAGGTGATATAACACGTGACGTGAAATAGTATTTTCATTTTTAAAGGAAGGGTCACGGAGTATAGTGGGCTTACGCCAGTTTACAAGGTCAGCATTAAAACTATGTGTCGGCGGAGTTTTGCGCGCACAGTATGGCAAGCCCTTTCAGCCGGAATTTATAGTATGCTCCGTGGCTCATGCCAAGTGCGCCTTATTCCTCGCGTCAACGGCTAAGCTAAGCTCATGCCACGTCTTATAAGTCTCACCCTTTATTACATCCACTGTGCCCAACCGGTGCAATACAGTAAAACGTGCCCCGCCGAAAGGGCCTATACTGTGGTGCCCACCGAAAAATTAGCTGAAACGAGATAAATTTTAGGAACGAAAGGTAGACGGAAAGAACTAACAAAATAAAAGCAACGATATAGGAAAAAACTGTGGTTGATTCCTCTGTCATGGGAATGGGTAAAACACAAGAGTTAAATGTGCAGCGAAATCTGCATCTGAGCATGATTTGCGGGTCATCGGCTGTCTTGTGTGTGTGCTTGGCGAGTGACGTCCTGCTGGCGGGTCACTTTGGCGAAGGTGTACTGGCATCATTTCCGTGACGGATATGACACCAGTGAAATCGTGGTGTGTCTCGGCATAAAACACTTTTCGTGTTAAAATATAAAACCCGAAAACAAACAACCCGAAGTATAATGTACTCTTTAGTAATGAAGGTTGCTTCCCCGCAAGAAGACCCTGTGTGCAGAAGTGCACCCTTCACAGGCCGCTTGCTTCGTTGTACTGGCGTCCCTTCCGTGACGGATATGATGTAACTGCAATCGTCGTGAATCCCAGAATAAAACACTTTCATGTTAAAAAAGGGGAATATCGAAAGAACGGAAAGAGAACAGAAAGTAGGAAGTACGGCTCAGGTGTATTGAAACCCTGCTGTAATCAGTCCCCTTTTTCCAATTTTACATTGTGTCAGCAGGATATAAAACTAATCGTGAAAACGCCCCATTGCTTCCTTTGGGCCAACTTTCAGTTAGGACCCCAATTCACCTGGACTCCTTTATGCAAGGGTTTGTAGCCGATAATTGTGTTCCAGAGAAATCCACCCCGAAACAGAAAAGAATAGATGCGGAAGAAGAAGATAGAGCCTTTTTGTACCTAGTTACCTGAACATCACTGCCTTCCCAATGAGGAATCGATCGAACTTCGACAGTTTTTCACGATTTACGGTTTCACCAGTGACAGTTGTCGCGTTGCCTATTTGTCTCAGCCTTAACCTGACAAGGGCGAAAAACCACAACAGGCAGGAAGAAATAGGACCATTTGTTCTCGCCTGCCCAAGAAAAAAAAGAGCATAGGAGAGAAAACTAGGGAATAGCTCGGAACTACGGAATGTTCTTATTCTTAGTCTTCTTTGTACGCGTCTTTCTAATGTTATTTAGCTTCAACGTATCTCGTCGTTTTATAATTCTTGTAATACTTTGTTTTTGCAATCTTTCCTCCTGTGGTGCCCAAACCAACGGGAAATAGTTTACATTCTTCTCTTTTTTCGGCACCGTATACAATGACCGTGAACCATTAAGCAACCTGGCATTTTCTGCAAGACGTCTCAGCAAAATTTAAGCGTCGCACGTTGGTTCTCTCGTTATTGTTTCTTACTAAAAAAAGGGGTATTGGGGTCGGTGATAACAAATGGCAGAAAAAAATGCTGATCTGCAAAGTTTCCGCGCAAAAACTGCTTCCAAGCAGAAGGTCCGAAAACCCGCGAAAGACGTTGGTAGACACGGACGGTGAACACGAATGCTACGAGGGAATGTGCGGAACGCTGTATTCGGAATGTTTCTTTCGTTTTCAGAATGGTCTTCTCCACAGCACCGTCAAATATTGTAGAAATATACTCTAAATTAGTGTTGATTTTTATTCTACAAATAGGGGAACAACGCAACACAGACGAAACAAAGAAACTGACAACCACGAGCGGTGAGCGCTGGTTGTCACTTTCTTCATGGGTTTCGTCTGAGTTGCGCTGTTCCCCTCTTTGCAATTATGCACCAACTCGCCCGAGCCTTCACCATTGCAAGCTTAAATTTTATTTTATTTGTTTATTAATTTTTCTTTGTTTATTTCTGTAATATAGAAAAAAAAATCGGGAAAGCTTGCCCTCACGTGCAAGACTTGAATAGCGAAGGTTTAGGTGAGCATAAACGAACACATAGTTAAGCTGCATTCTTTATTCCATAGTGCTAGTCGCCGCCGTCGTCGTATGCGTCGAAGGAGTCGTCCTGTTCGCGAGTGGTGGGTGCAAAGTCCCTGCGCTGATACTGCCACGCGAAGGGCTCTTGTACGGTACTAAGCGCATGCGCACGACGACACGAAGACTGGCTCTTATACTAACGAACCGAAAGCCGCACGCTATGACATGGCTTATCGTTCGAGCAGGTGTTGCGACGATTACGGCAGGGCTTTTCCTACGAACGAACCGGGGAGCGCACTCTATGATGCGGCGTTCGTGCCTTTCCGTTGTCTATCGGGTATTACAACTGCACGATAGCATTTCTCTCGGGATGTTTTCTGCAAGACCGAACTTAACGGCGAACAACGGTGAAGCTGTTAATAAAGGGAGGAAGAGAAAATATCACCCATTGCCTTGAAAAAGTGTGCGCTCACTCAATAGCGCAGTTTTTACGTGGTTCGTAAAGAAGGTTCCTTGGCCCCTTTTTACGCACGCAAACGGCGCGTTCAGTTCACAAAGTACCATGCAGCCCGGAAGAACAATTTCTGTCCCTCTCCCTATTTTTTTCTTGATCTTTCTACGTTGTAAACGGCTTGCTGCCAGAGCTTAGTGGAGTGGCCGCACATGAGCGAAGATTATCTCATTTGTCGTAATCAAGCACAGCCTACTCGTTTCTCCAAGCCCTCCGCAGGAAACACAGGTAGCTCGGCAGGGAGAGCGTAAGCGCAAACGAGCGCCGGCTTTGGCGAGACGAGGCCTGCCCAGGGCGTTCCGCGCTCTTTTATAAGCCTAATTGACTAGCGTGTTCCTCGAGCTCAGTGTTGCGTTACCTAACTAATTACTCGGCGTATACCTCGCGTTTTAGTTTGCGTTGCACTGGACACTGGTCTCTTCTCGGTGTCCTCCTGCCCATTATGCCGGCACTAAATGGAAGATTTAGCATGTACAGAAACCCTCGTCACTCCCGCAAAGCTCGTTGACGCCTCGCAGAAAGGCCGTTAGAGTGGCTTGGTGCTGTGATCCGCGGGTCGATTAGTGCACAGACGTTCGCTTGTGTGTGCTGCTGAGGGTCTCCGATATCCTGGTCTACTGTGTCAGCGTGTATGTTCAAGTGTAAGACGTCTTTGCGTGCAAAAAAGGGTTCGCACGTACATGAAGGAAGCTTCGAAGACGTGAGGCTGCAGAGGTGTTTTGCTCTTTTCTACCATCATGCGGGTGGGTGGAAAAAAAATGGAAGCGGCTGAGCTCAGCTTACATTTGTTATGCAAAGCAAAAGCTTGGCTTAGTCTAATTAAATCTTGGTTTCACTCGGTTAACCTTTCATGAAGCTGTAGTGCCGACCATGGCTCAAAGCCGTTCGGTCCTGTGCAAAGCTCACAGAAGGAGACCCGGCCTCGCTTTCATTATCGGCGATCGCGGCGCAAGATGAGTCACATCGCCCGTGACGCCCCAGCGGCGCATGCGTGGGAGGCTGCGGGTTTGGTCGACTGTCGATCAGTTGAGTGGACGCTCCGTCGCCGCCGCGACGTCAGCGGCCGTGATGTGAGCAGAACAACTTAAAATGGAGCCTTGTGCGCAGCTCCGACAGCGGGCCCGGCGAATCGCGCGATGCGTTTGAGGGGTTTATCGCCGGTGGGTGCGTGTCCGTTCAAAAGATTAACTTGGGCATGCTCCGCGATACCGCTGGACGACAGAAGTAAAGCTTTGCTTTAAATGTACCGATGCCATACCGAAATTCCTAGTTATGGAACGTGGGACACACCGGTACATTGAGCATCCCACCCGGGCGCCCCGACTGAATCCGCGATGTAGTTGCACAGCAATCTGTACAGTGTCTAGATGCCAGCCTAACCAATATTTCACCTAATCTAGATGTCTCGTTCTTTTTCCTGAGCTACGTAAGAGAGAAACGTTTGGGTAAATACTTCCCGAAAAGTTTCGGCGGGGGAGGGGGTTAGGGGGCATTCGATGTCATGAAAGCTTACACAAACACTACTGTGATGTTAATTAAATGTTTCCATATCGGGCTTCATCGCAAATGCGGGAACTATTGTTAAGGTATATGTTTATTATCTCTGCTACGTAAAATCACTCATATTTATTTGAGTAGCATAACAACAAATAAAAGACAATGGTAATCCCCCTTGCAATTCACTTTTGCTAATTTTCCTTTATTTTTTTCAAACAGTGTGCTAAGGGTTTAAGTTGTATGTTTAAAAAATAAACAAAACTTGCTTTAGCAATAATCACAAAGGGCTGACTCTCTAACGAAAGAAGTTAGGGAGAAGTAAACGTAAGAAACATGCACACTCAGTGCATTCATTGAGTTATGTCTGTCCACCGTCGCTGTGTTAGCGCTTTTCTTTGAAAGACGAGTCTTTCAAAAAAAGTCCGGTGTCAATTTTCATACATGCCAGCATTGTTGAACAATAACATGACATTACGCAAATATAAGGCAGATAATCAATGCATAAGTTATATTTGTAGTTTTCCTTTATTATAAATTGTGGAATTCTTGGTTTTTGCGATAGCAAATGAAATACTACATCAACTGCAGAAAACCGTCGCCTGAAGTTTCCCGTACTACAATAGCTCCTGGCGGATTTAAGAAATTAAACAGCAACAGCACTATAGATTCACTATAGGTCCACTATAGATTCCACGTTTCGCTTGAGACGCCCGTGAAGTAGGGAAACGTGGTTCTATAGACGTTGTAGTAGGGTGTCTCGATTCACGCGCATCTCCGCTGTACGGAAGCGCTGGCATCGGGACACCCGATCTGCAGCAGTGGAACGCGGCAAATTTAAATTGAGTTGAGCAAACATTTAGCGTGTTATCTTGGGAGGAACGGTCGGGGAGAGGAACAGCATGAGAAATGAGCAGAAAGAGGAATGATGTATTTACTTTGCGGGGCCGGCCATCGGCTATCATCTTTCGTCGACATTTGCAGCGAAAGAAGCAGATACGCTGCCATTCTTTGCCAACTTTCTTGCGCAAGCGAAATGCGAAGGCCCGCCTGACATACCCCGTTAGGGAAGTGCGTGAGACGCACATACAACGCTAACTTCGTGTTCATGCTTGTAAATGAAGCCATACATGTCTGACGTTTACAAAGGGTGGTCTATACCGAGAACCTGTTGCAACAAAGAAAGTTCAACATACGACAGGTAAAAAACACTGAGACAGAACAAACCATGAAGGGTATGGAAGCTGTATACACATGCCAGCCTCCCTAGGGCGTAGCTATTTATCATAAAATGAGCGGTCCAGACGCACAAGCGAAATTGGAGTGGGGCGGTGAGCCAAAAGGGAGTGTACGCGGGCAACACACCGGCAGCACGACGGTGAACGGTTCCTGCCGTAGCGACGGCAGGTCTGCGTCCTTAAGATTTACGCCTTCCGAAGGCAAACTTCCGCTGCGCACATCAAGAAGAATGGCTCATCGTTCTTGGGTTCACCGGCTTAGAGCGAGCAGGTACGGCGAAAATGTGAAATAAACGCGAGGGAGAGGAAGGGTGGGGGCTATATGCTCAAATGAACACACGTTCACTGGGCGGACACCAAAATGTTCATTCCGTATTTCTGGCTCACAACTTGCTTTAGACGTCATAGGGACTTGGCATGCCACGGCTGAAGCCTCGGGCAGGTAGTGGGTTCAGCAAGTATTCGTAACTGTCGCGCGGAACAAACCGCGTGTTATGAACACCTTTTCTGCGCAGTTACACGGGTCTCCTTGCCAATAAACCGTTTCTGTCTGTAACGTTTCTGCTTTTTTTGGTGGCCGCACCGATGGTGGTGTGTTTTGAAAACACTGGGGCACAGGGCTGCAGCCGCGCGCGCTGTTCTTATTGCCCTCATCACCATTGCGCATACTCACGGAGGAGAGTTGGGTAATTGGATTGTTAGTGCGTCCTTTATTTTCTCTTTCTTTAAGATTTCCATCTTTATCACACTGTCCGCGAGATTTGTGCGCCTATTGAATAAAAGCAAAACGTTAGAGAAGGCACAATTCAAGAAAATACCAAAAAGTTAGCATGAACCGGCTTCATAAGGCCGCTACTTATCGAAGGTCGTTTCCCGCAATAGAACAAAAATGTTATTTTCGGCGACTATTTCGTATGTTTACATCAAACATACGCATACTACGAAGTAATCTGGATCCGGTAGTGATTGCACTTCTAAACAATAACCTCACCCGTTCTTAATATTAAAATGCTTAGGCAACTCGCAATGTTTCTGTACATTACAGAAATATCAGCATTAAATACGTTTTCTTCACAAAGATACCGAAATAAAAACGCACCCTCAGAAAAGGCTGCGACTCGAACAGCGTTCCTCTGAGCATCCTGGCTCGCTATATCCTGACTGACAAGAAGTACGTTGGTTAACAAGAGCAAAGGCTAGGGGTGTATTGACTAAAGAGTGGCCGTCGGTTGCTGACAGCACCCGGCTCATCGTGGGGTTCCAGGGTCGCAGTAGCGAGGTATACGGAGACGTTCCTTGCTTGAAGTGGGCTGACGGATGCTTTCAGCGAGAAGCCCGATCACGTATCCGGAAACGGAGAAGAAAGGGATCCCAAGGAGGCGAGCGAAAAACGCATCAACTGTATTATCCTCCAGAGCCAGCGATAGGCCAGCTTTGCCCCGAAGGGAAGCTTCGGTATACTCGCCACAGAGTTCTTTTTGTCTTCTCCGAACTGTATTATTGTGTTTTGTGTGCCCCGTCTGACGGAGAGCCAAGAAATACGACGTAGAGGGAAAGAAACACTCGACCCTCCAGTCTGCTATACTTAAACTAACCCTACGAGTGGTTCTTATCTAGGCGGTACGTTGTACCGCTGGCATAAAAGATTTCTTTTCGAGTTGAGTTAAAAGACGAAATGCAGTGACGCGATCGAAATGAAACCGTTCAGTGAAGGGTAAAATATTCGCTCCATACACAGTGCATAGATAACGGCAAGTATATTAACAACGTAACTCAAATTCAGCGAGGAAATTACGCGATCCTCCGTTGAATTGTGTCCAATGTTTCGTAAGCACACACGCGTAAACGTTTTTCGCGTATTTTTTTTTCAGCAAAATGACAAAAGAAGCCTTGTTGGGTTTTCATTGTTTATAGCGGTTTTTTTATGGTACTCCCAGAATGTCAAAAAGGTTTTTTTTTCCAAAAAATAGATCATTTAGTGGGTTATACAAAGGTGTGAAACGGCTTTAAGACTTTCCTGGTCTTGCACGCGCTCTCGGGGAATCTTTTCTGTAGTGACAGTATCAAATCTTTTTGCCAACAATCTATAGTGTTCCGTCTTCTACGAATATGTTTTTCTGTCTTCGAATGCTGTCGTTCAACTTATCTCAACCGAAAATTTGTAGCTGGTCTTCGGAAATAATTTTGTTCATGTACGGAAGGAGATAACAGTTATGAGCTTTATACGATGTTAGAAGCAATGCTAGATCGTAGGTAATATTGATTCAAGTAAAATGTCTGGTGCACCTCGGAGAAACTCTACCATTGATCAAACAACTGCCTGTTGAACATTCGAACCAGTAATGCTACAGTATACAGTACCGCTGTGCAAATCCATCGAATACATTGAGATAGGAAAAAGAGACAGAGGGAGACAGAAAACCAATTTTCAGGGGAGCAGGAAGACATAGCCTTACAAGGAAGGCTTGTCGGAAATAGCTCCTATCGAGTAGTACTTTTCAACCCTACTTGCAGCAAACCACCAAGAATCACAGAGGATACTACGAGATTGCAATGAGGATACCGGATAAGGCTATTAATATATATTTTGACGAGGGCACTGCATGAAGTATTTGTGCAGCTATGATGCGATGATTTAGAGAGATCAAAATCGGATCCACATTCCGTCGTGCTCTAGCCCTAAGCCATGAAGCATTTCCGAGGAGCTATCAAAACATGTATCCCACCATGGTTTGCTAGCTATCATCGCAACGCTGCGCTCACAAAAAAAAAAAAAAAAAAAACTGCCGCTGTCACCATAGCGGATGTGCCACAGCTGCTTTACCCCCGACGCCTTAAGTCACTTTGTGTAAAAGATGCTGTCAAAGTCTTGTACATTAGGTTTTGAATACCACTACTGTGAATTGTGGAATGGTGCACAAGTCTGAGTGAACAACAACAAATGAAAACGCTAGTTTCTTTCGCTCTAATACACGTCTCTCTCTCTAATACACGCTCATCTTTCTTGGCCAATGCCCTTCAGATAATATGAACAGTGTAGGCTCGTGGCCACTGTGCGCGTTTGGGTAGAGTTGCTGGTCGACACAATATCACCTAATTCATTACTAACAGCTCTACTTTAAAAACAACCCCTTTCATGGTTCGAACCGGGCAGCCACTGCTTGGTGAAATTGCTCCGCTATATAAACTAGCAGGGAGCCTTAGTAGTGGGGGATTAAAATAATCGGCACCTCACCATGAGGCAGCGAAGTCCGTAATTAATTAATGATAACAAGTCTAGGGTGGTGAGGGTGCATTTTCTTTAAACAATTGTTCTCAAACTGCGAATTTTTGTTATTCAATTCAATTTTCCTTTATTGACCCAACCAAAAGTACAAGTGCTGTTGATGATGCCAAAGTAAGCCTTGTCTAGACAAGAAAATAGTGACAGATACATGCGAGTGGGGCTAAGCAAAGTACCCGAAGTTGAGAAGAAAAAAGTTAAAAACAAACGAGAGGAGGAATTCAGTGCCGTTCACAGCTCGCACCGAACAGAAGCCGCCGAGCAATGGCAAGTGCAAGCCGATCGATTTCCCTTAGCAGCTGGGATTCTGTCCTGTCACGGAAGGAGAGAGAGAGGGGCAGATGGCAGGAAGAGAGGTCGATCTCAGGATACCACTCCTAGCGCTCTGGACGATGGGGGAGTTAAGTGGGCGCCGCAGAGGCTACAAGGGCCGCTCTGCCTCGCAACACCGCTGGGAGAGCGCCTCTTCTTAGCGTATACGTCGCAGTGGTCGCGTCCTGCTCAAGGAGGTGTCAACGGGAGAGGTGACGCCTCCGTGTCACGATCGCGGATCTCGCCTGTATTGTCTCTGGAGTGCCGATCTGTTCCAGAGAAGGCCGATTTCTACGTAGGAGAGCATAGAGGGGCAGGGAGAGAAGGCACTGGAGTTGACGTAGGCGGCGACCCGCTCTTGTACCGTAGAAGATCTCTACCGCCCTCTACACGCTGTAGCGCGAGGAAATTACGCCTCCTCAAGCGTGTTGTGTTGCAGAAAGAGAAGGAAAGGAAGGGGAAGAAAGCCCCGAAGTCATTAGGGGTAAAGGATTATGCCATACATGACGTTTGTGTAATACTTTCGGGAATATAGGAAACCGTAGTGCCTATATCAACCCAGCCTTGTAAAAAATAAAAATTAAAAATGTCTTTGTATAAAACTTTCTATATAAAATACGAGTAAACTTCTATATCTAAGCCATGGATAGTCAGATTCAGGGAATTCCTTCTACCTAAAATTCACGGCGACAAGCGACAGAACAACGCGGACAGAACAAAGCGGAGAGAGACGCCGAGAGTAACATGGGCTCTAAATTTGCAAACGTCGTCGTGTTCTCTCTGTCCGCCATTTTCCCGACTACTTTTCCGCATTCTTTGTAAGTCCCTTTGACCGAAAAGCATTCATGTTACTTGGTATATGGCTCCGAATATGATCGATAAAAACCTGTATATTGCTTACATCCGAAATGAACAAATTCCTGCCCGGCAAAGTACGGCGCAACTATGCCTTGCCCAAAAGCTGCTAGCGAAACAAATACTAATCCGGGAGAAGCTTGCTTGTAAGCTGAGTTACTGCCAACTTCAACAAAGTGCAAATCTTTCCCAATGATTTTCGTTGGAGGCGGATTCGATATTAAGTCCATCTTCCTACAAACTGTCACTCCTGGTGAGATTGTGCAAGCATTTGCCGAAGCACTGTTCTTTTTCTTTGTTTTTCATGTCTTGTTCTTGTTTGTCCATGTATGAAGTTGTTTATCTTAGATAAACTGTAGTTCTCGTTCGTAGAGCCCTTCATACATTGAATCCTCTCGACGGAATTCAACTAGAGGCCCAAAAGCCAAACACAGCGTCTCTCTGTACCAATCCGATATTTTAGATGCAGAGCCCAATGTATGCCGTGGAATGATGGCGAATCGCTCCCGACACGTCAAAGAACAAAACTCTGACGGTGGTGTTCAGCTCTTCACTGTAGGAGAGAACTACGGGAGAAAGATGTGCTTATTTCCTGTGCTTGTTCTTTTTCTCAATGCTTGCTTGTTTTGAGCAATCTTTTGATTGTAACACGGTGCGCCGAAAAACAAGCTCCTTGTTGCTTAAGACCCAAGAATACGAAGACCTCCCATATAAACTTGTGCCCAGAAAAACACTTCAGAATAGACAATACACAGCGAGATGTCTCCTCGGAGAGGTGTGATGTACACGAGAGAGCTACATGTGTTCAAAATTTTGCTTTGTTTCTAGGCTAAAAATTTTATCTGGTTTTTATTAGCGTTCTTTTATTGGCGGTATTCCGTGTTGCTATGGTTTTACGCCACAGAGGATCCCGAATAACACCCTTTTAACAGCGAAGCTGTTTAGAAAATGGGAATTTTTTGTGTCCGCAGTTAAAAATAACAAGAAAAGGCCGATCGCGTGCACGTGAGCGCGCACACGTGAGCGCGGTCCTCGTGCGACGGTCCGGCTGTTAGCAAATCTAAGAACATGCCTAGCACTCGTGTGTGTGCGCCTGGCGACGACCGCCCAGGGTCGCCTGGGCACGTTAGTCAAGCCAAGCATACTCACTTAGGAAGATCGGCGTCCAAGATTGCTGCGACCACCCTGCAGTTCAAAAAACCAAGAAAATGTCGAGCGCTCGTGTGTGCGTGCCTCACGGTGACCTTCAGCCTGCCAGCCGCACGTTTGTAAAGCCCAGCATATCTACTTAGGATGATTGGCCAAGATTGGCTAAAAAAAAGCTACAGTGTTCGCCGTAATCGTAGCAACACTTCCTCGGAGCCAGCAAGACGCGCCATAGCGCATGCCCATCCAAGGTGATGTCCAATGATTATCACTTCCAAAGAAATGAAGACGCTCACACTTGTAGCAACAATGATGGAGTAAAGGTCGTTGCGGCAGCGAAGAAGAAGCAAATCTGCTGAAGTCGTGCTCTTGAACCTTCGTGATGGGCGTGAAGGTTGCGTACAGCTTCGTTACCTTCAAGTTTTACGGGTTAGTGTGAGCTTCAGTTTTCTCGCAACCGGATAGGACGCAGAGATTTTTTTTGTTTGTTTTTATTTGTATGTGCATTTGCATGCTCCTTCAGCACCATCTATACCACGAAATCTCACCAGGGGTTGCAGACTAGCTTCCCCACAATGGCTTGAAGCTCTGTGTAGCTTCCCTCTGGACAAGGGAACGAAAGGCAACCCGTACAGTTAAAACACCGGGTGTGTTTTGCAAGGAATAAGATGAAATAAAGTCAAAAGGAACTAAGCGACATAAATTTCCCGAGCAGCGCGAGTGGGGACAGTGTTTGGTCAGAGCTGAGAAAGCAGGAGCAGAGCGCGTGCTCGCAGCGAGAAAATGTGAGGTGAGCGCGGAGGCAGATATTCCATTAGACGGAGCTCTGTCCCTGAGGGGAGCCGCGGGCAAATTGAAATGAGTCTGCAATCTGATTGGGACTCGCGGGCACAGCATGACAAGGGGGAAGAGAAAGGCAGGGAGAGAGAGAGAGGGAGAGAGGGAGAGGTAGAACTAGAGCGAGAGAGAGAGAGAGAGTGAGAAAGAGGGAGATGGATAGATGTAGAGGCAGGAACGACAGAGGACTAGATATGGCCCACGCGCTTGCTAGGCTTTCGAAGCAAACACTGGAGAGGAAACATGAAGGAAGAAAAAGAACCGGTGATTCCTGGCACTTACTTCATCGTGCGCTGAAGCAATTTTTGTGCGTGATAACAAATAAAGGCCCGAAGCCAAAGAATGTCCCCCAATGTCGCCCATCGCCGGCTGCGCCTCCCGCGTTGTGGCGAATCGTTCAGGCAGAGTGACATCCTGTCCCATGAGAACAACAGCGTGCTGCCGCCTGCAGCAGCAGTTTTTTGTACGATGAGTGTGGCTGGAGAGAATTTGTTGTGGGCCATGTTTACTATCTCTACCTTCTTTCGTAATTTGCTTTGCGCGCTCGCTGCATCCCGCTCATAAGCGTTCCTATCGAGTAGAAAGCAGAGTAGCAGCGGCGGAGTAATTTACGTGAGAAGAAGCCCAAAATGCAATTAAGGAGAGAACCGGAGCTGTATATCCCCAGTGCATTCAATACACAGCAGTTTGCACGTGTGTTTCTTTTTCGGGGCAGGAGTGAACGGCGAAGTTTACCTTTCTTTGCGGCCAACCTGGCGAATAGTGCACCCTATTCAACACTTTGTTGTTGTTGTCGTTGTTGTTGTTGTTTTGGAATTTGCTATCAGCGGAAAGCCAAGTTTTAATTAAATACCACAGACTTTGCTGTGTAACCCCTACTCTTGACTCTGTGAACGGATTGTGAAAACCAATTAGGTAGACGCGTTATCCTTTTTGAAAAAACAAAATAGAAAACTCGAGTGCGAAAATTCTACCCCCCCCCCCCCCCTTCCCCCCCGGCTACAGTGGCCCTCTTTATTTTCATGTTTGCTTTTCGGAATTGTGTCCCCGCTTGCGCCAGAAAAGTTCATTCTTGGCTAAACAATACCGAGGGAATTTCCAACCTTGTTTAGTTTTTTTTCTACTTCTTGTGAATGCAATGAGACGTCCTACATGTGCAGACTGGTGTGACATGCTGAATGAAAACAGGTTTTTTAAAAGTAAATTGCACATTTCTCAAATAAATATTTCTGGGATGTACGCATTTTTTTTTTCATTATACGTCGAACGGGTGGAGTTCGTCGGATCTGCACGCTCTGATCAGATATTGCCACTGTTCGAGCCGACAGTGCGGGGAAGCGTACTTGTTTGTTTTGTTTTCATTCCACGTGTTTTTTTTTTCTGCTTATTTGTTTATGACGCTACTTTAGCAGCCGGGTTTTTATTCGGTTTCACAAAAACCTTTTCACAATGCAATGTATACTACGTTTGTTGCAATTCTTCATGGTTTATTATTTCCAGTATTATAGATGAAAAGATATAGTTTTATGTTTTTGATTTGAAATTTTCGATTTATTTTGCGAAAGCAAGTGACCTTGCCAATTCTGATGTTCATTTCACTGCTAACATTGAACACAAACTCGGAGAAATCAAATCTCGCCATACAAACAGAATGACATCACCTCATCGACCCATGAAAAGTGATTTTAAAAAGAGCACGAGCTGACGCAATTAAGTCTCCCGCATTGTCGTATGTATGTATGTATTTATTGCACAAAAACAAGAAAGGAAGGTCCACCAACAGGCGTTAATTGTCTCGCCTAGGGGCGGACACCGGAACGCCTGCTGGTGTGGGGGAGGTGGGATAGGGAGGAAAGAGTACATAGGCATAGGGGGATAGGGTAGAGGGCTAACATAAATATATAAAACATGGGCAAGAATAACCTGTATACAACGTTCGATGAAAGAGAAAAAAAAAGAAACACTAGACAAATAAATAAATATCAAAATACAGGACACGAAGGAGTAGGACACCTGTGCACTTACACACACCCACTCACACACCCACACACACACACACACAGGAATTCTACCCTAACAGCTACACTCCACTGCGACCCGGGCAGTTACGTAGAGTTGTAGCTTACTGCATTGTGGAGCCCCGAGGCCCCCAGGTATGCTCCCAGGGCCTCGAGCACTTTGTCCCGCTCCCTGGCATTTCCTGGGGGCCAAAGCAGTTCCTCGAGCGGCCGCACCCCTCGGAGCACGGCCAGAAGCTCCGCCCGCCCTGCCGCAAACTTGGGGCACTCGTACAGTACATGCGGCAGGGACTGCACGGGCGCTCGGCAGTGCGTGCAGGCGGGACTGGCCACCCGCCCCAGTCGGTGCTTCCGCTCTGACGTCCACGCGGCCCCCACGCGGAGGCGCAGGACGGCCGAGCGCAGTCGACGAGGCAGGCGTGATGCCCGCACAGGCGGCAGACCCCCTCCGACACGCAGCCGCGGGTCTGGATGCCCGGTGCGGAGGTGTCGCTGGATGAGCAGGCGGGCGTCGTCCGCTGCCGCCTGGGCCAACATGTCCGAGGGAGGCAGCGCGTGAGCCCCGGCGGCCAGCTCGTCTGCCCGCTCGTTTCCGTCCAGGCCGATGTGGGCGGGGACCCACTGAAGGCACAGCCGAGTGCCCCGGTCCGCCAGCTGCGCCGCTTTCTCCCGGATGCCCCGCACCAACAGGGAGTGCGAGTCGCCGTCCCGTAGACGCGCCAGGGCCACCCGGGAGTCGCACAGCAGGGCACAGCGCTCGGGCAAGGGCTCCACCTCCAGCAGTAGGTCCAGGCCCAGTCCGACACCCACCAGCTCGGCAGTGGCCGAAGATGAGGCATAGGGCAGCCGCGCCTGCCGGGTGGCCTCTCCCAGCACGGCTGCCGCTGCGGCCGACCCCTGCTGCTGCCGCACCGAGCCGTCCGTGTAGACAAGGGTGTGGCTTTCGAGGTCGTCCCAGATGACGCCCCGTGTCAGCTGCAGTTGTCCGCATGGGGGCGTCCGCCGCTTGCTGCGCAGACCTGGGATGTCCAGCCTCACTTCAGCTGTCAGAGCAGGAGCCGGGCCACCAGGTTGCGCATCCACGGGGTCCACCACCTCTTCGTAGAGCGCGAGCATGCGCCCCATGCGCGAGCGGTGGTGGCCCCTCAGTCGCTGCAGCAGCGGGCCGCCCCCCTCGGCGCGCCGCAGCCGGTCAATTTGGCCAAGCGCCCGCCGGTCAGCCGTCATCTCGAGGGTCCACGCCCCCGCCTCGGCCAGCGTCTTCTCGCACGACGAGCTCTGGGGCAGGCCGAGGCAAGCGCGGACCCCCTTGCGGTGATCCCTTTCCAGCTGCCGCCAGGTCGGTTTCCGCAGGCTCACCAGCGGCAGCGCATACATGAGGAGACCCACAGCGGAGGCGTTGTACAGCCGGAGAGCCGTCCGCTGTGAGCAACCCCTGTCCCGGGCCACCATCTTGTGCACCGCCGTGGTGGCCAGCTGCGCCCTGGCTCGGAGCTCCTTGGCTGCCTGCCGGAAGTTCAGCCGGTGGTCCAGGGTCAGTCCCAGGTACCGCACCCTGGTCTTCCACTGGAGCTACTCACCATCGATGGTCAGGCGCCGGGTCCGAGCACGGGCGGCGGCGTCTGGATGCACCAGCATGGCGTCTGTCTTTGACGCCGACAGCTGCAGGCCGACGCCCGCCAGCTTGGCCCGGACTGCATCCATGGCCGCCTGCAGCTGCCGCACAATGGCTCGGCCCTGACCCTTGGGCCCCAGCACCCACAGGGCGATGTCGTCGGCGTACACCGAAATGTACACTCGGTGGCCCCCTCCTCTGGGCAGGCAGCCTGGCAGGGCGGCCATCACCAGGTTGAAGAGGAAGGGGCTGATGACGGAGCCCTGTGGGGTGCCCACGTCCACCGGCTGGGGGGCCGACAGGGCGTCTCCCACCTGCACCTGCGCCGTGCGGCCCGTCAGGAACGCCTCGACAAAGCCCCGCAGCTTGCCCCCAATGCCAGCCTCCTCCATGGCCAGGGAGATGGCACGACGCTGCAGGTTGTCGAAGGCGCCCTTCACGTCCAGCAGCACCAAGGCCGCCACCTGCTTGGAGGCCATGGCGTGTTCAAGGGCCGCCACGACGTCGGCGATGGAGTCGGTGGCTGCCCGGTGCCTCCGGAAGCCCGTTAGCTGCTCGGGGATGGCCTCTTCCTCCGCTGCGATGGCCTCCATCCTCCGCAGTGCCACCCGTTCGAGCAGCTTGCAGCCACAGGATGTGAAAGCCACAGGCCGGTACGCCGTGACTGCCACAAGGCCCTTGCCTGGCTTTGGGATGGGCCGCAAGATGGCTAGCAGCCACTCTGGTGGCAGCCGGCCCGCGTCCCAAATGACGTTGTAGGCGGCCAGGAGCCGGCCGAACCCCACCTCATCCAGATTGCGCATCATCTGGTAGGTGAGGCCGTCCGCGCCCCTGGCGCCGACTTACGCTTGCAGCTGCGGAGGGCACTGCGGAGCTCAGTCTCCGTGATAGGGGCGTTGTTGAGGGGGTGAAGTACCTCCCCCGTCTCAGCAACAGCAGCAGCGGGCCCTGGTTCCGCCTGGTGTGGCGGCAGGAAGTGTGCAGCGAAGAGGTTGGCCAACTCCGCAAAGCTGGCCTGCTTGCGGATGGCCATGGCAGCCAGGGGGTTGCGGTTTCTCTGGGGCTTCAGGACGGCGTTGAAGATGCCCCAGAGGCGGCGGCAGCGTGGGTCGGCCTCCGAGCTGACGCATAGCTCGGCCCAGCGCTGCCGGCTCAGGCGGTTGGCGTGACGGCGGCAAGCCGCATCCACTCGCCGGTATGCTGTCCAGTCCGCCCGCTCCCCCGAGCGCTGGGCCTTCCTCTCCGCACGGTTGCGCACCGCCCGCAGCTGCAGCAGCTTCAGGTCCGGCGTGGTGGCCCCCTCTGCTACTGTGCAGCTCTGCGTGGCTTGTCTGGCGCAGCAAACCAGGCCCCGGAACAGCTCGGCTCCTTCCCCCAGGTCCTGCTCGGCAAGGCGGCGCCGGAACAGGTCCCAGTGGGTGACGTGGTGCAGTGCGGCTCGCTTGGCTGTCCTGTCGGGTGGTGCGATGTGCAGCGGGTAATGGTCGGACCCCCACGTGCTGGGCTCCCTCCTCCAGGTGGCCTCAACCCCGGCTGACACTAGGGTGAGATCAATGGCGGTGGCTGCGCAATTGCCCCGCCGGAAGGTGCTCTCACCAGTGTTCAGCACGGACAGATTGAGGCGCAGCATGGCGTCCCACAGATGCTCTCCCCGAGCGTCTATCCGGCCATCTCCCCAGGCAGTGTGGTGTGCGTTGAAGTCACCACAGAGGAGATGGCGGACTGCACACAGAGGGACACCAGCCGATCCAGGAGGCACGCGTCCCAAGGCCGTCCAGGGCGCACGTACACACTGCACACTGTAAAGTCTGCACCACCCGCACTGAGCCGCAACGTCACTGCCGCGCACTCTTGCACCACTGTCGTCACCGCACTGGTATCCAGCTCTGCGTGCTGCACATCGTTCCTCACAAACAGTGAGGCACGCGAGGTTCCTGGGGGGTGGGACGGGTCGCCACACACCACCTCCGAGCACTGGGCACTGTCACACGCCGTAGGGCTGTGATAGCCGGTGTAGCCCGGCAGGCGAGTCCCCCCCGAGCCGTCCCTTCCCACTCGCACATAGCTCTCCTGTAGAGCCACGACATGGGGCTCGTGCTGCAGCAGAAACGTACTCAGCTCCGCACGACGCGGTCGCAGCGAGTTGACGTTCCACTGCAGCACTGTAGGCACAGGGCTGTGTGCGGCGGCTCCTAGCCATGGCGGGGCTCATTGCTCCGCCTCCCAGTCCTAGTAAAATTCCTCGTTGTTATATTCTTTGCTACTAGGCTGAGGTGAAGTTCCCCTCCCTAATCTCACCCACTTCCGCGTTCACGGTGAGGTCCCCTTCGGTGCTGACGTCAACGCATAAATATAGCAAAAATAAACTTTCTATTGAAACGAGGAGGTTTGGTGCTAGATGTCCGGGGCACCAACCCAGTGCGGGGAGATATTCTTGTAGGGCAACCAAGCAATGATCTATCGCTAAAGTTTACCTGACCTTAATGTTATGTCTAGAGGATTACATCTGGCAGAAAATTCTAACGAAATGTGAACTAGAATAGATATAAACAAGAGCAATTAAGAGACATCGCAAGCCCATATTGTGTGATTTCTCCGACGTGTGTAAAACAAGTATACTTTAAATATTTTACGATCCCCTCAAATTACACAAAGTTCGCATTATGAGTTATAGGAGAAGCAAACACAAGGCACAACGTAAAGGAAAATGACTCAGGCCTCCACACGTCGGCTGTGTACATTACCAACCCCGGTACCAAGTCCTGTTATTCTTAAGTGTGTTTGTGTAAAAGAAGTTTTCGTTTATCGACTGTGCTTTCGCAGCAAGCACGATTCATATCCCCCATCTACCCTCTTTGTGTTTGTGTTTGTGGAACGTCGCGTCTTCCTCAAGCAGGCAGCACAGAGCATTAAAACTTGGAATGGCGCATTCCGGAATGGAAGAGCTGTGGAAGCAAATGCTGCGAAAGGAGCTGCGTCCTGTGGAGACAGGCGAAATAGAGCGACGCCGCTACGTGCACCCGTCGACGAACAAACCGACCTATTTACGAGCCCACGCCGGCTACAGGCGTGAAGGCTGAGTTCTGGCCATCGCCTTGCCTTCACCGTTAGTTTGGCATCGCAGATCGATAACCCGATTCGGACGTTGGGCATACTCTGTCTGGCACGGCCTATACCGCGCGAGACGGGATTGGCGGTAGGCTGTTATAGGTGTATGTGTGTGTGGGGAGGTGGGTGGAGGGAACCCAGAGAGCAGGAAAGAACAAAATAAAGTTAGAAACGAAGGAAGAAAGGAAGGAAGGAAGGAAGGAAGGAAGGAAGGAAGGACGAATGAACCAACGAACGAACGGACGAACTGATGGACGGACGGACGGACGAAGGAACAAACGAACGGACCAAAGAAACAAAGAATGAAATAAAGAAAACAAAGAAAGAAAACTAAGGGAGGGAAGAAAGAAAGAGTAAAAAGAAAGAAAGGAAGGAAGAAAGAAAGAAGGAAGGAAATAAAGAAGGGAGGAAATACAGAAAGAACGAAAGAACGAGCCAAAGCGGAGCATGATGGAACCAAGGCTGGTAGAAATAAGGAAGAACCAAATAAGAGTAGGAATACCATCTTATCATTTGTTGAATGGCTGCAAAGAACGTTCTTGACCGCAACCTAGACGCTGCTGTTGTTGTGTAAAGGAGTACATCCTTGAGAATGGCTGTGTTCAGAACGGGCAATAGCGGGGAAAACAAACTATCGTTTACTAAAAAAATTACGCTTGGAATTTGGACCGGAATGTCGCTTTAGAGAGAGAGAGAGGCGAGAGAAAGGGAGAGGGAGGGAGAGCATGTTTTAGTTTGTTGGCGCGTTAACGTTAAGCTAAGGTTTGTCGTATCTATTGAAATTGTTTTGTAATTGATTTATTGCACCCCTACGCGCGACAATTTACGCCTGCTCGTGGACTTTCCTTTCCTTTTCTTTGACAATAAATTCATTATTTACCGGACTCACCGTTTGATAAAACTGGCAATTAGTTCGATTGGCGGGAATGCACTCAGCTAGATAGATGGGCTACTTATGTAGTCAGCCTCCCTTTGTGGGAATATTCTATTCTCGTTGTTGAGATAAAAAAGAGGTAATTTGATTAAAATTTCTGTTCACTGATCATATTTCACTTATCCTATTAACCTGATTTTGGTGCCCAGCACTTTGAAGCCTGATGCAGGTGTTTGACGGTGGCGGCGGCGGCGAAGGCGGCCAAGGCGATATGAGCGTAACCGAGCGAGCGAACTAGACACCGCACGCAGAAAGAAAACGGAGCATCGGCTGGCGAAAGTGTGAGGGGGGGGGGCACGCGCTGATATGGCGTCATCTCCCAGTGCGCAGCCACGGCTCAGTATGTCTCACTGCCTCCCCCTCACACTTTCGCCATGCGTCACCGTCGCCTCACACTTTCACCAGCACTCCCCCTCCATTTGTGGCTCCTCCGAACCACGTGACATTTGCGCGGAAGGTTCAAACACGATTTGCAACAAGCTCGGCGGAAGCCGAGCGCGCGCCGCCGTGCGTTCGCTGATCAAGCGATCACTTCCTGAGGCGCAGCCGCTATGCACCGGGACCGAGAAGACTGCAGTTCGCGCTAAGCACAAATTTCACATTAGGGAGCATAGCAACTGTCAGTGCATTTTTTTTTAGTTATGAAGCTATCGGAAATTCCTTCAGTATTTGCCCTATGAAGATCACGCGACAAGGGTGAGGCTGTTCAGCGCGCAGAGACAAAACTGTAACACCCTTTCTAGATTGTTTCAAATTACGCTTTTCAAAAGCGTACTTGCAAGTGTCGTGTGGACAGCACGACGAGTGCCAGAATGCAAAATGTTATTTCGCGCTAATGAACCTGGTATGAGTGAAAATGGCATATTAAGTGCTTAACGGCCAACCTCCTTCCAAGGTTGCTGAACTAGCTGAGAAGGCAGGGGTGGTAGTCAATAGTCAACCCAGAGCAAGCGCAGCTACGACATCTCGCAGAATCCGCAAACATCGTCTGATTTATCGGGGCGTGAAATAAACGTATACCTATCCCTAGGTTATCGAGACAGCATGTCATGAGGCCTTTCTTGGCTCAGTTTTGTTCTGTTTTTTCGCTCATGAGGACGGGCCTGCTAGGCCAACGCTCCTGACAGACTGCCAAACTGGACTCTGGGGAACAATATCCTTTCAAGAGACAGCAGGCGTGCACTGTCTGGGCTTACCCTTTAAGAAGGCCGCAAAAAGAAAGGAACCAGAAAAACAAGTTCCTTGTAGACGAAAGTGTCAGATCGGATGCTTACCCTAGATACTAGATTAGCTTTTTTGCCTAAGCTGCCTTCGTAGGGCCTACATCTCGGGCACTCGAAACCACCACTCTATCAAGTACGAACGCTTGTACCGCGCGCGTCGGCTCTCACCCGCGTCGGCCTGACAGGCCGGCATTGTGAACCTCTCCGTTTTTTGTACATTTGCTCGTACGTTATGGTTCATTCCGTCCAAAAAAGTTCGGGTAAGTGCAGTTGCCTACGGTGCAGTGAAAGCATCGCCATAGCTTTATGTGTAGTACAGCCGGCGCTGAACACGCGCAAAATAAAATTGTGAGGTACGGAAAAACACTAGGATCGTTCCTGCAACACAATCAAAAGACTTGAAGGTAGTGAAGCTGTACGAAGCCATCACGACAGTTTCAGCCAATGATTGCAGCCCATTTGATTCTTCTTCGCTACCGCAACGACCTTTGCTCCAACTTTCTTGCTTTAAGTCTGGGCTTCCTTGATCATTGGACATCACTTTGGAGGAGCGTACGCTATGACGTGTGTTTCTCGTACCGAGCCAGCGTTGCCACGATTACGGCGAACGCTGCAGTTTTTTTTTTTCTGGCCGAACTTGGCCAGTCTCTCTGAGTGGGTATGCTTGGCTTGACAAACGTGCGCCGGGGACGCTGGGCGGTTGCCGTGAGGCACGCACACGCGCCCGCTCCGGGCGGTCGCCACAATCTTGGCCAATCTACTCAAGTGGCTATACTTGGCTTGTTTTGAAAAACGTGGGCCAGGGATGCTGGGTGGTCACCGCGAGGCACGCGTTCACGTGTTTTCGGCATTTTATTCGTTTTTTTAACTTCGGGTACGCAAAATAACTTTTTGCTGAACAGCTTAGGTGTTAATATACGGCATGCCTTCCCTTGCGCGTTAACTAAGACGACGAAATTGAACCTTAATGGATACAGCAAAGACCACACTACCGTGTTTTCCAGTGCACCTTGTAGATTGGCCGCTGCTGCTTGTAACGTACTCTAATGGCTGACGTGCAGTACCACTACGGCAAGCACACAGGTGGCGAATTAGCCAAACGTATGCTGCATAGCCGGTTGCCTTGTTTCTTTCCCTATAAATGATGGCGCGCGGGAGCAGCAATTCAAAAGCCTAGCCCTTTCAGGCCTGGATTTTTTATTTCGAAGGAAAAACTTTTTTCTCGGTGTTTCCTCAAACTCTTCGACGGAATGAGCCTACAAAGAAAAATTGAGCGCGTACTGCAAGTATTAGCCCTTTACAGGCATGATATCTAACTAGGTCATCAAATAATTGAAGTTTTATTTTCCAGCAAAAAATTGTTTTTGGCTTGTTTTCGTAAACTTTGAAAAACATGATCACGCATACAAAAATAAAGCTGGTAGTGCAAGGACTTTTAGATTTACAGCCATTCCATCAAACTAGAATTTCGGTCCTTCTGGCTACGCCGACGTCAGTCTGGTCGTCACTGCAATGCCTTCCTTTTTCTTGCCCTTAGCTCTAATGATGATGGTGATGGTTTGAGTGTAAATGCGCAAGGCCAAAAAAGGGAAATGAGCGTCACAGACAAAGTTATTTAATGAGGACAGATGTGCAATTAAATACTAAATTGTCTCAGTAAAAACAAAAGTGAAGCCAATGCATGAAGATGGGTAGTGTATAGGCCCAGGATGATTATGCATGATACTGACCTCAGCTCTAGAAAAAACCAATAATAGTGATATGCGTCGGAAGAAGCTTGCTTGGAGAAGTATTTCCCAGAAAACTAGTCGTTTTGGTTTTGTTCTCGACGTGCTAGGGGAATTTTGGGTGATATCCCCAAAAGAGCACATGAAATGTCTAGAAACCACCGCGTGCACGAAAAATAACGGTAAAAAAATAGCACTGGCTTAGCTCGGCTATGCCAGCATATACGTAGCGTGAGCTAAGGTTCAGCTGGTTATTCTTAGCTTTCCTGGTTGCCTCGGATTAGTTTGGTTATCATGCTTACTGCCGCTTCAATGACACACACGGTATACGCATTATGTGACACCTGTATATTTATCAAGCGGCTCTGGCGCAGCGTCACCAATCGCCTCAGAGCTAAGCGGGTCCCACAGGCGCACACCGGTGTTGCTGCGACGCATGAGCCATCGGTTCCACACCCGGCCACCCCTCACATGATTATCAAGTGGACCCGGCCGCCACGTGCGGAACGGAGGTAGGCGAAGAAGCTGGGCGCGTGGGCTGTGTGAGGGATGCCGGGGAGCGAGCAACATTCTGTGCGCCGTGTGACGTCACTGCTCCTCGCGCATGCGCAGCACGGCTCTCCAGGAGCCACAAGAACCTGCTCAACCTCGGCCCGGGTACCTCACGCTGCAAAAGATTAGGGGCTTCTTTTATTCCTAACATTCTTAGCGAAATTAGACGCCATACCTCGGCTTTCAAGCGGCGCTTTGGCAATTTTGATTCATTCTTCCGACCGACCATATCTGCCACAGGGAAAACATATTGCGTCCAACGTTTTGTTTTTGCACAACAGATCAGCATGGGAAAATATAGGTCCAGTGTTTTCACGCGTGCTGTAACAGTAAGAAAATCGTCGCTGCATAGTGCTCTCCCCCTAGTCTCAACTGTATCGTCGCAATTTCAAGGCGCAGTTGCGTCAATATTTGCGGTCTCGTGGAAAGCGCTTGAGCAAAGATTGTGCCTCCGCCGAAACGACATCGTCGGACTTGCGCCGCACTTTCGCTTTCGAGCTAAGCAAACAGCTAAGCAAACAGAACAGCACCGACAATATCGCAGTTTGCTGGTGGTGAGAAACTTCGGAAGTGAACTGTGTAGGCACAGACATAGTGTCTTTATTCGTTTTTCAATAGCTAATAAAAATTAATGAACGTTAGCGCCTGTTTGGGGAGCGCTCATTTTCTAGGAAAACATTGGCCGTACGTCCGAATATCACTAATGTTGCGACGGTTGATAGCAATAAGCGGCGTAGCTGTTATGATATTGGACTGCTTACTTTTTGCGTTCCAGTGTTAGAGCTATGGTAATAGGAAAGATGAAACGAGTAAATGTGCCGCACCGTCTATGCAATGAAATCTAGGCATTTATTAATTTTTTACAGCAGCAATTTGTGTGCATGACCTAAATACTCTGCCAACTATTACTAAAACTGAAACTGAAATGGGCCTTTTTACCCTTAGCTTACACAGGGAGGAACAGAAAAAAGCAACTTGCAGGAGCCCATGTATTTTATTGATATGCAATTACCATTCACTTTGCTACTCTTTTTTTGCTTTTTGACACGGGTCATATTGTTCTGTCTGCGCTGCTACGTTAAGTCAACTTAACTTTCTTGGTTTAGAAACAGTTCCATCAGGGTTCGGGTATCTTTTAATTCTGCCATCTCGTCTGCGCATTTTTTTCAAATTTTTTTTCAGTCCCCCAGGCTTACTTGTTCTGCGGATGTTGGATGGTGCCAAGTGGCGGTGCGACCATCTTAAAACGCCATTATTAACCAAAACTCGCGTTCATCCTAAATGACTTAGTATTTCAAACCAGTAAATATGGCAACTTCGATAGGAGTCCATTCAGTAAATTCATGGTTTTTCGGAGCATCAACTTCGAATTATTAAATGCTTCCGACTTCTGATACTGAGTTGTATGAACGGAATATGTACATTGGTCCACCCGTTTCAGATTACCTATGCTGAGTGCCTCGTGGGTTAACGCGAACAAGCACAAACAAGCACGTGGATTAACGCGAACAAGCCGGTGACATGAAATGATACTGCCACTAAGAATTTCGGTACAAATGTTAACAATATTATGCGCCTAATTTCCCAACCACCACCATATTTTCGATGCGAGCTCTTCATGAAAATCGTTTGTAAACCGCTACCCCACGAATCTCAGCTGATGCGCAATTTTCTAAAAAAAGTGGCAATTCGTGGCATTTACGGCAAATTAGGTTGTCGCAAAGACCAATAGCTGCGCAGTCTTTCAACCTGTTTTTTTTAAAGGCATTCTGTAGGTTCGGAGCACCTCGTAACGAAACGTGCCCTCTCTCTCTCTCTCTCTCTCTCTCTCTCTCTCTCTCTGTGTATATATATATATATATATATATATATATATATATATATATATATATATATATATATATATCCCCCGCCCTTCGTAAACCCATGCTCTTTAAAAATAAAATAAATGTGTCCGTTTCACACTAAGCTAATGCTGCAATTTAGAGAAGACAACGCATAGCGTGAGGTGGAGAATACGAGAAGAGCGAGGGCAGAATCTGTAGGATGACACTCGAAGAAACATTAAAGTGTAGTTTTTTTGTTGTAGAGACGGATATATAACTGTACGTCATACCTACAACGACCCGCTTACTTACCACCACCACTGTGATATTTTTTTTTTCAATTGGTTATCGCAGACCATGCGTATACCACGCTACTGCTCGGTTTTGTGTCTGCCAGTTATCATTCAATGTGAGAAGCCTTGGACATGGAAGCAGAGAAACTTCTGTTGGTTGACGTGTTCGCTGAGATAAAAAGTGTGTTAGGAAATGGTGTTGCAAAGTTTGCCAAGGATAATCCGCAGAAGGTACGGTAAAAAGGTGGCATAAAAAAAGGACGCTGGTATTTCTTGAAGGCGAGCGAGGGAGGGCAACCATTTCCTTTCCTCCAGAGATGTCTTGAGCTGTCAGATCGCCACACGCCGACGTCGTTGTGTGCACCATCCGCTTCGAGAGTTCGCTCGTTTGCGCCGGGCTGCTGGACAGGCGGGATGCGCTTCCGTTCGCGTTGATGGAATGGCGCCTGATGCAGACAGCTGTACGACGTGTCGGAAAGAGTTCATGGCTAACATAGCGGAGGACAGTTAAAAGGGGACGACAACGAAGGCGTTGGCTGGTTTTTTAAAGCGAAATATTTTTTTCTTAATAGGACCGATTGCCTCCTGTCACAAAACTAATGCATTTCCCCCTAGACCGATTGGTTGACCTTAAAGCTCTCACAAGGTTTCTGGACACACGGGGCGCATGCGTGAAAGCGGGCTTCCATTAGGTCAAAACGGTTACATGAAAATCGCCAAAAAGTAGTGGTTCTAGAAATTAAAATACACGCATCGATCATTCATAAGGAGTGTCATAGTATGGCTTTATCTCATAAACCACTTATCGGTATTCATTTACATCGTTCGTATACATGCGTTTACGTACTTCGTAGAAAATCGTCGCATGGGTTTGTACTTCGTTTGGCCATTTTGGTCTTTGAAGGATTGGCGATCGATTGGATGCACTTTCCGAGGTCACGACGAACTTTTCGCGCTTTTTTCGATTTTTCTTAAGGAACGGAAAATTTTTTGTAGAGCCGCGGGCATTTCCATGATTGACGCAAATGACGCAGAACTGGCCTATCGCGTTTGTTGTGTTCCCGAATCCCCTTGCACTGGGTTTGTAATGTGTAATGTGAGAGTTTCAACTCGTCAGAAAGAAACACAATTTATCGAATACTACACTGCTTTGCACGATC